>NC_041338.1:22144681-22470826 GCF_004354835.1 Perca flavescens
CCTCTGCAGCATTGCTAAATTGTCCAAACACGACCACACTGGCATTCATTTGCACTTCATCCCAACACAGCTTATCCTGACCACACATTGACAATGTTTTTCTGGGAGACAGTGCGGAGATAGCTGGCCAAATCTTTGAAACCAAATCAGCAGCTTATAGAGATCAGCAAGAGGCTCCATTTCGATATTAAAAGAGAAAGAAAGATCAGCTCTCTGTTTAGGTTTGGCTGAACTCTGCTAAGAGGAGATAATAACCTGAGGTTGGAGGAACATAGGAGGCAGATGATGACGACGATGATGTAGCGTGTGTGTAGTTTGTGGGTGTTTCCTAAAATCTGACAAGACATCTCTGCTTAGATTTGTCTCAAGGTTCAGAGGTTGTAGTAACTGAGTTGTGTTGAAGTGCCTCATCCAGGTTTTTGTCTCCCTCTCGCTCCAGTGTGTGGCTGCTGGGGACAGTGAACAGCAAATTCCTGTCAGAGTATTGTCCTCCTGCAAGCCCGCTTCTGATGGAGAGCACTTAGCCATGTTTATAGCTGTACAGGTTTAAAGAAAGGCCAGCAGCACAATGGAGCAGGGCAAGTTGGCTGCAGCACTACTGTGTGGGAAACACCATCACACACCAAGGAATCAAAACAAAGACACAGAAGGGGAAAAACTCTGCAAGGATTAAAGGAAATTGCCATTTTTTCCCATTCTATTCTGCCACATTGAATTTGACAAAACATTTCCTCAACACAACAGCGATATTAGCCAAAAGGTCCTCTGGCACAATAATGGACCTTTAAGAAAACTGACAACAGACATTAAGGTCATTAGTGCATCTTTCAAAACATTTTGTATTCAGTCAAAAATATTTTTCAGGCATTGAAAAGCCTCACTTTTACAAAAGCTTTCCTCTGATTGGAAAATGCCTCTTTCTCAGAGAGCCATTGGCTGGGTGAATGGGTGGGGGCATAAGGCCATCTATAGGGCAGTGTTGTGAAAATGATTGCATCAATGTGCATGACACTGCAAACTGGTTGTAACAGCTCTTACTTTATGTTGACTTCCCGTCATAAGAACAGAAATCTATGCATACTTGGCGTCAGTGTAGGTAAAGAGCAGACGCAGACGCCACATTAAAGGGATAAAACTGGGGTTTGGGTTTTGAGTAAATGTTTGGTTAACTCAGCTTCATCACATGTCCGGCATTTAACTAAATAGTGTGCTGACATTGACCATCACATACAATGAAGGCAGCCAGTCTTCTCGTGGTGGCCTTCTCACCCCATCCAGCCCCTGTGACCTGTCCTTCAGCCCCCCCTCAAATGCTTTAATCCAGCTAACCTTGTCAAAACCACCAGACCTCATTCAGAACAAGCAGATGACTCTCTGCACGCCAGTGGCCTCTATAAATAGAAATTTCATTGAGGAGCAGCAGGCTGAATGGGAGGTATTGTAAACAGCGGGACAGCCTAAAGCCTTACACAGGGCTAACCTGGGAAAGTGATGGAAAGTGACATGCTGCAGCCATGAGGCATGCAGTACAATAACAAACTGACACCGATGTACCACTGTCCTTCACTTCACATGTAAAGGTTTTACCTAACGCTGTTAACTGCCCAAAATCTACTTGCAAGCAGCATAGTAAGAACATTCTTTGGGTGAAGCGACAAAACAATGTGGTTTATGTTTATTTCTAAAGTAAAAACACTGTCTCTGAGAGATTTCAACTTTTGTGTGACCCCCTTAAACATAACAAAAATGAAATATTTGCGGAAAGACAAAGGCTGCATTTTATCGGGGGGATATGTTGGGTAAATCAAAGGATTATTTTGTGAACGAAACTGTGCCATTCAGTGACGTCAAAAACATCTCATCTCAGTTCAGCTATTTGCAGCGTGATGGATGTATTTGATGGGCGAGACAATTTGATCAGCGAGGCTAAGCACAGCACACACATCTAGTCTGTCGGTATGGGCCTTGCTGTTGGTGCAGCAGAACAGCAGGGGTCTGACTCTGACTCTGACACACGTCTGGGAAAGGAACAGAGGAAGCATTTCTAGATTATAGGTGCTTCTATCCACCTCTCGCTCTTTTTGTCCTCAAAATCTTTAACACATGGACCATTATTAAGGGAGCCTAAACAGTCACCTACCAAACCAACACAAAGAGAGAGCGAAAGAGTGAGAGCGAGAGAGTCTGAAGCCTTTTTAAGCCACTCATTTGATTCACAATTCACACGCAGATCCCAGCCAGGGGGCAGGGATTTTGAGGAGGAGAGATCAGTAGCCAGGCTTAACTTAAAATGTCAAATGCTTTACTTTGACTTCATGGAAAAAAGACAGTTCAGAGAACCCGACAGACCACATGCTACCAAGCATTTTTTCCCTACTTACTTGAAAAAATCTCAGAAGCAACAGGTACAGACGGGCTCTTTCACCGAGCTGTAGTAAAACAACGAGGCGCTTCAGCCCTGAAGGCCAGTGATACCTGATCATCAAACTGCCACCAATTAGAGCATTAGGAGAAGTCATTTATTTTGCCTATGTTAAAGAAGGTGCTAAACTCCATGAACCATTCCCTCATACCCCTGCTGAAATTTCATCCAGAGCAGCCCTGGCCCCACGGAGAGAAAGAAGGATATTGAGGGGCTAAGTGAGACGAGGGCCCTGGAGACCGGGCTCACCAGAGTAGACCCTGCCAGTCCAGGGCCAGCCAGAGAAATGACAACCCCCCTCTATCATTCCTCCCCTCTCTCCCCTCCTCACTTCACAGCCTGGCCGGAGGACTTGGTACTACAAATTCATTGTTCACGACAGACAGAAATCTGCATGCTCAGAACGATCAGTCATGACGGGGCTACCAGAGGGCAGGGGGTTTGAGGTGGTGACTGACGCCCTCCCCCTTTTCCTTTTCAAGCTATGACCTAATGCAGGTAAAGGGTGAGGCTTAGTGCTAGACTGCTCCCCTCACTTCAGCCCCACACCCAAAACTCCCCATTTAGGTATTTGTTAAACCTCCTGCACTGAAACCACTGCCTGTACAGGAACAGATTGGGTGTTGGGCAGCACACAAGTTTCCATGCATGGTAGGCAGTGAAAGGAGAGCCCAATAAGCTTCCTGCCTACCCAATTCCACCTCTTACTGAGTAACAAGTGTCTTGAACAACTAAAACAGCAAGAATATGCAGCCCTTCAGGTTATCTAATTCAGTAGATACAACTGTCAGCAAAAATATAGGGTTTTATACATAAATTAACATTTAGAAAAGGAAATTGCCATCAGAGAACAAAGGGAGGAAAAAGACACGATGGAAAGATGAACTCTGGAGCGCACGCAGGCTGTCTTGTTTGGTGAACAGGAAATAGTGTGTTTGCATGGTGTCTTATCTGAGAGGTGTTTCCAGGTTCTTCTCAAGTGGTTTATCTGATTTAGCCCCCTGAAGATTGTCAGCTAACACCTGAGTTGTCATGGGTTTACCCAGTTAAAATGAATACATCACTGTTAATGCCTTAAACCAAATGTCTAACACAGGTGTACACAGCAGCATGAAGACGGATGTATCTTACTTCTCTAATTACATATACAGTAAAAAGCAATATCGAAGAAGAAATACTGGATGTGGCAGTGATAAAATACTATACAACAATACCTGCAATTCTTTTGAGGGAGGTGAAAACTTATGAAAACAAAAACATATAAAATATTTTGATCACTGAAATATTAACAAATGCCCACTATTTGTATCTATTGCAGTCCCTCTTTACAAACGTGCTACAAAGGCTTCACCTATTCTGATGAACAGCACCCTCTGCTGCTCAGCCTCTAAACTACCCATCCATCTTCTTTCAATACAGCTTAACTGTTCAGGATCAAGAGGGTTGAAGCCTATCTCAGCAGTTCACAGTCCTAACACAATAAAAAATCATCATATAACATATTTATTGATAAGATTGTCGATAGGCTCTGACTAAATGCACACATACAATGCCTTTAAGGTTGTCATTACAAAAAAAAACACTGTTAACATTTTGTCCTCCACAATGAACGCCATTAATCACCTTTCTGGGAAAAGGACAGAAAAATATAGTCAGCATATTCTTTTAATGTGGGTCAAAAGTCTAGCATCCAATGAGTCAAATAGTGAGCAGTAATGTATCATTATGAACAAATCTTATTAATACTGTATCATTAGGAACAAATCTTATTAATACTGTATCATTAGGAACAAATCTTATTAATACTGTATCATCATGAAAAAATCTTATTAATCGCAACATCCAAATCCAACAGTAGAAATCTCTGGAAAACTGACCACTTATGACAGCCAACTTTTCTCTCTTTACAATCCAGAAAAGACAAAAGACAGAAAAAAATAAAAATAAAATGCAAGTGTATTCAATAATCATACAGATGACCTCTTCTCTTAAATTTGTCATTTTAATGTAAATCAGTCTTTATTATTTTTGTCTAAATTGCTCAAGACAGATGATTAGGTATAATTTCCTGCAATCAAGAGTGGCGGTCCTGTATCAAGAGTCAATCCCAAACTGAGGAAGAGGATATTTCATCCAGCGGCTCTGCACAGGGCTCCAACAATAACACCTCTCACTGAAAGGAAATTCTTCCGCCTCCTCTGCTCTTGGCTGGAACACACAGCTCTCTTAATCCGGCTCTGATAATTAGGTCATTTCACAATATAATTTTCTCTCTTCTTTTTTTTCATTTAACAAATTAAAATCTGGCGTCTGCCTGAAAACAGGAACAAAACTTTGTGACTGATCTCTATCTTTAATAAGATACTTTCTTTACAAAACTATGAATGATTCAATATGATGTGATGAAAGGGAATATTTCCATATGAGAATCTTTGATCCTTAAAGATATTCCGTAGTGTCTCTCCAGCTCAGATCAGAGGCCTTTAGTGAGGTGGGAGTGGAGGGAGGAGGTGGTAAGGCAGTAATGGAACAGACAAACAGAGATGTTGTTGAGAGCTATGCCCTGCCAAAACTAACTCTGATCACTGCTCTGAAACCATCTGATCACAGGAGCAGCAAGCCTGGCCTTAAGTGGAGGTGACAGTGTGTCTAGGAGACACATTACAAGTCAGAGGAAATTGGAGATAAACAGATAAAAGAATGCAATCTCTGCTGGAAGTAACAAGGCACAGGGGGCAGGAAATAAACCTGTATTTAAGCTGATTACCCCAGTCCCAGCTCCTTTCAGCAGCTCTGTACAGCCCTGGCCTCACCACTACCAACGTTGTTAATTAGAGATTTGCTAAAGGGAAAAAAGACAGCCTTGTCAGACTTGCAGGAGTGTTAGTGATGGCTGGCTGGAGGGGGACATGCAGGGCTCTTAATTGGGTCTGTATGCTGTATCGGTGGCTGGCTGGAGCGCTGGTGATGATTGCTGTGAGCAGGTGGCCGTGGTGGCAGCTCCATGCAGGCCGTCCCAGGCCAGCCTGTCTGTTCTTGTCAGGACCTGGAACACTGAGCAGACAACTCCTGAGCCCCACACTCATTACGCCAAGTTGCCCACCCTGTTGCCTAGCAACACCCTCACAGCCCCTTCACAACACTTCCTCCTAGTCCCACAATGTAACCCACAGTCGCAGAGAATTACTTTCACACAGTCCAGCTATGGATAAAAGATGAATACACTGCTACCTCTCAGTGTCCTCTTAAAATACAACATGTAAGCCAGTCATAATGCATCGTATATTCCAATCAGCAATGTACACCAAATAGTATGATGCCATGGGCAATCAATGAAAGCAGGAAAACCACTCTGATTCATCACGGTCTCCCCATTACTGCGTTTTATATGAAACCATCTTCTTGACCTTTATTATGTTCTCTGCTGCAACTGAAAAATGACATTGAGGACTTAATCAGAGATTCAGTATCCGTTTTAATCCAAGGTGTGTGTCTGGATTTTAATCAGACAATGTCTCAGACACGCCACAGCTGGTCATACATGACATTTGCAATTACGATCTGCCTACTAACAGTACATTAAACACTTGAGCACACAAATGCAGACATGAAGCTTTCATACACGCACAAGAGTATTTCAGATCTTGGAAGCATTCTTGTTAAATCTGCTGTCGACTTTATCTGGCAGTAATCTCCATTTGCACCAGAGTGGAGCAAAAGTAGAAGTGGGGAGGGGGCAACTTCATGCAAATATTGCTTGTGACTTTAACTGCAATTTCTTCTTATAAACAGTCCTGGTGCAAAATGAGAATCTTGCACAACTGTGTGAGGCAAACTTTACAAGGAAAGGACTGCATGGGGACAGAACATTTTCGATGCAGTATTGTTTTTTCTCGATGTATTACCAAATGTCATCAGTTCATTGGGGAAATCTATGTCCCAAGAGGACCTAGCGTTTCTTTTGCTGCGGTTAGTTTACTTGGACAGTCATCAGCCAAAGTTTCATGATTCAATGGAATTTTGATGAATGCTACAAATGAAGTGTAAAAGAATCAATCATGTCAGGGTTTGACTGGACGGACTTTGGAGAAGGGCATGTGGAACAGTGCCTGAGCTGGAAAATGACAGGAAACAGTGGAATGACATCAGTTATGGCACAGTGCAAGGCCTGTTTAATGAAATGGAGAAGCCAATGGGCTTCTATGACGCCTTTTAAAACATGGAGCACACCTCGTGACACCAGTTGAGAATTTAAAAAGGACATATTTCATGCAACCGCAGAAGAAATTGGAGCAAAGTTGGAATCCAATCAAAACCAACATCACCCCCTAATATGCAGTGACTAATCTGGCAGTAATAGATGTTATTTTCACTTCTCTCTTCTCTAAGGGTTATGGCTTGAAACTAAAACGAAACCCACTTATTTTGTGCTGTGCCTATGATCTGTATTTTTCAAGTTGATTTAATTCAGTCATCATTCCACTTAATGACAAACAGTCTCCACAGTCCTGTCAGTGTTCTGAATGCAGGCTGTCCGGTGTTGAAAAAGGTCAATATTAAATCATAGCCCCACCTTAATGGCTCTCTCTAACATAACAATCCACATCAGGACATTCTGAAGCGCCGCTCCAGTTACTGAAGTCGTAGAGAGGGGGAAACTCTCAGCCCGAGACCCACTTCTTCGTGCCAAAAAGCCCACAGCATGTGAAAGCTGAAAACCCAAAGGGTGATCATTTGTCACGGGCAGTTCACACGTCCGGAATGTCTCAGTTTGTGCACTCAGAATATCAGACAAGATGGGTGGTGTTCCTAGAGATCAGGGCCACTCTCATGTCGGGCGATCAAAGTGAGCAGGGCTGGCGCTACAACATTCACACGCAGCTGTGTCTTCCCTGGGGTTGCAGTTGGGCTGCGGGTGCTAGACCTCACTGTGGAAGTGCCTGTAAATAAATGGTTTTGTCACGGTGTTCACACATTCCTCCTACCAATGGGCCTGCTCTGCTTTATTAGCATAGGCTGCCATCCTCACAGCTGATTGCTGACATCACCTCATTAGATACACATGGACTTCACAGAGGGAATACAACGATAACATAACACCATGATTAAGGTGACATGGAAATGGTCTACAGTTTTCTATTCAAGTAAAAATTTCACAATCTTTAAAATCATTTTTGTCAAGGTCAAATTTGGACATTTTAGGAGATACGCTTTTCTTCCTTTTCGTAAATTAGATGAGGAGATTGATACCATGTGGTTTTTACAAGAGTTTTTGTACAGATTAAATAAACAAGATAACATGGTAATAATCAGCGTTAGAGGTGCTGGTAGGTAGATTTTGTTGTATTTGGGCAGAGTCAAGCTAGCAGTTTCCCACCATTTCAATTCTCATGTTTCTCAAAAAAAAATGTTTTAATATCTAACAGTTTGTTTAAACATCACTATGTCTTTGGGAAATGTGATATGCCACTGTATGGCTTTGGCTGAGGGCTTGTAAGCAAGGAAATCAAGGGGAAAGGCAGGAGAGCAGTACCTGTGCTATGGTCTTTTCATGAGGAATGCGAGGAATGCCCAAACCTCTGTAGTCAATATTTGCTTTAGATGAAATGATAAGAACAGCTTAGTCTCTCACCAACTACAACTGGGATGGCAGCCAAAACACTGAGCCCATAGGAACACATTCTAACCTGCAAATTAACCAGCCAGCCGCTTGGCCTGCATTACCTTTAGAACATGACACACAGTCCCATACAAACAAACGTTGATTACACTCTGTTACCTAGCCGATGCTACAGCACGATCACAGCTAGTCCTATGGGCACAATCTGACCTTGTGTTTGTCATTTGACCTTTGTCCTTGGCATCAGCACCTCAGACTTTCCTTTGTGCTGTACTGAGTCTTATTTCACAACCCTGTCATATTTTTACTCTTTTAGGTTGTGTTGAATAGGGTCAAAAGGATATGTTTATTTTCACCTTTCTCCAAAACATCTTTCACCACATTTTGTAATCATGCAGTTGGATATTTGAGATTGAAAAGGCTCACTAAATAAAAAATGAGCCTGCCGACTTGCTAATAATGAATCATTATGAAAAGAAAAAACTACAGCAGAAAAGGAAAACAGTAGATTTCCTCCTGGCTGGTTTGACATTACAAGGATGTTTAACTTAGGGTACCAAGGGAGGTGAACTACACAGACTTATACACCAGGCTCAGGAGAGTGAGAGAGTGAGCTAAAAAGAAAGAAAGAGAGAGAGGAAAATGGAAAATGTAATTAATCACACTACAGTCAATGGGCCTGGTCTGGTGGAGGTGTTCTTGAGTTCTGGGTTTGTTTGTCAGTCTTGAGAGAAAGGCCAGTGGAACAGCAGTGCTGTGTATGGGTGGTCAATTAGTTTACAAACTTCAGCTGTGACAGAGGCATTCTCCTCAGCCCCGGGCCAAACTCCCTCATGCCATCCCTGACCAAACCACATCATATCAGACTCCAAACCTCATGCCGTGATCTGAGGCATTCCCTGGGGCTGCAACATAAAGAAGCTCACTCAATTTAGCTCAACCTAAATCAACAGCCTTTTGCTGTGGTTACATTGGATTGCCTTACATCCAGGATCTGCCAGCGCTTTTAGCCCCTTTGCAGTTTTCCATGTGTCCGATCTACGTCTGAGAACCAGACCTCCACCACTCAGTCACTATGCTTTTTTAACTTCCCTGGGATCACAACATGTTGCACATCCTTTCCAATTTGACTAAATGTACTTAAACCTCTCTGGACAGATCAGTTCAACTATAAAAGCCAAATAAAAACCACATAAGCAGACTGAAATCAAATCTGAACATGGGATAAATATGCTTTCCTGAGCTTGTCATGAATAGGGCACAAAACCAAGAGTATCTCCTAGTACGTAATTGCTTCAGATAATAAAATGCTAACGGCAACGATGATCAGGTTTGCCAGTTGGACGAGGGAGTAATGCTTGGCTTTTACTACACTTGCTTGACGAATGAGGACAGCATCATAGCTGCAGTGGGCACCTAGCTATACAGTTACACACAAACATAAGAGTGTTGATAGACAAAAACCACACTGCGGATCATACCACACTGCTGTGGTTAATCTGGTGATTAACACTATTATCAATCATCTTCTGTGATGCCGTGACAGCAGGCCCACTGGGATTAAGCAGCTGACTGATTTAGTGTGAAAAGTGTAAATGTGCAAAGAACTAAGTTAAACTGGACAATTATTCTACATCTTCACTTACATGTAGAGGATTTCTACTCACTTCAATGATTACATAACATGAAATATGAACATGGCATGTAAGGGTGCACGTGTCTATATGCATGTTTTTAACCACATATGTTTGTGCACATCTGGATCAGTACACTTACACATCCAGGTATTCTCTGCTACATTATGCAAACATATCTTTCTGGCTCTGTGTACGTGCAGAAGATTGTGCTGATTACAAATGAATGACCTCTAATACATTATTCCTGCTGCGTGTGCGTGCCAATTTGCATGAATATGTGTGTGGGAGTTCAGGACAGGAAATGTAAAGGTTGAGGTAGTTCCTTGAAAACAAAGGTTCCTCCACATATCTTCATCTTCACATGAGTCCTTTCCATTCATAGGCGCCTGAGGCTCCTGTCCACATCACTGTACAGTTTAAGAGAGAACATCCTGGAGCTGTCAGCCCCCCCCGACACACACACACTCACACACACTTTCCCTTCACCTCCTACAGAAGGCTTGACCTATAGTGCATAACTGTAATGTAAAACATTACCTAAAATGTTAAACTGTGTTATACACAAGCACATTTGAGTGTAAAGCTCTGTTACACTGGGTGCCTTGTTCCTGACCTAGAGACAAATGACAGGCAATGCTGGCCATGATCTGGTTTTCCTCAGCTGTGATTGCAAGAGAGCCCATGATACCCCAGTGACTCACCAACCCCATCAACTTCACAAGCGCTTCACTGCTGTTTACAATCTTATCTCTCTGGGGCTCACCTTACAATCTGTATCATTATCTTCACTCCCTCTCTCCTTCGCCATCTTGCATCCCTCCTCTATTTCCAAGCTCTTACTCTGTGTTTACTGCCACAATTGAAAATGAAGTCATTACTTCCTGACTGCACTGTTCAAAGGTCACCCCCCTCTTCTCTCTCTTGTTCCCTGCCTCCTTTCCTCCTTCCCTTTAGGGAGGCCCCTCATCCAACACGCCTAGCACGGCATTCCACAGACGTTGGGAGCACCTTCAAACACTGCGCAAGCAGCACTCGCAGCAGCATGCAGGGCGACTGAGCCCCTCAGCTGCCATCAGGCTTCAGCACTAGGCTCAAGCCCTGCCAAGGAAAGTTTTGATTGGGGGGAAATTGCAATGTAGCAGCAACAGAGTCCCTGTGATGACAAGGAAAAAGCAACTGTAGCTCTCAAGGAGCAGAGTGATAACTGTACAGTATTAGCCACCTTCTAGCTGCTGAAACCAGGTCCAAGTAAAACCCTCATACCAGAGTGGGGCCTCTCATGTGTGTGCTGGGAGGGTGGCAGCTGCGATAGTGGGGGGGAAGGCCTCAGAGCACCTTTTCGTCTGACCCCCAAATCCTTAAGGTCTCTAGTACACCGACACACAGCTCCAGTTTCACCCTCCCAAGGCTCACTATGTGCTTGGCTCTCCAAACAATAATGTTCTTGTACATGTTCACATACCACTACACGGCAAATGAACAGTGCTGTAATAAACAGTCAATTAGTCCATTAGTTGACAACACAAATTTAAAGGATTCCAATCTTGACTATTTCCCTCAGTAGCAGTTTAACAGTTGACGGAGATACATCAGAAACATCACTGCATGACTTCTTTCCTTGCAAAGATCATGACTCTTTGTATTTTTGGTAAAACCTGCTAGGTTTCAAATGCTTCAATTCAACTCTGAATATGGTGTTACAAAGCTAAGCTAACCTGGGCTCGTAAAACAAAGGAACACTGCTACTAAAGGCTAACCTAGCTCGTAACATTAATGGCTTTGGTCTCCTCTCCCTGCATGATGCATTTAACGTGAGAATGAGACCTGTGCTTGCCTGGATGGGTGATACTTTCCTACCTAACAGGGGTTGTGCTGTGTTAAACTGACTCACCCAGCCGCTGTTTCAGTTCGCATCTGAAGATGGTTGCTGGCATCGGTCTTCTATTCCATGTCTGCTCTCCAGCGTCCGCCGCTCTCTTTGCTGTAGTTCAGGTTTTAAAAGGTGTATTTACAAACTTGTGTTGTTGGAAAATGAGAATAGTCTTTCAGCGTCTTTGTCTACAATAGTGTTCTTCGTGTGGTAGCGTGTGGTTTGTTTCCATCTTCCTCAGGTGATTTTTTTTTTCTTCATAAAGTAGGCTAAAAATAACTCATTTACCCAGGCTTTACCCACTGCAGCAACAGGGTCAGCACACGTGAATATAGCATTTCTTGAAGCAGTTAAGTTGTCCAATTTTATATATTTTTTAAATAATTATGACTTGGCAAAGTCAAAGTTTTAAAACTCATTACACGAGTTACGTCTAACTAAGATGTCTATCACTAGACTGTAACTGTAAGCACCTGTCCGTCAGTGTCTGAGGGCTGCTGCGCTGTGATGATACAGGTAGCCGGGCGCTGCTCGTCATCAGATTAAGATTCCTCATCAGATTAAAATGACGGGTCATTGATCTCTCCCCGATCCGATTCTCCATCACTCACGTCCAAATCTAGCTTGCTCTAGCTTCTAATAATGCAGCCGCCTTGTCAAAAGACATATACACAAATCGCGTTGCTAGGCTAAAGGCAGGGGTCTGAGCAGCTTTTATAAGGGGGTTAAAATCATGGACATATGAATGAAGTAAGAAGATGGCTGGAGTGGTCGCTCTCTGGGTGAAATATCGCCTGGATGGGATTATAATTGTTAGTAGTTGAAAGCCCCCTGAAATAAAGACGCCATGGAGACCTTGTAAAAGTAATTGTGTTGTTGTGTTTGTACGTTTTAACAAGGGGGCAGAAAATACAACTGAGGGGGGAAAGCCGTCTTTGCCCCCTCGTGGCGCTGGATGCGGTCTTCCTCCTTCCGGAATCAATCCCAATCTCTTTCACCTGCTGGACAGGCCAGGCTAAATTAGCATCACACAAACACACCCCCTCATGTGTCACACGTCAGCACTGACCCTATTGGCGCTAACTACATTCACTGTAAGACCTGTCGTAACAGGTGTACAATATTTTGTTGAATCGTGGTCATTACAGTATAAGGGGCAGGACCTATTTTGTTTTTACATGCAACAAGTTCTAAAATTCAATGTTATGATATAAATTAGTCTTGTAGGTCACCGATGTACTGGATGTTTTAATTACATTTTACGCTAACCTAATTCGAAATAGGAGGATTGATACAAGTTAGTGCAATCATTTTGAAAAAAATTATGACTAAGAACTATAAAATCTATATATTGGCACAGCTCAGAGAAGCACAGTTCAGAACAGTATTGACATTGACATACCTAATATATACCTGCTGTGTTACTGCAAGTGCTCCTGGGTCTTTAGTGGTGGCACTGCGTTGCACTGGACAGCTGCTGCTTCTCACCTGAAGCACAGACACCAAACTGTATTTCTACAAAGTGAAAGGAAATAGCAGTGCCGTTTATAGATGAGCTAAAAAAAAACAAAACATGCAGATTAGCAGAAAGGGAAGACTATTTAGACATTCACACAGGTGATATGAGGTGTGTGTGTGTGTGTGTGTGTGTGTGTGTGTGTGTGTGTGTGTGTATGTGTGTGTGTGTGTGTGTGTGTGTGTGTGTGTGTGTAAACAGAAACAGGTAGGCTAGGTCTCTCCTTTTGGCTGGGCTCCATTGTTAGTCTCCAGTCCTGCCTGCGTGCTGTGATTATCAATGCACACATCTGGATGGACTTAGTCAAGGAATCCTATAAAGAACCTAATGGGCTCTTCTAACATTTTTGAGGACTGATGGAGCCGTTTCAGATCTTGTTCACATCAATTAGTTCCATCTGTGATTTATTTAAGTTTTAACTCAATTCGGTATCTACAGTTACCTGCTCTCTTTCAGTGTAATGGGGGTGCTTTCTAGGTAGCCTTATATGCAAGACTGCTGAATATTTACTTGGGGCAGCTCAGATACATGAATAAACATGGAGGGCTGCTCCATCGTGGAAATCGTAGGTGGTTCTGTACCACGACAACGATCACAGCTTACTTAACATAAACTAGCACAGATATTGTCATAAATCTGGTTTAATAACCAATTTATTGTCAAAGCATGCAAACTTTGTTATTTAAGTGTCACTCACTTTTAGTCTTAGTTATCATAAAGTAAAGCCACTATTTGGAGTCACGCCAGCATGAAAGGCAAATTTACACTTTGCACATTAGTATGGTGAAGTAGCAAGCAGTCCTCGTTTTTAAGGCCTATTTGTCTTCCAACAGTGTGACCCTTATGTTTTATGAGGGGGACTAACACCATGAACTACATTTGTTACAAATTAGCCTCCTAGTGCAGTAAAGTTGACACCTGCCACTTCAAACCTTTCTGTAGAAGAGGACGGCCATTGATAACCGACTAAAAAGAAATGGCTGCATTAATACACGTTCAATAGCCCGGCTAGCTAACTATTAACGTTCATTTTCCATCTGGCCAAACAACTAACGTTAAGGTAACGTTACTTACAGGCGCTTCACGTTAGCCTATTATGTGTTCCGCTAACGTTAACTATTCGGCTGGGAACAGCAATAGCCAAACATTGCCGTCCCTTAGACAAGAATGGAACAAACACATTTTGTTCAAATAATTATCAAACAGTCTCAACCTTTACCCTCGATGATATTAACCCAAGGGGATGGGCGGCCATTACCGTCGTTTGACCACAAGATGTCGCCAGAATCAAAGTTCCTCCACTATTAATGCTGCGTTCAGGTGCCTCTCGTGAGGTCGTATTTCTGTGATTAAAGGCAGTGGAGTTGTGGATTATTTTTGACTGAAATTAATTAACAAAATGAACAGCGGAACAAAAGTATGATAAACATTTTTTTTTAATTCTGCAATCTGTGAAGCCAATCTGTAAAGCTTTTGAATTATTTTCTGGCAACAGGTTCGTAAAAACGTTTGGACCTTCTAACAGCAAATTACTTTCACAGTTGGACGTGGTCATAGCTAAATGGTTGTTTCTGAACCACGGGATTCAAGCATGGATGTATTATAAAACGGAGGTTTTAAGTGAGTCACTTTTACAATTGTAACTTTAGCTAGTAAACCTCTGCTCTGACAGTCCATGGATGTATTAAGAGAACACTGCCATAGATCGTTCGATCCCAAGACAAAAGTGGGAAATTTCCGATAGCATTTAATGTTACAATGTGTCCGGATATGACCGCATAACCACCTATGATAACCACAGGAACTAAACTTTAGCTAGTAGCTGTATCTGTAGCATAACAGCTAAGCTATCAGTATTCAAAACAAAAGCTCTCGGAAGTACGTTATCTTGTTTAACACCGATTTCGCCGTTAATATGGAGCTGTAGGCAGAATTTAAAAACAAAGGTAATAGTCTCAAACTGGGTTTTATTATTGCCTATGTGGAACAAATCAATTTGGCTAAGTACGTTAACGTTAGCGGAACCGCAAACGTTAACTTACTTAGCTAGCCAAATTGTTTTTTCCGTAAGTTAGTTAGCGGTAACAAATCACAATACAATCTATTCACCATGTTTTAAATTTGACACAGTCTGTACTGCTGTTGAGATTAAACGTCGTTCGTAACTAGATGTGGTAGAAGCATTACTATATCGTACTGTTTCATACTTCAGCCAACTAACGTTACAGTGGCTGTTAAGCTGATGAATGAAATCTAACGTTAAATAAATGGGATAGGAACAGGATGAAACCGCAAACTAGCTACATCTGCCCGTCATATTCCACACAGTTTGGGCAAGCATACTTGTAAAAATAGTCAATGATTTCAGTGACGATACTTGCTGTCCAATACAAGTTATAAGCAGACATTTGGACAGGTTGAAAACCAACCCCAACCCCTTTGTTATCAGCATCTGACATGACACTGTATCCCTGAGTACTGACCTCCTCCCTTTCAGTGTTGAGGAATGGTCTGACTGCAGCAGTACCAGTAAAGATGCACAGCCGTCTGCAGGAGTTGAAGAAGGAAGAGGAGACTCTCCTCAAAATAAAAGTCATGCTACAAGACCAGCTGAACAGGTTGAAGGTGAGTGAGAGAGTTCACAGAATGAGTGTAGGGGTTTGTGCGGTACATGTGGTTTATACATTATGTGTTCACTCTGTTTTTCAGTTTGAAGAAGGGGCCTTGAAATCTATCATTAGTGCTCAAACAGAAGAAGGAGCCTCTCAACGCTCTTCTCCAGAAGCTGAGGTAAATCACTGTACCAGAGAGAACACCTGGGGACAACCCTGCTACATGCTCATAGCTCCCAATCTGTCATATTAAGATATTCTCAAATTATAATATTTTTTTTGCTTGTTTGTTGATTTATTCACATTTACATCGGTTTGTTGAAATTGAAGATCAGAGGTTTTCACTACACTACACTTCTGTACTGTCTTGCTGAGGTGTTATAGTTTGCAGGCCTGCATAACCTCAATGATATTGATTACATATACATCCACGCAAAAGTCAGGTTACTCTGAGTAATAACATTAAGACAGAAAATTGGCAAACATGTTTGTGTGTTGCAGCAATCTGATTACTTTTACCACCCCAGTTTACAGATAGTACGACTGAGGTATACATGGCCATGTAATCATATTTCTCTAGCAGAAATGTTGCTTAATTCACTGGGTTATTTTGAATCCCTCAACTTTTGGGGCATATTCACATTTCATGACTGTTTTTTGTTTTCATTATTTCCTTCACTCAGAAATATATGTAGCCTTCTTCAGAAGCTTGTTTGCGTCATTCAGTGATTCAGATATTTAATTACGTAAATAATTTGTTTTTTAGTCAAAAATGCCCTCCTTTCTGCAGCTAATACACATATATATACATATAGACATGATCATGATTGAACAGTATTTCAAACGTGTTGGCTAACAGTTTTAGACTCAAATTGCTACCAATTACTTTTAAGGCACAACCAGGTATGCCCATGAAAAGTTTAACCTACAACCATTAGCCATTACAACTACAAGAGTCATATAGGTGCGTATTGGTGCAGAGTCATTGAAAACAACTCACAAAGACATACTCAGCTAGACATGTACTCTCCCACTGATTTGAGCTTTGTTTTGTCATGAAAATATAACCGTGCCCAGAGTAATGTTAAATGACTAACTATGAAAATTAGCAGCATGATAGTATTTTACAAAGGTTGTTTCCTGGTTTCATGACTTTTTTTGAAGTTCTGTCTTGCACAATTAGTTTGCACTTTTTAAGATTTAATTTAGAAGTGGTCAACAGTTTCATGTTTATTTTGTTTCAGGTTCATATTAACCTTGATGATGAGAGCGAGATCAATCGAACAAAACTGCTACTGAATGCTGCTGTAGATTTTGATATGGAGGAGGAAGATGATGATGATGAGGATGAAGATGAGGAGGATGATGAAGAAGATGACAATGAGCTTGAGTTTGTGCCTGAGGACGATGAGGAAGATGATTACTGAGATTGTCAGTGTTTCATGGGGCTTCAATATTTGCACCACTGAAGAAGAACCACATGTTAACGGACATCTGTTTATTTGTTCACCTGTTTATCACTTTTGAAGTTTAATTTATTTGGATGGAGTGAGTAACAGTTACAGTTTGATGATGTGTGGTGCTAACAGTACCCTCTCCTTTGCCTGATTTAAGGCATGTCATCCTGCACACCAAACCATGTTAGAATTTATGTGTCAAATTTTGTGAGAAATATCTCACTGAAATGCAGTAAGACAGTGTTATTAGGTGCTTATAGCTTACTAGACATATTGTGCATTTTGAGGATTAGCATTAAAATGTATGGCTGGGCCATATAAGAAGATAGTGTGTATGCCTTATGTAAGATGATAATTGTAAGCACAAAATAAAATGTTTTGCATAGAGTTTATATATTATTGATTTTTACAATGTACACTTCTAGTTTTATGTCAACATACTTCACAACATACAGTAATATTTTTCAGATTAAGAAATGTTTGCATATGAGCAATAAGAGGATACATCCCATTTTCCATTAAGGTAATACCTATGTAAAATTGTCCTAACCTGACCCAGGCCAATGGGTAATGCAGTGCAAACACTTTCCACTAGCAAACCATTCAGCAATTTCTAAACAGCTAAAACAATGCAGTGAGCTTCACAATAAGACCAGCTTTCACACTGACAGCAGGGACAACTCTGGAGAAGGGTGGTGCTACAACAGGCGACATACAATAGAGATTGCACCAATAGATATATTCAGCTTTCTACGTGGTTTGCTGTTCCAGGAGAGCAGTGCACTCAGGGATTCAAGCTCAGCACACACACACCTGCTGCAAATGAATTCTTCATAAGGTACACAGGTAATTGGACATCTTACTCAGTACATTGTGAATAAAATGTTATTGATTTTGCACTAGCTTTTAAAATTATTTGCAGGAATATGGAAACAAAAATGCTTAAATGAGAAATTAAATATCTGGGAAAAACAGGTGAACAGGAATGTGTATTACAATTAGTATTCATAATTGCAGCAGGAGTTTTAGATTTTTTTAGGTTGTATGTCTAAGATTTTACCATATTTCTGATTTTAAATTCCCAAAGTGAGTTGGGAGGACTCAAATCTGGACATTAATGTAACAAATAGCATTCATTTCCTTATAATTGTCAAATGATGAAGTTATGAACGTTCACATTTAGTCTTTACAGTATGTGTGGAAAGGTTCATCCACTGTCAATACTGTGATTGTGCACTGTAAATATATCAACCTCTCACATTAACTTTGCTTACAGAGGTGAAACCATAGTTTGTATGGGATCTGTCTGCCTCAGCAAGATGAGCGCACACTCCATTGAATTTGAAAAAGGGAATTTGGCTCTGCATTAGGGATGCAGGACCCCCCCATAGTCCATTACATTGGATGCTTTCAGACTGTTTGATGACAGTTTATCGTAATTATATTATGAATTTTCTTTCTGTTACTAATTTTAAGTTTAAGTTGTTTTTTTAGAAAAGAGATAGCATGTGGGATTAAGAGGTGATGCTAAATGCTTCTCCTCTGCAGTGGTGGAATATCACTAAGTATATTTACTCAACAGTACTTAAGTACAAATACTTAGGTACTTGTACTTTACTTGTGTATTTTCTTTTCATGCTACTTTGTACTTCTACTCCACTACTTTTTCAGAAAGAAATATTGTAATTTTTTACAACATTAATCTGACAGCTTTAGTAAATAAATGTTTGCACACAAAACTCATGTAGTTTATAAAATACAATGTTTTATTATAAATTGAACTGCCCAACAATATACAGGCCTACAAGTACAGCTGAACTGATTAGCCGATTAAACACTTAGTTGATTGACAGAACTGTTTTAATCTTTTCTAGTTTCTAAAATGTGAGGATTTTTTTGCATTGAGTACTTGTACTTGTAATACTTTAAATAAATGTTTCTGATGATACTTACATACTTTGATGATACTTAGTTACATTTGAAATGCAGGACTTTTACTTGTAACAGAGTATTTCTACAGTGTGGTACTATGTATTACGTAGTAAAGGATCTGAATGCTTCTTCCACCACTGCTCCTCTGTGTGCAGACGTCAGTGAGTGACTGGAGCCTAACCCGACAGTGACTGTGCTGCAGGCTCAGGAGTACCATGCTGCCCAGCTGTGCATTCAGTGTGTGCCATGTGTTTGTGTTGGTGCTGTGTCTGTCTTCGGCTGAGGACATCGACTGGACAAAGAACGACCACAGCTCCTTCTATTATGGCACTTTTCCAGCTGGTAAACACAACTTTTCTCTTCAGTGGGATAGAGGCAGTGCATTTTAATGATTTAGTAATTGGTGGTATTATATCCTCCCATAAGAGCTGGTCATCTGGTGGTTGTTGCCAATGTTGTATTTATTAGGATTTTCATGGGGTGCCGGAAGTTCAGCCTATCAAACCGAAGGAGCCTGGGACAAAGATGGAAAAGGACTGAGCATCTGGGACGTGTTCAGTCATAAGAAAGGCAAAATACAACAAAATGACACCGGGGACTCCTCTTGTGAGGGCTACCACAAAGTCAAGGTGGGGTGATCAGATGTGGTGTGTCTGAGAGATATGGAGAGACCAGAGGCGGGAGGGGGGGGAAGGAAATCTGAATATTTCACTTGTGTGTGTTGTACAGGATGATGTTTCTCTGATGAAGGAGCTGAAGCTTAACCACTATCGCTTCTCCATATCCTGGCCTAGGCTCATCCCCACTGGCATAAAGTGTGAGTTACTGCTGTTAATTCAAGCTGTTTGCAACTGAAGTGCCGTATGTCATTTCATTTGTTAATTGCTTAAACAGAGAAATTATCTACACTTTAATACCATTTGCAGCTGACCATATAAATGAAAAAGGAATACAGTACTATGATGGACTGATTGACCAGCTGCTGGAGAGCAAGATCACTCCCGTTGTAACTTTGTATCACTGGGATCTTCCACAGGTTGGTATACAAAACATCGATAATCCCAAACTTCAGCCTTTTTTCGTTACAGCACTATTTTTCTTTACCGAGTTACTGTACTCTTTGCTTTACTAGGTCTTACAGGAGAAATATGGTGGATGGCAGAATATAAGTTTGGTCAATCATTTCAATGAATTTGCTAACCTGTGCTTTGAAAGATTTGGCAACCGAGTCAAGTACTGGATGACTTTCAACAATCCATGGGTATGTTTAAAAGAAACGATTTTCAGGTTTTACATTCACCCCTGCCTTGTAACATATTATTTGTTTTTATCATATAGCTTGGATTAATATGTATCTAGCTGCTACTGAAAGCACTATTATCCCACTAATAATCTGCTTTACTGCTTTAGTCTGTAGCAGTTGAAGGCTATGAGACTGGTGAGCATGCTCCTGGACTGAGACTGAGAGGAACAGGGGCATACAGAGCTGCCCATCACATAATCAAGGTAGGATAATATATATATATATATATATATATATATATATATATATATATATATATATATATATATATATATATATATATATATATATATTCTGTTATCAAAAACACTTAGCACTTAATGTGCCACTTTGCACTGAAATGTAGATTATATTCATAATAATACTAATCCTTTTCATAGGCACATGCTAAAGTTTGGCATACTTATGACACACAATGGAGGGCAAAACAAAAAGGTAAACATGGTCAAACTCTAAAAGTAACTTAATTCAATATTTGCCTCTCAACAGTACTGTCTGTCTTAGTGTTGAGAGCTGCTGTTCACATCTGCAGGTCTGGTTGGCATCTCTCTGTCTGGAGATTGGGGAGAGCCGGTGGATATGAGCAACCAGAAAGACATTGAAGCAGCTGAGAGATATGTCCAGTTCTACCTGGGCTGGTTTGCCACACCCATCTTTCACGGAGACTACCCTCAAGTGATGAAAGACTTCATTGGTGAGTTAAATTGTAAACAGTAATATTGGTCATTTGGGGAAATAACTAATCACTACTTGTGTGTGCAGGAAGGAAGAGTGTCCAACAGGGCCTTGGGACGTCTCGCCTGCCCACATTTTCCACCCAAGAGAAGAGCTACATCAAGGGGACCTGTGACTTCCTCGGCATCGGCCATTTCACCACCCGCTACATCACCCAAAAGAACAACCCATCAGGTCGAAGCAGCAGCAGCTACTTCACTGACCGGGACCTGGCGGAGCTGGTTGACCCTCGATGGCCTGACCCCGGGTCTGAGTGGCTCTACTCCGTGCCTTGGGGTTTCAGACGTCTGCTCAATTTTGTCAAGGTGACTTATGGTGTATATAATAAATTATGCGGAACAGACTTGTTGACATTTGTGCCGAAGCTGAAACGATCTTAGCACACTGCAGTCCTAGTTAAATTACATGAAAGGCAACTTATTGCATATTGATTTGTTCCCCATCTAGACTCAGTATGGAAACCCAATGATTTATGTTACCGAGAATGGAGTCTCTGAGAAGATGTTATGCACAGAGCTGTGTGATGACTGGAGGATACAGTATTATAAAGACTACATCAATGAGATGCTGAAAGGTGAGTGAGCTCATAAGCACCTGTGCCTTTCTTTAGTTTGGTCATTTGAAAGTCCAATCCTTTTGTGGTCAACTCGCTCTCTGTTGTGTCACTCAGCTATCAAAGATGGAGTCAATGTGAAGGGCTACACCGCATGGTCCCTGCTGGACAAGTTTGAGTGGGATGAAGGCTACTCCGAGAGGTTTGGCTTGTACTACGTGGACTTCAGGAACAAAAACAAGCCTCGCTATCCCAAAGCTTCTGTTCAGTTTTACAAACGCGTCATCAGCTCCAATGGATTTCCCAATCAGAGAGAGGTAAGAGACACACCGTGGTCACGACAAAGACCTGCCTCTTATGCTTTCCAGATATTCTTCTTGAACATTCCGATTAATTGGTTCATGCTCTATTGTGCCACATAAATCATTTCAGTGATGATATGCCATTGCATTGTAAACCTCGACAGGTTGAAAACTGGAGGAGGAAGGCTATTGAGACCTGTTCCTCAAGCAACCAGCTCCTAGCTGCAGGTCAGTTCGTTAAGAACAGCCCTGACCATGTCTATCAATGATCAGAGGTGAACAACTAGCTGGGGTAAACAAATAAAGATTCTGACCTAACCAATCGTTTTTAAATGCAAATGAGATCAAGAGTTATAATTTGACTTGACTATGTGTTGCTGCACCTCAGAAAACACATAAACAAATTATTAGGTAAATTTGAACGATGGAAGTATAAAACTTAATTAACAAAATCTCTAACAGAATATCTAAGATATCTTTTTTGTTTGCCCCTCCAGCTAGAAGAAAATCCAAGGAACATGCAGAAATGCCAAAGGTTTGGCCAGTGCATGATGAAGTTTAGAACTTGAGGGTATATGTCTTCCATTAATGTCAGTTTTTTTTTTTGTTGCTTTGTGATTGTGCTGTTTCAAATCTGCCTAACAGAATTAAGCCTTTGCAGTTTAATGCTAAAATATGCCTCTAAAACAAGCTTGTGCTCCGTGTGTTCAACTACGTCTTCACTTATCTGATGTTTTACTAGTGTGCTTGAATCTAATTTGTAACCAAGAGCAGCCCTTTAGATTTCACAGCAGCTTTGACAAAAACTCAGTAAGCATAAAGCTTATCTGTGGACTTGTGCCCACAGGGTTTTTCACAAAGCAGGATTATAAATTTACCCAAATAACATAATACCAGTGAAAGTGTGTGATATATTGGAATTGAATTTAGAAAACCAAACTTCAACATGAGGTTAAGGAACATGATTCAGCCATGCCGGTTGATGACTGGTACTAATAAAATTTTCTCAAGATTTGACTTTTATCTGGTCATTGTGCAAATGCGGCTTTCTGAAATATTCCCCAGTAGCTGCATGCAGTTCTCAAAGGGTTAAAGTTCAGTAATCAACTCTAAGTACTTTCTCTTTTTTTATTAGAGGAACAGCGGAGTACTGCTGCCAATATTCTAAGACTTATACATGGTAAGGAATCACTCATGCTCACTATAAATCAGATAAAGGATTATTTGATTTAGGGGGAAAATATTAACCCTTTGAGTGCTGTGCTTGCAGCACTCCCTTCATAAGCAATGTCTGAATTACATAATAATAATAATAATGCCAGTGAATTGTTAATGTGTGTGTGTGCTTTACAGACCCTTTGACCAGTCACATGGAGATGGTAACTGAGATCGTTGTTCCCACTGTGTGCACACTCTCTATTTTGCTCAGTGCCGTCTTCCTTATGTTCCTGCTGCGGAGGCGGAACTAGACAGTGTGCTTGTTTACATGTTTTTTTACACACACACACACACACACACACACACACACACACACACACACACACACACACACACACACACACACACACACACACACACACACACCTTTTCTTTCTTGGATCATGTGTGAACATAAATACATTATTTGAACTGAATTCCGATGGAATTAGTAACTTCATTCAGTTGATGTGCATACAGTATTTGCTGTAAAAACATTGGTTTAGCCTATTAAAAATCAATTTACTACCAGACACTCAAAGTCAGTGTGGATAGACCTGCAACATGTTGGATTTTCTTATTACAATATTACCATTGCAAACAGCCCTTGTGACCTATTGTTTTAAGTTGTTCAGCAAAAAAACTTTTCAAAATCTTTCAACTGCTATATTGAAAAAAATTTTAAAAATCTGCAAATGTGATAATAAAGATGCAATTAGAAAAACCATGACAGTGTCACAGAACATACATTCAAAAAGGACTGAAAGTTGTTTATTCAAAAGATTTGACAAAAATACAGTATATTAACAGAAACGTATACTATGTGATGTAGTAATTGCAGATGAGAATACCAAAAATGACAATAAACACCTCCTTTGTTGTTTAGTTGTGCTCTGCGTAAATTCATGCAAAGTTGACGAGACTACAGCACACCATGGTGGAGAAGAAGGCAGGATCTTCACTGTCCCCATTTACAATTTCATTTGGGTCATCTAAAGACAGAACAGTTAAAGAAGAAAAATGCTATCTGTAGTTTACTGGGATAATAACCACTTGCAACTATATGGCATGGACTATTTTTTAAGTGGTGCATAAAGATCACCTGTTTCAAAGATGACATGATCAACCAGTGGTCTGTCACTGAGCTGTATGGATGTCCTGACCTCACGTGGACCATGGCCACTGGACACCTCAGCCTCCCACACTAGTGGCTGCTCTCTGTGGAACAAACACAAACATGAGGGATGAAACAATAGCCCCTGTTAAAACTTATCTTAACTTAAAAATGCAGGATATAGTGGGTTTGACTCACTACAGCTGTATTTGGAGGCAGGCATGCAGGCACTTGTGATCACATTAGAATACTACGCACAACAAACCTCATGAATACATTTGAATAAAGTTGACTTGCTTCTGTCGAATGACTTAGGTAAGATTTTAAATGTCATACTTGATGCACGGTACAAATGATCCCAACTACCTTTCTCCTATCTTCCGGTTTCACTTTGGTGGGAGAACTAAATGACTAGTTTGTGTTAAAACAAAAATGAAAAAGACAATCGTCTCAATTTTATTTACAATTTTCTTTGGATGTAATGAAGCAGTTGGTGTGCAAAGGGTTGTATTCCTTACTTCTGGTAGAAATGGCTGATCAGCGCTGGTTTGATTTGCAGTTTGAATTCATGCTCCTCATCATAAGGGAATGTTTTGTAGTGCTGCAAACACGATCTATGGAGAAAATAAACTGTCTACTTTAATGTCATCTTCAGGAAAGTACACTTTGCATACTCATACGTCACTGGAAAAAAGTCCAATTGATTTACTGTGTGAGAAGGAAGAGCCGGTCGTAGGGCAAACCCAGGAAAGTACTGCAGGTCACTATTATTTCCAGCAGATGGTGCAGTTTTCTGAGTCGGATCACTTGCTCCTGCCGATCAACCTCTGTGCTTAGGTAATAACACTACAGAGGAAAAATATTCAAACTTAGAATATGTTGTTATCAGCCATTTGAAAAGAGTTGTCAGTAAATAGTCTTAAGCTTACCAAGTGGTTAAGAGTTGTCAATTCTTCACCTGATAAATAAATGCACAGTAGCAAATAGAAGTTAAAAGCAAAGTGTGTGCTTAATGATTCATATGCACTGAGGTTAAATATTACCGTGAAACTTTAAATCACATTTAAAGGACATAAAGAGCTTCACAGCAAGTAAGTAAAAGGTTACCAATGAGGTAGTTAATGTAATCCTTTCTCATCTTGTCCAGACCCATCTCTAGCAGCATGTGGACAGGGGTGACACCCGTGAGAGACACATGATCGATCTGCTGGTGGTAAGACTGCAGGATGAGCTTACTGAGGGAGCTGCTGCTGTCTCTGTGAATCTGGAGGAAAATAAACAAAACTTTACACACAACAACCCTCAACCTTTTCTCAGTGATAAACCGTTTTCAGAAGCTGCATCATTTTGTACCCAGGGTTTGATGTCACCATATCTTAGAGCTTCCGTGACCAATTTCAGGCAGTCTCCAATGTCTTGATATGAAGTTACACCTGTACATGAAAAACAAAATTTCCTTAAAGGGGAACTACACCCATTTTCAAAATGTATACAAGTTATACACAGTCCTCCATATAAGTAAACATGAACAACTCTCTCCCAAATCCAAAAACTAGAGTGCTAAAACTCAAATTTGTGATGCCATCAAGTATAGCCTGTAACTCTCCACAGACAATGATTTAGGATAGATGTTAGAGATGACACAGAGAGCACCCAGGGGAATGTTCTCAGTATATGGGAACATTTTCTGTTTCAGAACTGAGAACACTTCATAAGAATAAAGCTCATTTGTGTATAAAAACAAACAAACATTCTGTGGGTCCACAAAATTAGTCTCCCATTCATTGTCTGTGTAACATCACAAGTTTAAAACTTAGTTGTCTGGTTTCTTGCTTCAAGAGGAAGTAGCTCATGTTCACAAATACTGATTGAACTTTATAGGCCATAGAAATTGGACATATTGTCATTCTTAATTTAGGTGGTGTTCCCCTCTAATAGAGGAATTAACTCACTCTTTCTCATCCGAACCCACAGCTGCTCCACAAAATCCAAATCGCCTCGTTCCAAGAAAGAGTTGAAAATGCGAGTGTCTGTCTCAGTCTTCGTCTTTGTGGGCTTTAAGAAAAGATAAAGAAGGAAGAAAGCTACCAAGTTTATTCTGCAATGAATGAATTTGTGAAAAGTCCCTTGCTTTTTAACACTATCATACCTCAGTTGTTTTTGGAGCCTGGTCCTGTAGTGTCTTTGCAGTGCCCTGAAGCTCTGAAAGAAGCATTTAGAAAATAAAAAAATCTTCTTAACTAACGATCAGCAATAAATCATAATCAAGGTGCATTGATTTAACAAAGCAGACCTTCCAAGAAGGCCTTGGTCAGATTTACAGCTGACGTGCTTTCCAAAGGCTCCATCCATTCAGTCTCACCAGTTCTCAAACCATCAGCAAGAGTCTGAAAAAACAGAAATCTGATCTATTTAGTTGTCTATTTGTGTATTATAACTCATGGCCATTCATCTCAGATTACTGTGGGACCCAAACCTGAAGAAACTCTAGCTCCCTGTACATCTCATACATTGGGCTCCTCATGTCCCCGCTGGAAACTTTGATATTCTGCATGTGAACAAAGATTTAAAATAAAGGCAAGTACACAAAATGTACCACTTTATTCTGTATTTTAAAATGGTATTATAACATTAAAAGTAAACTTTATAAATATAAAAAGTAATTATATATGGTAGAGAAAGACTATTTTTGGAGTGTGAATTACGGGTGCTTACCAGTGTTGCTGTAGAGGACAGCGGTGGGGTCTCGAGGATACTCTCCACATGGCTCCATTTAAAATCCACCGTAACACTACTCTGTGACTCAATCAAGGTGTTTTCAACAACAGTGGAGCCAAACAGACTGAACCTGGCACTGCCTTTAATCGCCATCTGGAAGCATTGACATAAAGCAAGTGAATGAACATCCATTCACACTGACTTGCAAGAAAGGATGCACACTCACTTACCGAGGATGATGGTTGCCTTTTCTTGTGCTCTTGTTTAAGCTCGTCCAAGGTAATTAGAGATTTTTTGTCCACAGTTGAGCCTAACAAAATTTAAATTGGAATAAAACAAATATCAGTCAGAAACCTGAAAATCATATAGGAGTTACTTAAAAACCAATATTCACTATACTGACAATATTTCAAGGATGGGTTATTAGAGGTACTTTACGAAGCATTTGAGCTATACCTTTGCAGGTAACAGAGTATAATTTGACTCCAGACACTTTATTGCCCATGCAGACGGTTTCAGCTCCAAACCAGGTTGTTCTAGCTGGATCAGACATGTCACATCGCACCCACAGAGGGTGTAAGGCAGGGTTGTTGTCCACACCTGACACATTAGCATTTTGAGATAATGTGTACCAAGACAGCAACTGCCTTTAAAAAAAAAAAAAAAAAAAAAGACAGAAAAACAACATTTAGATTGTCATTATCAACACAGGTTATACAATTCTACTTGTTAATTTGGATGAAATCTTAAACCTTTATACATTGGTCACCTTGCTTTCATTATTGTGAGTGGCTGTGGTCCCAATTCTCTCTGAAGAGCATTGTCATCAGCATCATCATCAGTGCAGTTTGATGTTTCACTCATTTGTTGATCATCAGGTTCATTTATTTTTGGAACCTTGGGAAATCAAGAAATAATAAACATGGTCCAATGGTGAACATTAGAGAGGGGTTTAAAAAAGATTATATGAAAAAAGGGTATCTGAAGGGGTCTTGAGTTATATCCCTTGCTTTACAATGGTACATGGTTGTAATACACAATTTAGGCAATTGAAATTAAATTCAGGGCTATTGGAATGATTCCTATTTTCACAATTAAACGGAATGTACACCATCCCATGTCAACATTAGCATGTCAAAAAAGCTTAAGCAACTGGTGATGTATCAGAAGAACCACGCACCAAGAAACAATCGACGTCTATGAATTACGGATTATTTAATGATACCCTGACACAAGACAGTGTTCATGTGTTCGTTTAGTTAAATTACCATATTATATAGTAATATTTGTCTAGGGCTTGCAGATGGATATATTTAGTGAGTCACAGCATCGATTGACATTACTCACAGCTTTTTCACAGATAAAGACTGGCTGGTTGCCACAGTACATATTCACCACAGGGATTCTGTCTCCATTCATTTTCAACATTTGAATGTCCTCCTGAAACCCCAACAGATACTGTATCAACACCATTAACATTACTGTATATAACATAGCATACACCAAATTACGAAATATTTTAAAGAAAGATGAAACTACCTCATATATGCATGGCTTGTTGCTTTCTTCATCTTGAAGAGACCTTAAATCAAACAACACATACCACACACAATTAACCTTACTTCAAGATACGTATTTAGTGATTATTGAAGCAATCAAAACGTGAACATAAGGCTGACTACTCAGTTACTGCCTAGCGTTCATTTGACGATAGCTAAAAAAGCTAAACAATTAACGTAAGTAACGTTTCGCATACAAAAGTAAACTCACCGAAGAATGTTGTAAAACTCCTTAGCACTGGATATCACCTTTGAGCCCATTGCAAAACTATATGATAGATCAGCTGATGTTACAGAACGAATAACATGGGATAATATACAAAAGAAGTAAATAGCTAGAGTTTAACGGACCGCTGTGGTGAAGTTTTGGGTTGCTAACGTACTGTTGATATTTTGACAGTCGCGCGCTCACTCTGACGGTGACGTCACGAGGTCACAGGTCATCACTTTTTCAAGTTTATAAATTTACATATCAAAAATCAATGAATTAAGTCAGCAAAGTGTATATATAACCTCAACACATAAACTGGAAAATGTAGACACATTATATTATATTGTATTTAAAAACAATGTTACTAAGAAAATAGTTCGGTCTTTGCGTTTATCATGCGCCAACATGGCGTAAAGAAATAGTCCCAGCTGAAGCAAATAACTTTAATTTTGTTTTATTTAGCCATGAGAATATAATTAAACATGCTAATGCAATTGTTTGTTGCATTCATACACATTTTACCATGTGTGTTTCCTTGCGGTAAGCAAAACAATTTGCAGAAGAAACTGGAGTAAAAAATCTGGCGGCGGAAGTGATATTCGTCGAGGCGGAGGCATAAAGCATTTAGGGAGACGTACTAACTTCCTTTTTTACTGTGGCCGCCATACCGTAAGGAGTGTGGTTCCCGGCGAGCCGAAAAATAATTTCCGAAATGGTGAGAAGTTACACTCAGACCGTTATTATCATCCTATATAATATGTAGGGTATATCGTGCTATGTGTACTGATCAAATAAGTCTGTATTCTTTGTCGGTGAAAAGCTTAAATTCAGATTCAAAAGAGCAGTGAGTTGGAACGCTCCCGGCTAGCGAAGCTAACACGAGGAGCCATTTTGGACGAACAGCTTCTTTAGCTAGCTAGCGTTACACGTGTGGTTGTCGCCTCAGATGTAGATCTGTATCAAGCAGCTAGCAGACGTCGCTTAATTAGATGACCTCTATATTTGTTTCTTGTTGTAGATACTATTCGTTGCGTTTTACTGTATTTATATTCTTAAAAGCGTAAACGCCGTCAATAATGCTTGAACAATGTACGTTAACGTTAAGACTAACGTTGTCTTGCTAAATCATGATAGCATACTTGAGCTAACAGTCAAGCTAGGGCCAACCACCGCAGATTTCCTCGGTGAATTGGTCTAATACGCAATATTAATGAGCATTCCCCGCTGCTCTTAAGTGCCAGGTGCACTTGATTTGACACATTACCAGTTGCACCGAGTTGCATCACACTGTTTTTAAGTAACCTTTACATTTAAGTCGCATGCTAGGAAATGCGATGGCTTGTTCTAAGGACACCTTGTTTTAAATATACATTCCTAAAAATAAAAAAAGCCACAGCATATTATACAATGTTACTTTATCAAATTCAACTATATTTATTAACTCTTTACCTGTACGTGTTTTTGTTCCTAGGCCTGTGCCCGACCCCTGATCTCGGTTTATTCCGAGAAAGGAGAATCTTCAGGCAAGAATGTCGTCATGCCTGCTGTGTTCAAAGCTCCAATTCGCCCTGATGTGGTGAATTTTGTGCACACTAACATGCGCAAGAACAGTCGCCAGCCATATGCAGTCAGTGAACTGGCAGGTGAGTCCGTCTTGAACTGGCATGTTGACCGAGATGTGCCATCGTAGTTTAAAAGATTTTAAGTTGGCCCTGAGCTCATGCATTTTCAAACACTGTTTATTTCAGGCCACCAGACCAGTGCAGAGTCCTGGGGTACAGGAAGAGCTGTAGCCCGTATCCCTCGTGTGAGAGGTGGTGGTACTCACCGTTCTGGTCAGGGTGCCTTTGGAAATGTATCCTTGTGACCAAAATTGAAGTTTTACTTTTTTTTTTTCCTCTCCCATGTTTCTAACAAGACTTGCAGTGATGGTGTAATTTGCGACTGACTCTGTGACCAGTGACAGAATGCCTGCTGTCATATGCTGGCACAGATGGCTGACGAACATTGAGTCTGAGCAGGTATTGGGTAATTCATTAAAATGTTACTTTGGTTGTTGTCAAACCTTGACTTTGGTCTAGATGTGTCGTGGAGGTCGCATGTTTGCCCCCACCAAAACCTGGCGTCGCTGGCACCGCAGGATCAACACAACCCAGAAGCGCTATGCCATCTGCTCTGCCGTGGCTGCCTCTGCCATTCCTGCGCTTGTGATGTCCAAAGGTAAGCTCTAAAAGAATATTTCCGGGGGCCAGGAGTAAAAAATTAAAAAATATAATGAAATGTTCAAACATTTTTAAGAAAACATTTGTCTTGCCATGATGGTGTAATTTGCGTCTGAGCCTGTGATCAGTGACAGTTGCCTGCTGTCTCTAAGCTGTCGCAAGGTATTGATGTGTGTTAAATTCTGAGCAAGCTCTGGCAACACTAGTCTGACAGTCAGAAGATGTTTGTGTGGCTATCTTTTGGTGACATGAATATCTTGTTAGGACACCGCATTGAGGAAATCCCTGAGGTCCCACTGGTAGTTGAAGACAAAGTTGAGGGCTACAAGAAGACCAAGGAGGCAGTGCTCCTGCTAAAGAAGCTTAAAGCCTGGAATGACATCAAGAAGGTAATCTTAACTTTCACATTTTTTCTATTGGGTTGACTCTGCACTTTGGGAACACATGATTTGAAATGGAACAACAATGATCCTGCAGTTAAGTGTTGAGAAATCATGCTCTTTTTATACATGGTCCCTCAATTAAAGGAATGAAGTAAAGATGGAAAAACTAACACGGCTGCAGCACACGCCGAGTAATTCACTAGCATCTGTAAACTGATCCATATGTATATAGTGTAGCAGTAAGACCCCACACTGAACTTGTTACTTAACGGTAGGATTAAATAACCGTTCCACTACCTGTGATAACTGCTTCGGTTCAGTATATTAGGCATTACTAGGTTTCTTTATTTCTTTTACTGGTTTATATGGTTTATTACTGGAATAATAAAAAAACTTTTTATTCTCAGGTCTACTCCTCTCAGCGCATGCGTGCTGGCAAGGGTAAGATGAGGAATCGCAGACGGATCCAACGCAGAGGACCATGCATCATCTACAACCAAGACGCTGGTGTCACCAAAGCCTTCAGAAATATCCCAGGTGTGTTTTTAATGTGTAATTCATTACTGCATTATGTAAATGGACTAACATTATTTAATCTTTGTATTAACACCTAATGTATGGGTATTACAAACTTTAATGGCAGTAACATTGGAGGCATGAGTGGTTACAAGTTTTTTTCAGTCATTTTTTTATTGCTATTTAAAAAGCAAGCAACAAGATAATTCAATGTGTTAAATTGTGTTTTATGAAGGCATCACTCTGCAGAACGTGAACAAACTGAACCTCCTGAGGCTTGCCCCTGGTGGTCACGTTGGACGCTTCTGCATCTGGACTGAGAGTGCTTTCCGCAAGCTGGATGAGCTGTACGGCACCTGGCGTAAACCTGCTTCCTTGAAGATTGGCTACAAGTGAGTAATTAAGGAATCTCACTGTAGCTCAAGTTAACTTGTTGATCACATCAGTGATGAGCTTCCACTTCATGGTCCGTGTTTTTGAAACTGTGATATTAAAAGAAGTTCTGAGTTTGAGCATTCAAAGACTAGTCTGTTTAACATGTTCATATTTCCAACACTGGTGATTAGATTTGTAATACTTTATTTATTCCAGCCTGCCCATGCACAAGATGACCAACACAGACCTGAGCAGGATTCTGAAGAGTGAGGAGATCCAGAAAGCACTTCGTACACCAACGTAAGCACTGCTCATTTCAAGTTATTGAAATTTTATTTTAGCTTGTCAACTATGATGATATTCCCACTTCAGGTCCGTGTTTCTGAACCCTGATTATATGGAAGTCCTGAGCGATGCATAGTTATTACTGACTTGTAGTTTAGCAGAAATTGACCTCATTAAGACTGGGTTATATTGTCATTACAGCAAGACCATCAACCGCAGAGTACTGAAGAAGAATCCTCTGAAGAACTTGAGGATAATGCTTAAACTGAACCCTTATGCCAAGACTGCGAGACGTCTGGCCATCCTCAAGCATGACCCTGCGGTAAGAACCTAAATAATCAAAGCTGGAAGAAAACTCGCAATATAGACTAATTGTTGATTGTGACTTTGACTTTTTTTTTTTTTTTTTTTTTTTTTTTTTCCTCAGATCAAGGCAAAGATGCTGAAGCCCAAGAAGAAGCCTGGAAAGAAGGGAGCACCTGCCAAACCCAAACCCAAGGCATAAAACTCTGTACTTGCAAACAAGAGTTTAGAGAGAAATAAATCATTTGTTTCAAATATAAGAGTCAGACCTGTCATTCAAAACTGATTCACAAGACTATTTATTTCACATAAGCTAACAGACATATTGGTGCTGTAAGTACACAAGGCAAAGAGGAATATCAAGCACACAGGTTAAGCAGCATTTGTCATGATTAAATCATTTGATCATTAGAAAAAGATGGCTTTTCAGGCAGGCCTGCAATGTAGCCCAAGACTTGTACAATAGTTCACTTCACATGGCATGTAGGTTTGTACATGAGTGATTGCACAGCTTTGAAAACCATTTAGTACTCGGTATAAACCTACAGTTTACCCATACTACAAATCCAGTCATCGGAGGAGCTTGGGATATGGGGTTTGACACAACAGGCTTCACATGCTGTACCATGGGAGGGTTTCACAGGCTTATTGAGTCAAATGATACTGCACGACCAGCCAGCAAGTCAACATTCTCTGCCCTGAGACTGTTAAAAGAATGCCACTAAAGGAAAGGTTTGTACAAAGAAAAAAATGTGTATGCATGCTGGTAAGGGTAAGATGAGGCATCGCAGATGGAGCTAATGCAGAGGACCATTCATGTACAACGAAGACGCCAGTGTCCCCAAAGCCTTCAGAAATATCCCAGGTGTGATTTGTTTCAATGTATAATTGTTACGTGTTGGGTAACTGGATATGTTTGGTTATTAACAATGTATAGTTCAAATGCACTGGATATTCCAAACTTAAATGACATTAACACTGTGCTATTTAGTGTAACTTGTGAGTGTTAAATTGTGTTGTATTATGAAGGTATCACTCTGCAGAATGTGAACAAACTGAACCTCCTGAGGCTTGCATCTGGACTGAGTGCTTTCCGCAAGCTGGATGAGCTGTACGGCACCTGGCGTAAACCTGCTTCCTTGAAGATCGGCTACAAGTGAGTAATTAAGGAATCTCACTGTAGCTCAAGTTAACTTGTTGATCACATCAGTGATGAGCTTCCACTTCATGGTCCGTGTTTTTGAAACTGTGATATTAAAAGAAGTTCTGAGTTTGAGCATTCAAAGACTAGTCTGTTTAACATGTTCATATATTCCAACACTGGTGATTAAATTTGTAATACTTTATTTATTCCAGCCTGCCCATACACAAGTTGACCAACACAGATCTGAGCAGGATTCTGAAGAGTGAGGAGATCCAGAAAGCACTTCGTACACAAAAGTAAGCACTGCTCATTTCAAGTTACTGAAATTTATTTTGGCTTGTCAACTATGATGATATTCCCACTTCAGGTCCGTGTTTCTGAACCCTGATTATATGGAAGTCCTGAGCGACGCATAGTTATTACTGACTTGTAGTTTAGCAGAAATTCACATCATTAAGACTGGGTTATATTGTCATTACAGCAAGACCATCAACCGCAGAGTACTGAAGAAGAATCCTTTGAAGAACTTGAGGATAATGCTGAAGCCCAAGAAGGACCCTGGAAAGAAGGAGCACCTCACAAACCCAAGGCATGCAACTATACTTGCTATACTGTCTTGCTTTAGAAATAAATACATTTTCAAATATAAGAGTCAGACCCGTCATTCAAAATTGATTCACAAGACCATTTATTTCACATAAGCTAACACTTTGTGTTGGTGCTGTAAGGACACAAGGCAAATAGGAATATCAAGCACACAGGTTAAGCAGCATTTGTCATGATTAAATCATTTGATCATTAGAAAAAGATGGCTTTTCAGGCAGGTCTGCAATGTAGCCCAAGACTTGCTCAATACAGTTAATTTCACATGGCATGTAGGTTTCTACACTAAATATACGATTGATTGCAGAACTTTAAAACCCAGTTAGTACTCTGTAGAAACGGGTACATTTAACCCATTATACAAATCTAGTCATCGGAGGAGCTTGTGATATGGGGTTTGACACGACAGGCCTCACATTGCTGTACCATGGGTCGGTGTCACAGGCTTGAGTCCAATGGTACTGCACAACCAGCCAGCAAAGTCGACCTGCTCTGCCTCAGACCGTTTGATAAAAGAATGCACCTGGGGGGGAAAGGTGTGTGTGAGATTGCTAAAGATGTGAAAAAGCATTTAGGTGAATACTGCTATATGTGAAAACTAACCATCAACTGTTTGAGGTCTGCTCTCTCTGCAGGATTCTTTACCAAACTGCAATGGAGACACAAATGATCTTAGTGTAGTGCATTTAACACCACTAGGTGGCATTTTTTCCCCCCCCCCAAACATTACTCCTACATACCACTTGTTCACAAAGTCTTGAAATTCAGAGCCAAATATCCCAGGCAGCTTTGGTGGAGGCTGAAAATACATAAAGGTCAAGTAAGCACTGAATGGATCAAATTGCTGGCAAAGGTATTCACGATGCACACCAGTATCCAGGTATGTTCATGTTGTGTGGTCATATAATGGGCACACTCACCTCATTGACTATGTAATCAAGCAGCTCAAATATAGCCATCGGTGGTCTGCTGTCACTCCCGTATGCTAGGGAGTTAAAAAAAAAAAAATGGCTCTGTCATAATTCAGTCTCCTCTGCACTAATCATCACTCAAGGCCACCAATATGTCACTTCATGACAATGCTGTCCTTGTTTTTTTTTTTTTTTGTGGTAAACCATTTGAACAGATATTTTGAATTACTTTCAGTCATAGCTGCTGTAATTAAAGAAACACTGCAGAATCACAGGATAAACATGTCATGACAGACTTACAGCTGCCTGGTCGCCCAGGGGGCTGTGGCTTTGGGGAGGACTCGCTGCAGGCTGCCTCTCCTTCCACTGGGAAGCCAAAAATCTGTTCCAGTTCCTTAGCATCAGGCGGTGGGATAGGAAAGCGTCCAATGGCCATCTCAACCAGGGACAGACCCATACTCCAGATGTCCGACTGAACAGAGTAATGGGTGCCCTGTAAACGCTCCGGCTGCACAACACATACAATGCAATTATATGACTACGACATTAGTGATTTGTATATTAAATAGAAAATTTGTGACGTACACATGCAAAATCTAAATGGTCCAAGGATATTTATTTTCACATGTTCCAGTGCCCAGCCTACTTTTAACATAGCTAATGCTGAAAAGATATTTGGCCCACTTGATATGAAGCCTGAATGTATTAAGCCAGTCCCAGTTGACTTGTGGGTCATCGAAATTGGGAATTTAGTCAGAACTGGGGACTCTACTTACCTTACACATAAATCTGAGACTTCAATTCTAACAGAAATCGTAAAGGCTAATGAGTAAATGAGAGCGGAGGAGTGTGCCCATTTAACTCACAGACATGTAAGAGCGAGTGCCCACGAAGGAGTTGGCCATGGAGTCTATGAGCTGTCCGCTCACTCCGAAGTCACACAGCTTGATCTCACCACGGGAATTCACTAGGATGTTAGAAGGCTTGACATCTAAAACAAGAGACATGCGGTATATTTAGGAAAACACACCGGGCAAGTGTTCAACAGGCAACAGAAAGCACCACAGAGTAAACTGCTGCAAAGGCTCAGTGCAGGCTTGTGGGTTTGTTATAACATTTCCTTTCATCATTTATATGTACAACACTGAGTGAAAGATAAATTCTATGCATCTGAAATAAGGAAATTACTGTAAGGTGAAGATGCATACTATATCTAAAGTTATTTAAAGCACTTCATTGATACATTTGAAGGTCTTGTAAAGGGGGCAAAACCTTATTTGATAACATCTTTTAGTAAATGAAATAGTGATTGACCTCTGTGCATGATCTTGTGTTTCTCCCTCAGGTAGGACAGCCCTTTAATGACCTGGAAAGACAAATATTGCATATCAGCGCAGGATTCAGATTAGTAGTGCAAAAATACATAATGTACTAGCAAATATGCATCAATGATGAACAGTTTTATATCCATAAACAAAACCTATATAGCTGTAGTGTGACCTCCAGAGCACAAAATTGGTAGCAAGAGGCGTTGGAGCTACCCACAGCGATGCTGACTTTGCCGAGGATCTGCTCCGGGATCTTGCCTGCCTTCTTCAGCGACTGGTCCAGGGAGCCACCGTCCTATAGCCAGCGGGGAAGAAAAATATAGGGAGCATCTGCTGAAAGGACTCTTTGAAATTCAAAACATCATTTATGAAATCAAACACATTTAAACCAAATGAGTTGCTCTCAATACTAAGGAGGTTGTACATGGAGGAAAACACATGCCAGACCCGTTCAGCTCAGTTAAAGTGAATGCTGTATAAACACACTGGTAGCCAGAACTTATTAAAGATAAGTACCATATGCTCCATGCAGATGCTGATTTCGCCATCGCTGTAGAAAGCTCCGTAGAAGCCCACAATGTAGGGGGAGTTACACTCATGTAGCACCTGCAGCTCCCTAATGATCTGGTTCCTAATGGCTGGTTTGATCTCCAGGTGGATCAGCTGGAACACAGCAGACATCAGCTTTTATTTATGTTCTCATCAAACAGAACAGAAATACACAAAGATTCAATCTTCTTTTTGGACACACGCACACGCACACACAGAACATGATATACTACTAGTACAGAGCCCGTTGAAAATGTGCCTGTTTGGAACGGGCTGATTGCTTGGCCTGTGGTATTGCTGCTTGTAGAATTCATCAAAACCAAATTGTACCCCAAAATTACTTACAAAAGGACCCCAAACCACTTAATATGCAACTCTACTGTATAGCCTACTACTGACTTACTGTGTAGGCTATGTCTACATCAGAGGAAGACATTGTACTACCTTATTTACCTGACAGAACATTGCAGATTCAGAATGTAATCACAAAATATCACAATGAAAATATGGAATAGTCAGACATTAGCCTCGTAGACTCATGGCAGTGCGCTAACCACCCGGCCCGTTATGAGAGTCAATCAGCACATATCTTTGTTAATCAACCACCAGAACCGGACTGTGTGCGCATGCAGAGAGATGGAGAGGGAGAGAGAGAGAGACGGTGTTGTCTCGTGTCGTATGATCGTTAACGAATTTAACATTTCAGCAGAGGTGTTAATTTCCATACAGGGTTAGTGGCTTGACGGTTAACGGTGAAGTATGGATTTGATTCGCAGGGGTATTTTGGCAATGGTAATGTTATTAGTTTTGTAAGTTAGCAGTAGATTAATTATATATTATAATAATTAACCCGGGGTGAGTCTGTGCTGTGCTGTGTCTGCCCAGTTCAGCTCTGAGATTTTCTTGCATTGCACAGCGCTGTGAAGGAATAATCTCAGAGATTACGTTATGTTCTGCCAGCTCACAACAATAGTCGCTGTCGTAAAGCGTTCTGCATGTGGCGTCTGCGTGTGATGTGCAGGTTACCTTCCCTTCCCTCCAAACATGGACACACATATATGATATGTCTCACTTTATTAGACAGAGCGTGATGCCGCTTATAGGCAGGCTATCTGTCTGCCACTTGTTGTCTGTAGCTGGTTGTTGCTTTGCATGTGTGGGATTCTGAAACGTCCTTAAATTTGGGAACTGTTTGTTTATTCAAAGTCAAAGACAGTCCAAAGTAGTGCAACTTTACACATTTTTGTGGGTCTGAGGTGTATGTCACATTTTAGCTGCCAAAGCTCTGCCGCTTTCTGGTCCTCAGTGTGAGTGGCCAGAGGCTAGAGCAGCAAAAGCCAATATGTGCTTCTTTTACCTATATATTTAACGATATCTTTTGCATTTCTAATCCAAACAACGTCAAACTTGGCACTGCACTTCCTCGTGCCCGTAGCAAGACTCCTGGGAAGTTTGAAATACCTACGGACTAACGGTTTCAGAGATATGTGCATAACACACACACACACACACACACACACACACACACACACACACACACACACACACAAACACAGACAGACAGACAGACAGATGTTCCTGCAATTTATAGATAGATACATGTTATGATCAAGAAAAAAATCTTTTAATATGGACGCATGTTTCGGTTGGTGTGTGGATATCACACAGTAGCTCTTGGCCAATGTGACAGATTGCTGTCCCACTAACCCACATTTTATGTTGTTCACAAACAACTGGAAAATTACAGACAAATTTGACTCCACACACTCAAAAAATTTATTCCAAAAAAAAAAAAAAAATCTATGACATACTAAAGATGTTTATTATTATGTAGATAATTCCAATGTACACATCTCTACTAGATACAGTTTAGGCTGAGTGGCTTTCTGAAAATGTGCCCTTCCTACAACCAGCCATCAGGGCCTCAACTTACCTTCCTCGCCATAATCAGACCAGAGGGTCGGTGGGAGACCTTGAAGACAACTCCTCCGTTGCCGGCACCCAGCTCACAGATCTTCTCAAAGTCATCATCCTTCAGCTCTCCCACCTTCTGCTTCTGTGTCAGAAAGGCCTCCAGGCGTTTCCGCTGCTGCTCATCCAACTCAAGCTCCTCTAGTTTCTTCTGCAGTGCCTCCAAGTTTGTTCTTAGATAGACGATAAAGAAAGACAGAGAGAAAAATGATGAGTTGATTATTTGTCCCTAAATAAATATGGCCTGGATTCCATTCAGATGGAACTTTTGCAGATGTTCTTTCCCAGAAGCAGCGGCTGTCTCCCCCCCGGGAGACATAAGGCAACCCACGATGTGAACAGATCTACTGTATCTATTATATTATTGAAACCTTGGAGAAAAGACAGAGCTTTGTCTGTGACAACTGCTACTGCACATGCCCACGACAACCATCCAAAAGAGCTAGCGGGCAGACAGAAAGGGTCGCAGTTTGTGTTTCAGCGTTCCTTCCCAGATCCCAGTGTGAGGAAGCTTGGAGTTCCTCTGACGCTGCTCTCCTGGCGCTGTTGTCGTGGCGATGAATTTCCTTGAGCAATCGATGGTCTAGAGAACTCTTGTGACATGCTGCTCTCTGACCTCTCCTTTCCCTCCCACTCCACTGTCTCAAAACACTGTACGTACTGCAACACAAAGTCAGCCTAAGCTTTTATCAGTGACTTTATAAGAAGGTAATGAATCATCACCAATGAGTCGTCGTATTTCAAGTGATTAGATGATATTAAATTAAAAAAAACGAGTGTAGATGTCTGTTCATGTAAACTAATTTTGAGTAAATGTTTTATAATGCAAAGCTAAAGAATAAACTAAAAACATGCAAGATTTAATGTAAGGACATCCTATATGCCTAAAAGTGTACAAGCTACTGTAAGGTGTTCCATCTTTATAATCTATATATCTTTCATAGTTGCATGCTTATCTGATGATAAGATGGTTTTCTTCAAGTTCAGTGGTATTTATGCTTTTTTTTCTCTTTTCGTTTTTATCTTTGTACTTAATCACGACTCAGTGGAGAGCAGCCAGAGCAGGGCAGTAGGCTCTTCTCTACGCTACTCCACCACACAGCAAAGAGAGGGTTAAGTGGTATTATTTTTGACAGTAGGCCTGCATATCCATGGAGACGAAGTGCTGAGTTTGAGTTGGTTGTGGGTAGTGTGGGCGTTTTGTCGACAAGAGCTGGAGGTGGAGGAGGCTGTAGATAGTGAGAAGAGGACACACAATATGTACAGTATGTGGGAGGGACTACAGAAGCTGCACACAGCAGCCCGCACCCCTGGGTGCAGGAGGAAGCGAGCACTATACTGGCCTTTTGTGCTCCATCTAGTAGAACTTGAATGCAAAAGACGCAATATTTCTACGGCTTGCCACAAAGTGCCTGGAAAGAAGATGGCATCGCTGTTATCAGAAAATGTGGTGTTGAGCCAAACATCTATTTTGCCTTGTGACTTCAGTTTGCAAAAGTATTCGGCTACTTTACAGTACTATAAAATAGAAATTATTTTGCCAGTTAGTTATTAATTAAAATAAATTAAACCAAATCAACTTAAGAGGCGGCAGTTGTGAGGCCTACATGCTGTTTCCCATAAGACTGCTGTAAATCTGCTGTTTTCCCACTAAAACATCCTTGCTTTTTAAATCAGATGACTTTGAAGTTTTCCCAATATTGACTTCCATTATAAAACCTGAGTTAAACTCATACAAAATGCACATCAATAGTACAGTCTGGTGTAACATAAGGAAGGCATGATTGTATTTTAAAAAGATTTTTTTTTCTGCAAGAAAACTTAACAGTGTTAAAAGTGAAGTGAAATTAATGCTTTAGCAACCACATGTATATCTCTGACTACAGGTCTATCCAGAACCGGTCGTTTTTATTTGATCTCAGATATCCTCTGATGATATTACATGCTTGACTGGCATTAGGTTGGCCACTCAGTACACTTCTCCTATAGCTGCCAGCCATTTCACACTGAGAAAGCATTTTGCGGGCTGTTATGGCGATTCCTTTTCACTCCTTTTTTCAGTGGAATGGTCTGATTTCAATAAGAATCCTCATCGAAATAAGCTGATTCTGCACCCAGCTGTGCTGCTAGTATGTGCATCAGATCCTCCTGTGCTGGTCCAAAAAATGACCCAACATAATGTGCTAATGTATGTGTCTGGTAGGTTTTCTTCAGATTCAGCTATAATGTTGACATTGTATTATGAGACTAGATGTCATCTGGAATTATTGCAATCTAACATTCTTATTTAGTACAGGCTTTTTTTCACAGAACACATTTCGACATGTCACAGTAGAAAAATCTCAGGTGCAATTGTTAAAATTAATGATGGTTGAATTCCGTTTGGCTGCTTCAGTTTCAGGGTCCTATAGACCGAATCCTTGTGATATCGCGCTAACCAAAAAATGACTTCTGGGTAGACAAATTGCCGTTGATTTGAATTGCGGAGATATGTTAAATTGGCAAACTTGTTTATTTCTGTTGTCATTTTCAGCCATAACAGTAGCGTTCAAAGACATATGGTTAAACACGGTGGGCCGAACTATCTGAGCTATATTCTGCTTTGCTTATTTTCTATACAGTGTTGCTTTGCTGCTTTGATAAACCAAATCTAGCATTACGAACAGCAACATCTCACTGCCTGTAGGACTGTCATTTTCTTTAGTTTGTGGCCCAACAGGTACATTTGGTCTCCAACTTAACATTAGTAAAAGTGTTGACATATGAAAGCAACAAAAATGCAATTTAGATGAATGAGATAAGAGTATATCCAGTTGTTCCATGACAGAGGTATAGCCTCGGCTAGGAAGGTACATTCAGCCAAAATACAAAACACTATTAACACTATTTTATGCAGATTCCATAACAGGGTCCCAGACTGAATCCTGACAAACACCTTTGGACAGCGGCAATCTAAAAGATCCCAGAAAAAGATACCCCCATTTTTTTTATTTGACCTTACCCATACAGGCATCTTCTTCCAATCTTTCACTATGGTAGCCCCAAACATACACACCCATATTATACCCCATGTGGAGGAAAGAAGCCTGGTTATTTAAAATATGTCCTCACCTTCACTGGTCTGCAAACGTTTGGCAAAGCTCCAGCTTTCAAATCACCCTTACACCTTAGGGCCCTTGCAGAGCTAAAATTAGTAAATATTACTTTTTCTATTAATTTTGATAGAGATATTTGCCCTGTTTGACATGTACACTTTTGGAAGTGTCCATGCATCGACCTACTTCTTCATGATACATACAAGTTCAGATGTTGATTGGGAAATGTATTTGGTTCCTTTGGCATCTGACATACAACATACAGTTTCATCATTAGATAAATAAAATTCAACTTGTATTGTAATCTTTTTCCCATTCCTTCTTCATGTGGGTGTACAGGAATTTGGTTTTATGCAGTGTTAAGGAACAAAATGTTGCAAGGGGCAACTGTGTGCCTGCAGGTCCACCATCTACCATCACTGGCCTGAAATGGGATTTGCTTTTCCTCAGAGCTTCAGGCAGCTGAACGTGTGGACCCAGATAAAACTGTCTTTCTATGGAAAAGAGGTCTGAGTGACACCAGGCTGCATGGCTTTCTGTCAGCACAGTGTCACAGTGCACAATTCAGCAGTATTCCTGGACACGCATGCACACGCACACATTGTGAGTTCTCTCAGCAGCAGAGACTTCCAAATATCTGATTCAGAGTTCCTGATTGTTGCTTTATTCCAACGTGCTGCTCCTCTGCCTGTTAGAGCTCAGCTCCAGCCAAACATTATGTCATCATCATTTACCCCGCAGCGCTGTGGAGATAGGTCTGGCAATGTGAGTCTATGTCATCATCAAACAAGCCAATGCACAACTCCCCTCCCTGTGATGGAGCCTGCTTCTTAAATGTCAGAATGTGCGGCTTTACTTTGTCTTAAATTTGCAAAATTATATTGAGATTTAACGCATTTGATTTTAGTCCATTACTTTTTACGTAATTCATTGCAAAAGACACAAATGGACATTATACATGACCTAATGATGAAACAATTCCACCTCTACAACACATTAGAAAACCAGCCTTTCACAAGGCATGACATGTTATGTAATTCTCATCTCAACTGATGCAACTTGTTGCTGCTGGACTGACTGGGATTATCTCTGTGAACTGAAAACTAGAGCATGGTGTCACAACTATTTAATATCTCCATTACTGTGTTTTGTTGAACGGTGGTGGGAAGAGGCCTGCTCAAAACTTCTCTAACACACAGATATTATTGTACATGCTGCCTCCCTGCAAAGGTCAATCTCTGACTAATCACTGTCCATTCAAATTGGGCTGTTAGCAGTGGTTCCCAAAGTGTGGTCTGGGGACCCCCAGGGGTCTTTGAGTTGGATTCCAAAGGGTCCCCAGCAAAAAGGGGGAATCATTTATTTTCACTATAATTCCATCCATAAATAACACAATGAAATAATGTATGACTATTTTGGTCATGGGTTTTATACACTTCCTGTAATAAAACATCTAAAAGCAAAAATTGTATCAGATGCGGGACCCTGGGACAAAATCTTTTCAAATTGGGGTCTGTGGTCTAATTTGTGTCAGTTTAGGGGTCCTTGATGCAAAAACGTTGTGTTGTGTTAGAGTGATGGAGGGACCTGCTCATCCATGACACCATGAAGAGATGACCGGAGGACCTGAGAACTGCACATTATAAACCTTTTTAATGGCAGACACGCAGGTGATACAAATTTCCCTAACAATGGCTCAGTTCCATCAAGTGTGTGCTTTTTTGACTGCTTTCATTACCTGCATCGGGAACTGATTTCATTCCGTTTCATACATGACATGTTCTGGAATGACAATCAAAATATCCTTATCCTGTAAGCAAAGCCGGTGAGCCAGCCTTGCAAAATAGTAGGCGCCTGGAACTAGCTCACCTAAATGGAATGCAGTCATATAATTACAGCTGTGCTTTTCCTGCTATGGCATGTCTTCTGGAGAAAAAAAAGGTCTATTGACAATGTTTAGATTTTCTTCACTGCAACGTGATTAATTCATGAAAGCAAGTAACAAAATAGCTTGTTAATTGGAATTGTGAACATTTTAGCAGTTGCAACATTTAGTGTAACCTAGTGCCACACACACACGCACGCACGCGCGCGCGCGCGGACGCACACACACACACACACACACACACACACACACACACACACACACACACACACACACACACACACACACACACACACACACTATTCCTATAACAACTTGTATTAGCCTACTCAATGAACGGGTTATTCAGTTATCTAGCCTATGTTTCTGCAGTTGTCACGAGCCTTATTGGACATGAATCTAATATAAACGATCAATCACAGAGCCCTTATCAATATTGCTCATTCTAAGTCTTGAATATCATTAGTAGATGAATATTGACACTCACTCCGTGGCTCCGGTACCGTTGATAGTGTTTCCATCGGGGATCGGGTTGAGTTGGATCGGCTCTGGCTTCCTTCTCTTCTGCATGTTACACACAAGAAACAAATCACGAGCTACAGGAATAAGGAAGGAAACCCAGAAGAAAAAAAGCTCTGGTTTCAAAAAGGCACAGTGAGGTTACTCAACAGAGACTGACAGAATAAGACCCACAGCTTTGCAGTCATGAGCTGGAGGAGCTGATATTCTTCTTAATGGGTGGATGTGAATGAGGAATGATCCGGGAGATGAAACGTCACAAAAAATATTTACATTCGTCTTCCGGACAGCATGGCTATGTTTGGGACAGCGCCCCCTCTGCTGGTGGTAGGTGGGTATAACCATCAGTGGTGGAAGAAAGAAGAATACTCCTTTACAAGTAAAAAATAAATAAAAATACTTACGTAAAAGTACAAAAGTATTAGCATCAAAATATACTTAAAGTACAAAAAGTAAAAAATATTCACTATGCAGAATGACCCATTTAAGAATACTGCATATTAGGGGAGACCGGGTACGGTTGTAACACTTTTTTCTTCAGCACCCAAAACTACCTTTTTTTTTAGCTACACATCTGAAACTTTTAGGCAAAGTACCCACATTTGTCTACTACAAATGGCAACAATTTAAATTTCTTCAACTATATTAAAGACTTTGTGAGATGATGACAAATACAAGGTGGTCCTTTGTTACAACCTACCCCACTACTGGGGTAGGTTGTAACACATATTGGGGTAAGTTGTAACAGGTAGACAAAATTAATAAAAACTAAGGCTAGTCAAGTGATATGCCACAATAACAGTTTTATTTTAAATGAATGGCTGCAACAATAAAATATGTGAATATGTGGAGTGCGTGTGCATGCACACGTGTGCGTTTGTGTGCGCATGTCTGTACCTGCACATTCATATGGGTGTTTGTGTGTGTAAGTGTGTGTTTATTTGTGTGTATGTGTGTGTGAGTGAGAGCAAATTAACATAAACATACTTACCCCCATTCCACAGAACATACAAATGAAATGCAGTCTTTATCAGTCACAATGGTGACAATAACAAACTACTTAAATGCATCTTTAAGTCACAATGGTGACAACAACAAACAAATTAAATGCATTCTTAAGTCACAATGGTGACAAGAAAAAAAATTAAATGCATTGCTAATCAGAGTCAAAATGGTGACAAATGAAATTGGTTAGGCCTGGAGTGCATGCCTGGTGTACCCAAAAGCTACATAAAACACACTTGACCCACACTTAATGGTTGTAATACTTTCATAACACGTGTTACAACCTACGCCGCCACTGTCACCCATTGTTTAGCTAGCTGTATTAGCATGGTGCTTTGAAATTAGCAGGAGATACACCATTTTTTACTAGAGAAACTACAGTTTGACCTAATATAACTCATACAACATTATCTACAACGGTAGAAGTACTAAACAAAATATTATCTTTTTTTTTTCTTACTTTCTTACCTCAGAATTAGATTTTCTGCTGTAGCTTCAGGAGAGATAGCTACACAGACTAGAAAACCTCCATGTGGGATCATAAAGGAAGCCTGAGGAAACTGAAGCTGTCACATGACTCCTATCTTATCCCTGATTCATGGAATTGGTAGTGTTACATCTGACCCTGTGTTACAACTGTCCCCGGTCTCCCCTATATTATTTAATTATAATTATTGATGCAGTGATATTAAAATTACTTTAATGTTTAATGGCTTATTTTATACTATATATACTGCCAGGTAGCTTGTGAATTTTACCAATAGGTATCAATAAAGTATTATCGTTACCCATAATAATATATCATTATTTATGTGTTAATCATATTTTGTATTATTATTCTAAGTCTGCTAAGTAACTAGCAACTAAATGGATCAAATAAATGTAGTGGAGTAAAAAATACAATATTTCCCTCTGAATTGTAGTGGAGTTTAATACGCTCTATAAAACTTGTGTTACTACATTTTCCTCATTCCAATAACAGCAACGAGATTGTCTTAACAGAGTCCATTGCAGTACTACAGAAGCCCAAAACTCTATATTCTAGTGCAGTTACACAATAAATTAAATGCAGGTTTGGCTCTTTTACCACTGAATTTAACAATGACAAAATCAAGCAGTATAATACAGATGAAAACGGTGTATTTCTCATAAAATGAAAAACATTTTTTATTCAGGATCTCTCTCATCCCACCTTTTTTTTTATAGATGTTTGATTTTTGAAAAATCCAGAATAGCAATGATGCACTCGGATCTTCCAATACTCTTCATGTGAAAATGTGATATTAATGATCCTGTTTTATGTCATGCAATGTCTCTTACCAGATGCAAGCACAATATATTTAAATCAATAGCCAAAAATAATCTACTGGAAAAATTAAAAGTGAATGGAGCGTAAATGTGAGCTTACTTTCATGCAAGTCATGTGTTAATTCTCAAGAAAATAGTGTAAATACATTCAATGCAGGGGGAATTCATGTGAACCTATTTCAAAGCCACTTCATGTGATTGCTTTAATGTCATTTATTTATTTATTATTAGGATGAAATACATTTATGATCAAACAGACAGCATTTAAGTCACAATTTTCAACAGTTTTCACAGCTGCCAAATTTAAGAAACTTCTAATATTTGGAGCTATTCCCAATTTTGTCTTGTTCCCAAAATTCTTTAAACCTCCAGCATTTCCTCTCTAACAACTCCTCTCTGAACAAAATTTGACCAGTAAAAATTGATTAATCTTTCTAAACTATTCTCTCAGATCACCAAATGGAAAAAAAATATTTGATCTAAATGCTCTTTTTAATTTAGGGTACATGCTGTATTCTGTCATGCTGACCTTTGTGGACAAAATTAATCAAAACCACCAATGACAGCAGCCCATCACCTTCCCTTATGAATGATGTGTCAGCTCAACCTGTACTATGTATATTAGACATCAAGCACAACTTGAAACTGACATTTTTACAATCTGCTCTGAAATCTGTGTCCTGACAGACACAAGGCCACTGAGCCGTGCTTGGTTTACCAAAAGCATTTTACTGCCAAAATCATCTTTTCTATAAACCAGGACTGACAGAGAGGAAAGATTGGTCATGTCCTATCTCGAGCCCATGGACAGGAACCGTGTGAATTCTAAGTTGCTTTTGACAAATTGGGTTGTGGGCACTTGAGCATATCAGACCTGACTACAATCCCAGTCTCCCACATGGACCATAAAACATCTACACCAGTGCGTTTCCTTCCTGGGGGTCGTACTGGAGATATTGCTTAAGAGTTCAAAAGCTGACATGGTTGGGAACCACTGATCTATACTCTCCAAAATAATATTTTGTTACTACATTTGTGGTAATGCCAAAGCGTCTTCCAGACTCGGTGGGAGGTGTTGCAGTTTTTTTTGTTGCCATTCCTACGTCATATTTATTTATTTAAATAAAATAGAAAATCATAATATCATCAAAAGTGTTAGCAAATATACTTTTTGTATTGATCTCTTTTGTACTGCCCTCTATCTCTGTATGAAAAGAGAGAGGAAAATTAAATCAACAAAGTGTTAAATAAAAGTGATAGAAAATATATAGAGATAACGACATAAAAACTAAAACGAATGACTAAAAATTAAAGTTCATTCAACTTAGAATCTGTATTGTATATATATCTATATTGTAACGCATGAGAACAAGCTGATTATAACAGCCCCTTTTCTCTCAACCCCCCAAGTTGGGTAAATGTAAAATGTTAACAAATCTTAACATACAAAATATGTACTGACTGACTTTGACTTTCATTTCCAAAATTAAATCTTCTACTTCTAATTTAGACAGCCTTCCAACTACATTTTTAAAAGCGGTATTCCCCAGTGTTGGTCCTTTCATTTTATTCATTATTAATAGTTTGCTGATGTCTGACATCTTTCCAAAGGGTTTTAAACACGCAATTATTCAACTGCTACTTAAAAAATCCAATGTAGATCCCTTTTTACTCAGCAATTACTGTCTGACCTCTAAATTATAGTTTTATCTAAGGTACTGGAGAAAGTAATTTCAACTAAATGAATCTCTTTTATGAATATCAATAGTACTTTTAGCAGGTTTAAGTCAGGTTTTAAAGCTTGTCATAGCACAGAAACCGCCCTTGTGAAGGTTTCTAATGACTTGCATTTTACAGCCGACAGAGGTGACTGCTCAGTCCTAGTGCTTTTAGATTTGTGCGCAGCGTTTGACATTATCGACCACCTGATCCTCTTGCACCGTTTAGAAAACTGGGTTGGTCTAAGGAACAACATTACAATTGTTACTGTCTTACCTTTCAAATAGAACCTTCTTGGCCCTTCAATTGTGGGGTTCCTCAAGGGTCCATTCTTGGCCCACTGTTTTTTTTCCATATACATGCTTCCTCTCGGCCACATCATTGAGAACCATGGTGTCTTCCATCACTGTTATGCGGATGACACACAGTTATATGTCCCTCTCCAGTCCAGTGACTCCAGTAGCTTAAATAACCTCCTTGTCTGCCTTAATGATGTCAAGTGCTGGATGTCGCAAAAGTTTTTCAAATTTAATGATGACAAAACTTAGATTATAGTCACCGGTCCAATTAACTCTCCCAGCCTTGTTCACAGCAAGCTTGGTTCCCTCACAAATAACATGAAGCTGACTGACAGAAATCTTGGCGTATTATTTAGTGCTGATCTTTGTTTTGATGCTCAAGTAAAGACTGTTGTTCAAGCATGCTTATCCAGCTTAAAAATATCTCAAAAATCAGATCTTTTCTATCTCCATCTGATTTGCACAAGGTTGTACATGCTTTTATTTTTTCACGCCTGGACTATTGTAATGCACTTTATGTTGGTATCAGCCAGAGCTCCCTTCACTGATTCTTACTGGTGCAGAACACTGCAGCACAGATTCTAACAGGCACCAAGAAATACGAACATATTACTCCCGTATTAGCCAACCTACACTGGATGCCCGTCATGTTCTGTATTGATTTTAAAATTTTAATGATCACTTTTAAAGTATTGAACGGCCTCGCTCCAAATTAAATTTGGATTTTTGGATAAATTAAATTTAGATTTATTGACCCCCTATGTGCCTGGGCGCTCGCTTAGATCAGTGGATGCAGCTCTTCTGGTTTTTCCAAGATCCAGGCTTGTAACCAAAGGCGACTGGGCCTTTGCTGTTAGAGCCCCTAGACTCGGAAACACTCTTCCTACTGAAATCAGACACGCCACATCATTAGCATCTTTTAAATCCCTTCTTAAAGCTTTCTTTTATAGGAAAGCTTTTATTAATATTTAATACACTGTTGGGTTTTATCATCCCTCCCTGCCTTGCCCATTTAATATATGTCTTTGTACACTTACAGGTATGTATGTATGTGTATGTGCATATATGTATGTGTGTATATATGTATATTTGTACCTCTTTTATTTTTATTTTACTTCATTGTTGTTGGCTGTGTTGTTCTTGGTTTTATTTGCTGTTTCTCTTTGCTGTTTGCACTTTGTAACCTTGTTAAGAAAAGTGCTATAGTTTATTATTATTATTATTATTATTATTATTATTATTATTATTATAAAGGGGTTATGGACGTATAACCACTTTATACAAATCTTATAACGAAGATTTTGCTGTCTCAAGTGCTACCTGCCAGACTCCCTGTTTGAGCTCATTGATCCTTGCTACAGATAACTCATTATCAATACATGCATAATTTTTGCTGCAGTCAATCCAGCTCGCCATAATGTTCTCCTAGACATGTTTAAGTACAAGTTATTATAAATTATAATATTCCATATTTTCTCATTTACTTCCACTGGTAATCATGCAGATGCAGAGTCTTATTTACCCAGTTTTTGAGATACATGATGATGATACTGTCTCTGAGATTTCTTCTCCACCCCAAACACAGGGGTGTATGTAATTTAATTTGTGGTGATCTATACATTGGAAAATTACACTTAAAGTCCTCAAAGGTGAGCTTGTTGTTAATTCAGTTGGAGTTCCACTCAACTTCAACCTGATCTTATCTAATCAGCCACAATAACTGAAAACATGTGTGGGTGTTTTGGGCTACTATTCATCTAGATTTTGTTAAAGCTCCCCTCCACTCAAAAATGTGTTTTGCTTTTTGTTACTTCACTTGAATGTTTTAGCTGTACTGTGCAAAATAATGTACAGTATGTTTAGAGTTTGTTTCCATACTCATCTGCTGAAGGGGAAGGTTAATCTGTGCGCACCTTTAAAGGAACACGCAGACTTATTGGGACTTTAGCTTATTCACCGTATCTTCCAGTTAGATAAGTCCATACATACCCTTCTCATCTCTGTGCGTGTCGTAACTCTGTCTGACGCACCCACTGCTAGCCTAGTTTAGGACCAATCCTGGAGGTAACCGGCTCCACCTAACCTACTGCTCCCAATAAGTGACAAAATAATGCCAGCATTTTCCTATTTACATTTTGTGATTTGTATAGTCACAGCGTGTACAAATAACAAGGTCACAAGAGACGCAGCCATCTTCTAACGTATAGCTACTGGGAACTATATTCTCAGAAGGCGAAGCACTGCTACTTGGGTGGAGTGATTAGTGCAGCACCTAAAAAGCACCATTGTTACTCTGCTCCTCACCATGGGGCTTCTCAGGTGCTGCGAGCAAATCACTCTGCCCAAGTAGCAGAAGTTGCAGTGCTTCGCCTTCTGAGAATATAGTTCCCAGTTTGTGTATACGGTTAGAAGATGGCTGTGTCTCATGTGACCTTGTTATCTGTGACTATACAAATCCCAACATGTAAATAGGAAAATGTTGCCGTTATTTTGTCACTGATTGGGAGCAGTAGGCTAGGTAGAGTCAATTACTTCCAGGATCTGGGCTAAACTAGGCTAGCGGTGGATGCGTCAGACTGAGTTACGACACGCACAGAGATGAGAAGGGTATGTATGGACTTATCTAACTCTGGGGGATACGGTGAATAAGTAAACGTCCCAATAAGTCGGTGTGTTCCTTTAATCCTCATTTAAGATGAGTATGTATGAGCATGATTTTGTGACATTGTTTTGAAGCGAATCATGGTCCAGTATGCAACTTACACAAGTGTGATTTGGAAAAGTGAAACCTCCAGTGCACAAACTGTACACTAAGAATACATTTTTCAGTGGAAACATCTTGTGTCCATCAGTTAAACTTTTTATATGAATAATAGAGATTCTGGATTTATCAATGAGGGAGAAGGAGCAGATGTCATTTAAAGATCTTTTAACAAAGTAATTGATTCTTTTTTGTGTAGAAAAACCTATCAGACTCACATTATTATTGAAGTAGAGTATTCTTTTTAACATCTTAACATGTCTGGAAGGGATCTTTAAAAAATTCAGCAGCAACATTTCTTTGCAGTCAGTGTCCTTGATTCTGTGGATAATCCACATACCTCGCTGTCAAGAGATGTTATGAGGATGATGTCTTTGTTAGAAGTAGTTACAATAAAAAGTTGACTGTGAGGTCTGTGGATTATCCAGGGATGCTGCTCCAGAATGTCATTTTTAAAAACTGTGAACGCCACAAATAAATCGACATTTATCTCCACTTTAAAATAGTGGCAGCAGACATCTCAGAGACAGATATCTCACAAAACCTGGGCAAATAAAAAAAAACAATTTATTGTACTGTGTGTAGCTGATGCGGACGTATATCTTTATGGCTGTATACATAATGCGTATTTACTGTATGTTAGTTGATCAACCGTAGCTGTAAATTGAACGTTTGTGAATGCTTTTTCTCTTGTGCACAGGATAAATTCATATGTTAATCTGTCTTTAAACCCCTCCTTGAATTACTGTCTCCTGATTATGTGAAATTAAATAATGCATTGTTTGTAATTTGGACTGACCCTTTAACCGTCACAAAGGGGGAAATAAGTATTTGACCCCTTGCTGATTTTGCAGGTTTGCCCACTTACAAAGAATGCAAAAATCTACAATTTTAATCATATGTACATTCTAACAGTGAAAGACAGAATCCCAAAGAAAATTCCAGAAAATCACATCATATGAATTTATTAAAATTGATAACCATCTGATGAGGAAAAACAAGTATTTGACCCCCTGGACAAACAGCAAGTATTCTGGCTCCTACAAGCCAGTTAGTCTTTCTTTAAGACACAGCCCCAATCTGAACCAATTATCTACATCAAATACACCATCCTCACCTCGTTACCTGTATAAAAGACACCTGTCAACACCCAAACAACCAGCATCCAACATAACCACCATGGGCAAGACCAAAGAGCTTTCTACGGACATCAGGGACAAGATTGTTGATCTGCACAAGGCTGGGATGGGCTACAAGAGAATCGGAAAGCAAAAAAAAAAAAAAAAATCAACTGTCGGTGCAGTTATCAGGAAATGGAAGAAGCACCAACCACCGCCAACCTCCCTCGGTCTGGTCCTCCACACAAGATCTTGCCTCGTGGGGTGTCCCTGATCATGCGAACGGTGAGGAATCATCCCAAAACCACAAGGGGGGAACTGATGAATCAACGGAAGGCAGCTGGGACCACAGTTACAAAAGAAACGGTTGGTAACACACTACGCCGTCATGGATTGAAATCCTGCAGTGCACGCAAGGTCCCCCTGCTCAAGAAGAAACATGTACAGGCCCGCATGAAGTTCGCCATTCACCACCTGGACGACTCAGAAGAGGCCTGGAAGAAGGTGATGTGGTCAGATGAGACCAAAATAGAACTTTTGGCCTCAACTCAACTCGTCGTGTTTGGAGGGCAAAGAACACCGAGTACAACCCAAAGAACACCATCCCCACCGTCAAGCATGGTGGTGGCAACATCATGCTTTGGGGGTGCTTTTCAGCCAAGGGGACGGGACAACTCCATCGTATTGAGGGGAGGATGGACGGGGCCATGTATCGTGGAATTCTGGACCGACATCTCCTTCCCTCAGTGAGAGAGCTGAAGATGGGTCGAGGATGGGTGTTTCAGCACGACAACGACCCTAAGCACACCGCCAAAGCAACAAAAGAGTGGCTGAAGAAGAAGCACATCAAGGTTCTGGAGTGGCCTAGCCAGTCTCCAGACCTGAATCCGATTGAAAATCTTTGGAGGGAGCTTAAAATTCAAGTTGCCAGGCGACAACCTCGGAACCTGAATGATTTGGAGGCTGTCTGCAGGAGGAGGGGCCAACATCCCTGCCGAAATGTGCACAAACCTTGTCACCAACTATAAAAACCGTTTGACATCTGTGCTGGTCAATAATGGCTTTTCTACAAAATATTAACATGCTGTTTGTCCAGGGGGTCAAATACTTGTTTTTCCTCATCAGATGGTTATCAATTTTAATAAATTCATATGATGTGATTTTCTGGAATTTTCTTTGGGATTCTGTCTTTCACTGTTAGAATGTACATATGATTACAATTGTAGATTTTTGCATTCTTTGTAAGTGGGCAAACCTGCAAAATCAGCAAGGGGTCAAATACTTATTTCCCCCACTGTACCAACTTACAGCTCTAGAGTTTGAGTCCAACACTATTAACTCACCAGACATTGCTGTGCCATGAGGAGGCAGCAGATGAGACATAAAAGGAACTGATGCACTGATCGAGGACAAGCAGCAGTGCTGGAAAACCAGAATACGCTATGTCTTGTTTGATGCTGTGGATTTGTTGCCTCATCCACCACTACTTTGTTTGGGGAGTCAGGGATTTGTGGTAAGGGATTACAGCAGGCCACAAAGGCAGCTTCTGAAGCAACCGATAACAGCAGCCAGTTGCTTCGGCTGAGAAGAGAGGCCAACAGTTGGGGTCCCAAAGATGCAAATGTTTGTGCAATGACTAAGACAGAAATGTTGCCACAGGATGGGACTGCTCGGAGAAGTGGATACTGTGTTGCACTGTTTAACATGAAAATGCATACTATTTATTTTTCATTCAGTGGTTGAATCTCATTTTGAGTGTTCGAGATTCCCTCCTCGATTGGTTCAATTCAATTCAATTTTATTTATAGTATAAAATCTTAACAAGAGTTATCTCAAGACACTTTACAGATAGAGTAGGTCTTATTGGTCCATTCAATATTGGATACAGAATAAAATTTACATAATTGTTTCCTTCACCTTAAGCGTCCTCCCCGTGCTCAGGATGGAGTCAACTCAGGTGCAGTTGAAAGCAGACTTCTTAAATTAATTTCCCCAAAATTCTGTGTATTGTGTGTTTTCTTGAATAATGGCTTGCAAAGGTGGAGGCAAATCTTTAAAAAGGATAACAGTAATAAACTATGCATGAAAAGGATCAAAAGAAAACAAAGGAGAAACCAAGGAGGGAAAATACAAATAACTTTAGGAGAGAATTTTTTTCAAAACATAATTTGTTTGCAGATCCTTGAGTGTTGTAAGGAATTTTCATATTTCATACAAAGCATGTCCCTTAGCCAGCGGCAATGGGAAGGTGGAGCTGTGCCCTTCTGTTTGGGTAAGATAACTCAGCGAGCTAATACGGAAGCAAAAGCAACTGTGTCTTCTCTTACTTATGGACACATGTAGTTTATCTGGAGCCGCGCCAAAGACGGCACACAGAGGACTGACTGCATGCCACGCAAACACATTTCTGATAAAGTGCAAAAACACAAGTCCTACACTCAGCTGCATTGAGACAATAAAAGTACTTAGAAATAATTGAGACATAAACACAGACACACACACACACACACACACACACACACACACACACACACACACACACACACACACACACACACACACACACACACACACACACACACACACACACACACACACACACACACACACACACACACACACACACACACACAGGTTATTCAGTTATAGCCTAAGTTCCTGCAGTTGTCACGAGCCTTTGTAGCATATTGGACATGAATTTAACATAAATTATCAATCACAGAGCCCTTATCAATATTCCTCATTCTGAGTCTTGAACTCATTAGTAGATGAATATTGTGGGGTTCACTGCTGTCTTCATGTACCATGTCATGTTCTCATGCTGTTCTAATTGCAATGCAATGTAGATGTATTGGAAGATTAGGTAATTACTGTAAAATCTTATATTGACCCTTGGAATGTATACTTCTTTTAGAGCGAAATGTGCAAAATATTTGTTGTTGTTATTTTAGGGATTTGGGATGTTTGACATTACGCGTCATCACTGAGAAACATCTGAAAACATAGGACAGAGGGTCTAATGCTTCTTTGTTAGCTGGAAAAGAAATAGGTTGTGAAAACCTTTTGATACATTCAAGTGGTGCAGCAGAGTTTTTTTGTTGAGGCCAATAGCAAGATTTAAGTGGCTGCAGAGGTATTAATTGGTGGTGCAGATGACTACAGATCTATTCGTTGTTAAGAGCCATGCTGGACGTGTGCTGTTCTTATATCCTGAGCATTAAGCTGTGGACAATACTTGTTCCATTCCCTGTTGTGTCATGTTTTACTTCTCAGTTATCTTGTCATATGTTTTGTGTAACCTGCGGATTACTAATACACATTTGGTGCTCTAGAGAGTGTTTACAGCAGCAGGACAGTGTATGTGGGCTGACTCAAAACAAACTAAAGTGCCCGTGATTATTGTAATGAAGGAACATGTCACACAGTGCAACAGTGTGTCTCATTGATGTGTTTTGTGTAGTTTTTGCTCTGTGGCACAGAGGAATTAAGCTACAGTATTTCAAGCTTTGGATACTTAATTTAAGTTAATAGGATCAGTTCACTGCTTCTTTGCCATTAAAACAAGACAACTATCTTCGCATTTTTAAAGTGTCCTACAGGTTATAGGAATAGTGTGTGTGTGTGTGTGTGTGTGTGTGTGTGTGTGTGTGTGAGATGGGTAGGTGGGTGGGTGGGTGGTGGTGGTGGGGGGGAGCATCATCAGCATCCGCGCCCACGACGTCACCAGAGTTTAAAGTGGGCCGCGCTTTACCCGGTGAAGTAGAGGAGAGAGAAGAGGGATGAAGCAGCGGCGGTTCCTCTTACAGCACCTGACTTCTGCTCGTCGCCGTGTATTGAACAGTGCTGGTTTAAACTCCAGAAACTACCTGCTTCAACCTACCTGCATTTTGAGTTTCTCACTAGGCTAATTGAACATGGGAGACCGTGTTGCACCGTGGACCCTCTGAATTCTGTTTTGTCGAGGGCGATAACTTTGAATCTCAAGTCTCCCGAAGGGTGAGTTCAAACGCATTTCCCAGAAAGCCGAACAATAAGGGCTTTGATTTAATCGGCAGAGGAGGCTAATGATGCTGCAGCATGCATGTCGCCACCATCGACAGTAGCCTATCTGTGGTTAAAAACATCTTCGCAGATGTTTGTTAAAAGAGATAAATAGCTTTTATTACTATATTTTTGTTTGAGTCGTTGAAGCGGGCTCGCAGTAACTTGGGGCGCAGTCGTTTGGCATTTGGAAAGCGCTGCTGTTGGCTGGTTGATGTGACAAATTGTGCTTTCTATTTAATTAGGCTATTGGCGAGTCTATCCCATTGAAATGTGCGTGCTATGCCAAAGAGAAGGGCTGTATCATCCCGGAGAGTTTTATAATTCTGCAGACATGTAGCCTATTGTTGTTGTTTTTTGCACGGCTCGGAGCCTGCATGTTCTGCCAGGAAAAATATTAGTTTGAAAAAACTGAGATTTAAAAGCCGATTGTTGTAATGCGCTGAATGCTAATGAAGTGCGTTACAGTAGGATGCATAATCAGTTGGTTCAATAAAAGTTATTTATGTAATTATTTATGGGAATGTTTTTTTTCTGTTTCTGATAAGTTTGGTGAGTGATTATTATATTGCATTTCTTGGTTCACATTAAATTATTACATTTGACAGTACGATTGGTTTAAGTGAAGCCTGTGTGACGCCAATGTCACAATGTCTTTCTCAGTCCAAGACTAATTTCTCGATAAAGGTTTAAGATAATTTTGTGTCCTTCAAAGTCAATGATAAGAAGTGAATCTAGCAGCTGTGATGAAAATGTTGATTCATTTTAGATTGAAGACCATGTGGTGTGTGTTATGTCATTTTTGAGCCACTAGATGACAACAGAGTGCAAGCTAAAGCAGCTGATTAAACTTGCATTAGTCTATTAGTCAATGAGCAGATCTGCACCATGGTTCAATAATGGAATCATTAGCCTGCTGCTGTTGATAGCTTTTTCGTGGAAAAAAATAAACAAACCCAAAGATGGCTTTTGTAAAAAGCAATTCTATTTATTAAATCACCTGCAGATACAGTACATTAGGTGCACACATACATACACCAAGCAACTGGAGCCCTACAGTAGATACTGTTTTGCTCTGTTGGAGCTGCATACATTGTAGCCCACACTCTGCATGGGTTCCCCGCATTATAGCAATTTGTCATAAAGTAATTTATCATAAATGTACCTTGGCAACAACAATGCAGGTTTTGTTTTGACCCTGATACTGACACATTTTGGCTATACAAGATACACATAAGACTATGTTTTCAAAAATTCTGATTTGCTTTGATTCCTTTATTTCTTTTAAGTCTGTGGGTCTTTAATCACTTCCCAATTTTAACATTCTTTTTCCTCTTATAACTACACAAACATGCACAAATACATAATTCACATCATGCAAACTCGTGTTTAACTTATAATTACTGTTTGCCTTTCTTATTAAGAAGTTAGATGAGCTGTTTCACAGTCAAAACTATTTCAAATTCACCAAAGCAACAAACAAAGCCAGTTGTGATTTCAAAATAACAGAAAATGCTGTCAAAAAAGTTGACTAAATCCACATATTCCTTTTTTATTATCATCATTGCTGTCCTCTGAAAACTGTATCTCCAAAATGTCAACTTTCCCTGAGCATAACTGGCCGCTTTGTTTTCTGCTTTGTGACAATGGCAATTTTCAGCCAACTCAATGGGTTTTTAAATTGTTTATTTATCATAAGAAAAAGGGTTTGTTTTCCATTATCTGGTCAATGATCTTAGTAAGTAATTTAATTCCCTTATCGTGCACATTTACACAACGTTTTGACACAGCAAAGGACTGTGGGTTGGATTCGAACCCAGGCCGCCGCAAAGGACTCGCTGGCTATATGGGGTGCACGCTCTACTGGGTGAGCTAGAGGTCGCCCCTACTATAGTAACATTTGTAATATTTGTATGTGTGGCACATTTATGTGGTTGAAAAGACATAGTTTTTTTTATCAGACCCACATCCAGTAGTTTCAGTCTGTTGGTGGATGGCATGCACTTGCTGAAGAGCTGTTACATGTTCAGTGAGTTTTAAAGTTATTTTCCCCTCTAATAAAGTGTCTTTTCATCAAACTTGTGATCTGTAGGTTGTTGTATACCATCTGATGGTCCGGGATGATTCGGGTTGGTTCAAACTGCGATTTCATACAAGTTTTTCCTGCGATGAGAGGTCATGCTGCCAGAAAACAAATTGATACTCAGTTCAGCCTCAGCGGCCTTAGCTCTCAGTAGAGCCAAGGACGACATTTGCCTCTGAGATGCCGTGAAATCTGACGTTATTTAATGAGAAGTGAGTGGACACATCTTTGTCTCATTTTCTGAGCTCTTCTAAAGCGACAGAGCCTTCAAGGGCACCTAAGTGGCTTGTGCATTTGGTAGATTTTTTGTGTGTGTGCACTTTACAGTCTAGTAAACCCTTTCAACTGGAAATCCCGATGTTTGGCTCAATCAATATGTTTAATTAGTGCTGATTAATGAAAGAGTGTGGCTGTGAAAGGCAACAGCTTCAGGACACATTCTATTGGCAAACAGAGAAATTGCTCTCCATAGTACAAATTTGATTTTACAACAGTAAAAGCCATTCACATTGTAGATTGGACACATAAAAGAATATATGAGAGCTGTGTGGAAATACAATTTACATTTCTATTGGCCAGGATACACTATTTCATTCTTTAAATACCTAATTAATGTATTTAAGACTTGATCAGCCGCTGGTTTGCACCCATGCAAGCTCAATAATCTCTAAATCACATGTGAATTTAAATATTTTAAAATAATAAGCAGATATGCTGAGAAATAATTTTACCCACAGGCCAGATATGTTGTTATTTGTCAGTCTTCAGCAGACATCGAGATATGCAGTATATACTGTGTGCCGTAGAAAAATGAGTGGGTTGGGTCCAGTTCACAAGGGCAATTCTGAGAGTTATAAACTTGACACTGATTTTTATGATCTAGTGGGTGAACCTCAGTATCCTGAAATATTTCAAGGCAGCGTTTCTTCCAGAGTTTGTTGTTTTGAACACTGTTCTCTGTCAAAGCCCCTCAAAAGTAGCAGCTCCAATGACCTTTATTCTGCAAATGAAGCTGTTTTTGCTTCGTGCTGACTGATAGATCTTTATTATTTCAGCAAAAGTGCACTGAGCATTGAGCAAATACCCTGGAGCCATAGAAACTACATTTACAAAAGTTAATTAAATATATGGAGGCATAACCTGGACTTTGCTTTACTTTTGAAAGCTGTGACATTTACATTTTGCACATCTGAAAAACAAAAAACCAATATAAAAAAGCATACACTCACATCTTATCTCTTATATATCTATGTAAACATATTTATGCTGCAGCCTATACACACTGTATTAATTGACTGTAAAAGCAGACATAGGCCTGTTTTTAAGTCCTTTTTGTCATGCATTTTCTTTTGGTGCGAGTCTGGACTGTAAAGAAAAATCATGCTTGTGCATGATTTGCATCACAAAAGAAGTTAAATAAGTGCAAAGTGATGCTAAATGGTTAAAACAGCATAGCTAGCTGACATCAACAAATAAGAAGAAATCTACAATTTAGATTAACTTTCAATTCTATGTTCGCGGTCCCAAAGGTCTGACCATGTCTGCATCTGATTACACTTGCTTGCATGCATTTAATTAATAATTTGACAATGCACGGCATTGATGTCGGTCAGCCAGCACTCTGCAGGGGAATAGATTGCCTGAGCCTGATATCCAGTCACGGCCTCTTAGTGAGGCGCAGAAACGATGAGCTCAGGCAGATTTCAGATACAGGAGCACCAGTGTGGAGCTGCGTTAATCCCCCCTCCCTCAGGTGCAGCCGCTCCTGGGGAGGAACGCCACAGACTACAGCTCCCCACCGATGCATGGCCGCGCTCTGATTAATGCACTCATCAGTTCTTTTCTTGTTTGTTTTAATGACAAGCATGTCCCCTGTGGGAATCTGGTGACTTTTTGCAAATACTGCTGATGCATCTGCTTACACCTGCCACTTTTTTTTTTTTTTTTTCCTTGTCTCGTGAAAGGACCGTTACCATAAAGCCTGAGTCTTTTGACATGACTAGGTTGTCAGTGGAAGTGCAGAAAAACAACATGACACATTTTCCACTGGAGATACAGGAAATACATGAGCTGAGGAAATGAGCAGTGATAAGATCTCAGCGTGTTGGGATGTGTTGTGCTTTGTTGTGCTTTGTTGATAAGGCTATTATTCATCATTATGCCTGAGACAGCAAAAATCCGCTCCTCCATCTCAGACATATGCTTTGTACGCATGGCTTACTTGCGACTTTACATTTGCAGTTAAGTTGTGCTGGCTTTTAATTACTGTTAAATATTATTTCCTCACTTATTTAGACTATAGAGAAACCAAAGAAATTCAATCTAATCTTTTATTTTAAGAACTGAGGTTGTTGAGCGGAAGAATTGAAATATGGTCCTCTCAGAAACATACTCAAATTGAATATTTAATGTTAATTTGACAGCATCAAAAAGATACTGAGAGGCACTAAAGAGTGTTTTTAAAATGTTGAGAACATCTGTTAAAATGGATTTGATTCATTATAAAAGTCCCATAAAAATGGTATGTAGTAGATGATTCATAACTGGGATCCAAGAGCGAGGCCATTTTTATTGATAAATGAGACAAATCCCAACAATACCCATTCTTATTAAGAGGTTAAACAAACTCAAATATTCCCCAGCAGTGTGGGTGTGAACTTTGCATACGTACCAAATGTTTTGAAACTCAGATTGTTTCCTTATTATCAAACAATATTTTATCAGAAATCAGTCATGTACAGTACATAGGAAAGAAAGATCCAGTAAAGGTACAATGAATTTGCTTGAACGAGTTTTATACTAGTCTTAAAGAAATATGTAATTAGCATGAAAGCTGACCTGAGCATGAACTCTTGAAGCCACCACATTGTTACGTAGGTGTTTCAATAAGTACCCCGGTGAGTCCTGTACTGTATGTCTGAGTAGGCTAGCTGACATGATAATTATTATTCACATTTCATATTATACAGTAATTCTGCAACATGATCTATGATGGATGATCATCATCCTGACAAATGCAGACATGGGAGAGTTGTGGTCATGCCACATTTCGCTGCGTATATTTGATTGATGATTAAAAGTGGACAAATGATTCACTGTGCTCAACTGTCCATTAATAGTGTGATGCCTATTAGAGTGTGATACCTTGCCTCTGGCACCTTTCAGAAAGGGACCTCATCATCTGTGTGCACTTCTGGCCTCCTCTGTATCTGATTCAGAAACAGAGATGCTTGCTTGCATACACTCAACTCTATTACCACGTTGCATGGATACCTGACATATAACATATTACTGCCACATCTCAGCCACATGCTGTGCTACTCCTGTTTAATAAATGTTACAGATGCATCTTCTCCCGGCCTGTCCGATCACTTCTAGCAAGCAAACTCTGGCCCATTTCCCAGTCTATTGATGGATCTTTGTGCGAGTGAGGCGCTTTGAGCCCTATAACATAAAGCCCCTGCGCTTATTCAGCACCCGGGTACCTCGCTTGTGATCAATGGCCAACAGTCAGGACAGTGAATGGAGCACAGATTGAACCACATCTGGGATTTGGATGCTGAATAACTGCCCACTCAACAGGGGCGGCTTATGAATAATACATCAGGCAGCCAAGTGTCCCAGGTCGCACTCTGACCTGCCCAGAGAGCATGAGGTCAGGGCACAAATGCTTGGCACCAACACAGCAGTCCTGCCTGCTCCGGCCACATGGGAGAACGGAAAGAATAATGGCTGAAAAGGTAGCAAGTACAGTAGTGAGGGTGTCGAGGAGATGTAGCAAATCTTATAGCAATTATCATTTTGGTTAGGTTTGCATAGACTTTTAGGAGTATTTTTATATACAGCACAATGCTGTGTAGGTTGAGATGGCGAGAGCATCAGACTGCATTACATTCAATTTATTTTGTATGTTGGATGCATGGTGATATTTACACTATTGTGATATATAACACAATTACATTGTAGTTTTTTTTTTACGCTACAGAGAAATAGAGATACAGGAAGAGTTTTAACAATGTGATCCTATTGAAGAAGATGATTTATATAGAACACGTTTTAGTGCATTGTTTCTTCAGCCCAGTGGTTAAATTCTGTATCCTAATGATTGTACAAGCAGATTCCTAATGCCTCTGACTTTAGATTCATGTGTATTCTCAATATCAGTTACATTTTGGCTTCATTTGAGTCTGTTAGTCGGTGATGAATATAGGCATCTTCTTTGTGTATTCATCAGGCAGGCTGAACGGAGCGCGAAGCACTCCTCTCTTTTGTTCATTTTTTAAAATGCATTCAGTCTAAGTACTGTAGGCGTGTTTTGCTCAAGGGGATTCAAGGACATTTAAAAGGGTATGGTGGCAAAAATTTGGCATACATGTTTAATGGAAATCCGGTTGATGGAGCTCTCATTTCACGAAAATGAGGTCACCTGGTTGCACGACAGCCGGGTTTAACGTGCTGCAGAAGCACATTTCCAGATTTAATAATCATGATGGTAAATCATTTCTCTTTTCAGTCATTGACTAGTGATCCAGAAGGTTAATGTGCTACACTAGCAGAGGGAGCAAACTATTGATCTAGAGAGGAATGTGGGAGCTTTTAGTCATTAATATTCTATTCTTATTGGTTATTTTTAGAAAAGCAATTCCACTCAAATATACACAGATTCTTCTTGTGAGAGATGCCACAGCATAGTCTGCATTTCATTGATTGTTATAATACCAAACTACAGTACATCAGTGATGTAACATTAACTCCAGTACTGTACCCAAATACAATTTGGAGGTACTTGTAGTTAACTGCTACTTCACACTCCATTTTCTTTACTTTTCAGATTAAGTTTTACATAATACCACTATGTGATTACTTTATAAAAAACAACTTTTTGACTGGCGACCCCTTGTACTCGTCATGTTTCAAATCTGTCTGTGAGTTGTTGGCAGTTCCACCAAAGAGACATTTCCCCTTTAAACTTTTCAGATGGTTTCCTTTCGATACCAAATTGTCTAATATATCACAACAAATCAAAGATTACAGAAAAGTTATAAAATGAAAACAGATTTGTGTTCTTCTTTTCTCTCCCATTAATCCTCTCATGATCCCTCAGATTTATCTTGGGACCCTTTAGGGGGTAGGAAATGGTACTTCCCAAATGGTACATAAAGCAGTAAAGTTTTGCTTTACCATGACCAGCTACCACAGTTAAACTGCTGCTTACACATTGATGCATCAGATTGATGCATACTTTCATATATAATAATATATCAGTCACAGAGGCCATTTTACTGCAGAACCAGAGAATTTACTTTCATACTTTTAGTACATTTAGCTAATAATACTTCTGTACTTTTACTTAAGTAAGATTATAAATGCAGGACTTTTCCTTGTAATGAAGTATTTTTACATTAATGTATTCGTACGTTAATGTATCTGCATGCTTCTTTCACCACTGCGGTACATACAATTACAGTATATGTTTTCCTTAGGGATGCACTGAATCCAGATTTTTGGGGTTTACGCCGAATACCGAATCCACTGGTTAAGATTCTGCCGAATCCCAAACCGAATACCGAATTCTACTCCCATCCTCAGTCCATTAACACAGTAAAAACATTAATGAAGTAAACAATGTACACAGCCTCTAAAATAGTTAAATGTAACAAGTTAATGTTGAATTCACACGCTCTTTTCACATCGTAGGAAAGTACATCACTATCGCCAGATAATTGGCAATTAACCAGCGTATGATGAAGGCATGTTGGGTGGGTGAAATTAGAAAACTAACATTAGCTAACAAGCAGCCGATGGCCGTATGGTTGCTCCGCTCCCACTGTAGGGAGACTCATTTGCCGAGAGAACAGCTGACAGCCCGGGAAATGGACTGTCTGGTTAACACAAGTTTTTAGCTGTGACTGTCCTTCCTTTGCCGTACCTGAAGTTGCTGCATTTTGGCTGCTGTCTGTAGATTCCTTCATGCACAACTCATATTCTTTCGAATGTTTCATATGCAAATGTTTTAACAGCGGTGATGTTGTGTATGGTATGGGGTCCTTGCCAACACGAGACAAATCGGCATTGCAAATTGAACTTGTAGCTCGACTTGAATCGCCTTCTTTTGACTGAAAGTACTGCCAAACAACACTTTTTCTGCTCACAAGTTCCATTTTCATTTTCTCATCAGTGGCGGCTATATAATAATAATAATAATAATAATAATAATAATAATAATAATAATATAATTATTATTATAATGGTTATAGATGGTTTCATCAAGAGGCATGGCCAGCAGTACATTTTCTTTGTCACGGCACTTCCAGTCAGCCAGCTAACTTTTCCATACCAGGAGAGCTGAAAAGACCTGTTACTTTGCCCTATCTTTTGCGCTAAATCAATCTTAGGTGTTGATCTGCCCTGCTGTTTCTCCTCGTAAGGAAGACTTTCAAATGGCTTTGCCAAAATCAGGTTGACAATATTAGCATTGTCTGCCATCGTGTGCAGTTTACTAGCTGGCTAGTTCACCCCTACAACACTAGCCTAGGCTACTGTATAAATGAATGAATGAATAAACGATCAAACAAAACGATATTAAACTTGAAGGAGGAAATGTTGGAATTAGGTTAAACTGAAACAAGGAATGTGGTATATAATTGTATGAAATGTATGATGAAAATTGGCTAGCAATTTCACCAAGCAAATACCAAGAAATAGGTTGTAGCAGTTCTTCTTTCGACTACACTAGCAAAATCCGCGATGACTGAGCTGGAATAGCTTTGGCGACTTTTTATAGTACAAAATTTGTATCAATCAAAAGGAGATGCCATCTTTCAACAGAGCCTCCAATCGTCACACAGAAGCCCGGAGTCCAGGCCAGCCCACTCCTCCATCTGTGGGCGGGACATAGTCATAGTTGCATTCATTTTTTAATGGTAAAATATGCTGAGCTTCCCTTGCAGTCTTAAAGAAATCGTTTTCTCACAGCCTACTGCACGCCAAGACCAGCCCTTCAATAGCATTCACACACTATTTCTTTTATTGGCCAGGCGTCCATGCTTACATGTACAGGTCCTATCCCCTGACCAATCCCCTAACCCTAACCTTAACCACTCGAGGTCAAATGCCTAACCCCAACCAATCGAGCTGCTTCGTAGGGCGGGTCTTGGCGTGACAATAGTGGGATTCGTAATTTTGCGAATGGTCCACCTACATAAACACCTTCCCGTAACCAAATACGTCGACCAGCGTACCGCGCGTAGTGCAAGCGTAGGGTTCAGTTTGGTGAAAAAAAATTCTAAGGTTCGGCAGAAACTGAAACCCGTCAAAAAGCCCAGTATTCGGCCGAATGCGAAGCCAAATCCTGGATTCGGTGCATCCCTAATGCATCCCTAGTTTTCCTATGTGTAAGACAATTCTAAAGTGCAGTACTCTTTAAAAAAAAAGAAAAATAAATCAACCCTCCTGTGAGATCTCAGAGGATTGTCTGCACAGAAAGCAAGGTGCATCCAGGCGCAGTGGCTTTTCTTTCCCCGTGTCTGCTTCACACACCGCTTACCCTGCGACATTTGGGACGAGTTTCTCACTGCTTGGCTTCTCACATCTTGGACACTGACACAAAATAAATGAAGACACCAAGAAGACACAAGGTTCAGAGTTGGAAAGGGTTGGTGGCTGAGGTGTGAAACTATTGGGGTGTAAAATTGCCCTGGCAGCCGTGCTGTTGTTTCAGCATTTCATGGCAAGCTGCTCAGCTAGCGTCCTACTTGCCTGTTCAGTGCCTTCTTTCTTGTTTTTCTGTCCACACCATACTTCTGCAAAGTTTGGCCCTCTCTCTGTAGATGATGTTACTTTATGGAATACAGTTATAACTGTCTTGGCTGCTTTGTGTGCTTGATTGTGTGGTTGTGCTTCCTTGACCAGAGCTTCAAAGTAATAGAGTAGTTCCATTTTGTTCTCCTGATGGGAGAAAGCAGAAGGTTCAACAGGCTAATATTCACACATTAATTTGTCCTAAGATGTCCAACTGTTCTCCAGCAGCTGTCATTATTCGCAGTCAGTCACAGGGTGGCTAATTGTCTCTGTGTGGGGAAGGAGAGCCTTACTTGTGCGAGGAGGAGCCTGTCTGGTGCTTCCTCCGGGTGGCAGCAGGAGGCCAAAGACAGGCTGCGGAGAGAGGACAGATGTAGATGCAGAGGGCATTGTTAGACATTTGGTTGTCTGTGATGCCTGGGGTTTGTTATTAGAAGCATGGGGCGAAACATAGTGACTATTCTAAGCAGCAGGCAGAGCTATGTGACATCAGACACATTTTTATTTTGATTCATCAAGTAGTGTTGTTTCACTAATTAGTTTTCTTACGGAAATGTAGGCCTAAAGCTGGTAATTGGTGACATGTTTATAACTGTAGACTCTGTGCCTGTTGTGTGGATAAGGACCCAAATCCAATTAATTACAAAAAATGCAATAATGTTTGACAGTAAAAAAAAAACATTTAAAAATGAGGGCAAAGTTGGTATATGCTCTATTCTACTATCCATATTTGATCATGTTTACTCACATTTGTTTAAAATGTTCTGCTCTTTCTTTGAACCACTTCTGAACAGATGGCTCAACTGGCTCTGCTAGTCTCCTCCCTTGTGTGCCTGATTCTACATTCATAAAGCTAACGTTAGACTAGATTAGTTCCTCTGATGTCCATGAAGCAATTTTTTATTATTGCCTGTGGTTGAAAGCGGGCAGACTGCTGCCTGGGAACACACAGGACAGTGTTTGTCTGCTCTGACAGGCTGCAGAAAGTCTTTGTGGCCAGAGTGAAAGAAATAAAAGTATGAGGAGAGCCTCCCTCCAATGGGCTGTGTCTGGTGTTGGCCTGCCCTGCGGTAAGGCAAGGTTATTCAGATGAAAGATGGTGTTGAGATTAGTGAGCCCTGCCCGAACGCATGGACGTCCAGCATGCTGCACTGCGTGATTTATGAGAGTCATGATATCAGCGGTCGCCACATGAATAAACCATGTGTTCAGAATTAAGCTCCTGTTAAACGACGCACAGCAATTTCCCAGGTGCCTCAACCTCCAAGTGGAAATCACAGTCATGAAAGTTGTGTTGTTGCTGTTATGTTACAGCAGTCTCATGAGACTTGAGCATGTTGATGGCAAAGTGCAGGAGCTGAAGATCTATCAGTTTTAAATCTTCTCTGAGGATTTTCCTAATCGCTGATAATTCCCACGAATTTACCAGTGCTGTCAGAGAGGATGGATGGTTATAAATTCATTAATGGTTGGATAGTTACTTGCAATGCAACCAAGTTGAGAAGGTTTGAAGGCTTACCACAGAAGAATGTAACTCCACTAAATAACGTATTTCCATCCCATAATTTATTCAATGCCATAATTGCTTATTAAATTCAAATGTTAGTATTTAAAGTGTCCTTTTGGGGCTGCTGCAACAAGTGATTATTTTCATTATCGAATAATCTGGGGATTATTATTCTCAATTAATCAATAATCGTTTAGTCGATGAAATGTCTGAAGATTGTGACAAATGGCCATCACAATTTCTTAAACTGCCTGTTTTTTCTGAAGCTGGAAGCAAAGAATGTTTGTCAATTTTTAGCTAGAAAAATTTCTTCAATGATTAACCAGTTATCAAAATAGTTGATTTGAAAAAAGACTGATTGTGTGAATGTACAAGCAATCAAATTATAATTTGTCATGGACGCCTGCAATACTCAACAATTTTTTTTTTTGTATATTGTTCACAGACACTTTCTTAACTGCACCTGCGTTTTTATGTGCACTGAAGAAGACTGTTGAAATGCGTAGGCGCTAAGTCTATTTTTTGCATAGCAGTGTGCCTTAGTATTTATTGGTTATGACTTATTGTCTAATTTTTCTCTTTTTGGTCTCATATGTCCTTGGATCCAAATAGCACCTGCTTTTTGATACCTGCATCAGTGAAGTAGCATTCCTCAGGCAATCCACTGGCTTTTGCTCTCTCTATAACTATTTTTGTATATATTTTCTATTCTTTAAAGATATATAGTCAGAGGCACAACACAGAGCAACGAGCTGTGGTGGCATCAGTACATCAGTACTCCTGGGAAACTGAAAACTGCATATATTGTATATGAATGCTGTGCATGATAATACTATGAATATTGCACATCTCTCCTCTGTCCATCTTCACTCTCTGCTTGGAAAATCAGATGCAAAAGCCCAGAGCTATAACAAGATGGAGGTTTCTTCTTATGTTGTATGAAATACTGTAAACTCACTATGTATGTCCTCACAAATGAGTTGAACTACTGATGTCCATAACCAGAACTAAGAAGTATTATAGTACCATAGTGCCCGGTCCGAGATTGAGAGATTGTGAAGCTAATCCTTAGCTGGATCATGTCAAGCTGGCTTTCCTAATCATTCAAGTGTAATAAAAAGTAAAGTACGAAGGAGTGCATTTTTACTGAGATCAGGTATAAGACATTGAAGCCTGGCTGCACTTCATGCTGTCAGCATTACTGAAATTCTCATAAATGCAGCAACAAACACCCTCTTGGGCTTTACGACTTCAATACGCTTGATGCCAATGCATGTGTTTGGTCTCTTTTAAAGTGATGTGTATATATAGAGAGGAATACAACGAGAAACTAAGAAAAATCACTAACTAGATTCCTTGTTGCCATAAAGGTCACTGTTTTAGAAATAAAACAGGCTAATTTAATGTTTAATTGAAAGTTTTGTCCGTGGTGGAAGAAGTGTTTGAATCATTTCCTTATATAAAAGAAAGAAATACCACACTGTATTCTGTTACTAACAAAAGTCCTGCATTCAAAAGTGTACTTGAGTAAAAGTGCAGAAGATCATTCAAAAGACAGAATTGAAATATTAAAACTTGTAGTTTAAGTATTCCTTAAGCATAATATATTATCTGACTATCAGTATTGATGCATTAGTTTTGTGCTGTTTAGCTGCTCTGCTTGTCAGAAACCAGCACGTCCCCCAACATATTATTGTCCTCCACACAGAGTGTGTTAGAGGCCTGGTGTGTCTATGATGCACCACACCATGGCCTCTCTAATGAGGCTTGACTCTTAATGACTCACAGCCCCTAACAGCAGACAGGGATGGCCAGTACTGGGGCTTATCTCATTGGCACTCTGTGCTGCACGGTTACACCTGTAACCTATAGATCACTCCAAATTAGGTTGCTCCGGGAATCCGTCAGTAGTGATTACAAAACAGATTGAGTGGCCCGCAGAATTTTTATAAAAATTGTATATGAGCTTTCGGCTTGAATCTAGAGGAGAGATAATAGGCTGATCGTGCAAAGACATGTTACATACACAGATGCCCACAACTGATCAGGCATTCTCTCTGTTGCTCCAGACAAGATTGGAATACCGAGCAATGTTTCCTTTGACTGGTTTCCATTATATAGATGTAAATTAACATAAGCAACACGAAACTGAGCATTATGATAAACGAGCACATCGAGCACTAAGATGAGCCTGAGAAGCAGCTGGGATCTATAGATGGGAGGTGAGCTTCTGACTTGTGCCAGTCAGTCATGCCTGCTGAGCATCATTCATGGAAGAGTGCAGGTGCTGGTCAGCCAAGGGGCGTGATGGTTAATTGCATTACACTTTAATAAGTCACACGTTGAAGACACATGGCTTTAATCATGCAGATGTCTCTGCTGATAGGCAGTGCTGGGGACATATGTAGCTCTGGCTCATCCATGTCAATGTTTCTGCAGACAGGTGTCCGATGTTAAACATGGGTGTCTGTGTCAAGATTCACAAGTCCTTATCCTCACATACACTATCCTACGTACACCTTAACACTCTCATACTTTGCACTTGTCTCTCTGTCAATAGCCTAAAAGATGTTGCTATTTCAGCAGTTTGTCAGCGGGATCAGATGTAGCAGCTCAGCGATTGAGAGGGTTTCATAGTCTCAGTAATCAAAGTGGTGAGGAACAGGAGAGAAATTCATTTAAGGGGAAATAGGTTCTCTGGAGAAAATTTTTGTTTGGTGTGACGTGAACATGTTTGAAGTCAAAACAGAAACAAACTGTTTTCGTGGATGTTGGCAAATGCAGGGAGTAGGCATGCAGGAGAGCCCCAAGTGATGAGCGTCACATTGATCCAACTTGTCTGTCTTATGCAGGGCACTTTGTTCACACTTTCTGTATGCAGAAGTTCACTTTGACCCAGTCTACCATTATTAAAAGTTTGTTACCTTTTTTTCTTTTTTTTTAACATTCAAATGTTACAATCCACGTTAAAGGACACAGCAGGGATCTGTTTGGGTATGACAAAATATATAAAGGAGTTTCTTGTCCTTGACATTCAAATCTTTAAAGTCACCAGTCTGCTCTACTGATATATGCGGTGCTGCACATAAATAACAAGTGGAGGTAGATTGTGACCAGATTTGGCAACAGTAACAATAGTGACAACCTTGACAGAAGATTTGATTTCAGATCAGAATTTGCAATAGCAGTCTTTTTTTTTTTTTATGGTGGATCGCAAAAAAAAGCAAAATTAATTCCTGTTCACTACAAACAAAAAACTCATCATGTTGTAAGAAAATAGGCAAATCTGAAGGGTCCTTAATTAAGCTAAGTGCTTTGTTGCATACTTCAGGAGTTAAAAGTTAGAAGAGAAAACTAGGGCTGTCATATGATTACGTTTTTTTAATCGCGATTAATCGCTGAATTTCTATAGTTAATCGCGATTAATCGCGTGTTTTATCACATGATTAAAATACTTTTATTTTGCATTTCAGAATAGTTTTTAAGTACATATAAATATTGAAAAACAATTCTTACCAGTGTATCTTGATTGGGAATCAAATGAATGCAAAGAAAGTGACTTTATGAACTTGATTTTAAGATTTATATTTGTTTATTATTTATTTATTTACTGAAAAATGTGTGAATGTAGTCACACATTTGAATCTAGAGTCAATATTAGGGTTGGGTATTGTTTGGTTTGGATACCGGTGCTAAAGCGGTACTTTTTAAGAAAGTAAAAAAAAAAAGAAGGGTACTAAACAACAGTTGGTGACATTAAAGAACAGCTTGTTTATTGCTACGACCATATGGTCAAAATTAAATGATTTAATAATAATGTAATAACTATAACAATAACTTATTTCACTAGTAAATAGCTGTTGAACAACAAAAACAACCACCAGATGGGAAAAGGGCATTTAACAATAACTTTGAATGCACCACGAGACTGTAGGTTACCAGTTTCATTGAACGCACCATCTGTCTTTTTCCGACAACGGCAGCTGCAGATTGTTACATCCCGGTGTTGGAATCCTCTACAGTGAAATACAAACAAACTTTACACCATTTAGCGTTAGCTGTCAGCATTGTAACCGTGTTTAATCCAGCTACTAGCTAGCGGTAGGCTAACGTTAGCTGCTGTCGAGTGTAGTGTTAACTAGCGTCATGTGCAGCAATGTTTCTGTTGCCTGTAACATCTGTTTCAGAGCATCAGAGAGAAGCACAGGTATATCAGTGGCACCAGAATGAGGCACCAAAATCTGTGTTGCTATTCCCATAAACAGTATATTCCTGCAGCAGCAGGTTGTGTTACGAGGAAGTATGGCAAAGTGCGGCAAAGGGTCAAAATAGGAGCCTGTTAGGCACGACCCGAAGCCGAGTGAAGTGAAAATAAATGAATAAATGGCGGAATGCAAAATGCAATGAAAAAAATGAACGCATTATGCTGACATTATGTTTAATGCTGACAGTCCTAGAGAAAACATATATTATACATATTTTATTATTATAAAATCATCAATCAGAGCTAGCAAAATGCAAAAACTAAGTATGGGCTTTTTATCAAAGCAGCCAAATTTGATCCAGTTACCTAAATGTTAATGTTATTTTATTGATACATTTCTGCTTGTTGTAGTAAAGGTGTAGTATATTTGTTGTATGTATGCTGTATGATGGTGCCTCTATTAGTTATCTATTAGTCTATAAGTACTGGAGTTTATGCACCGATCCGATACCACGTAATAAAGCCCTAAAGAAAATCTACGTTAAATTTGTTTTTTTATGTTCTTTTTCCGTTATAACTGACTGTCAAACTGGAGAATAAAAGAAAGTTCTGGGGCATTCATTGTTTGTGTTTGTTCATGTTTCACAAAGAGTTTAACCTGAGCCAGACCGACAACAAAGATAGAAATCATATCACATCCATACAGGGATAGTAGTATACAGCTGTTAAAACATAATGAAATATATGACACTCTGGTATCGGATCGGTACTCGGTATCGGCCGATACGCAAGTTCAGGTATCGGAATCGGTATCGGGAATCAAAAAGTGGTATCGGGCCATCTCTAGCCTCTATAGAGAGGTTAATTTAAAATTCCGTTTTAGTTGCCAATCAGAGATATCTAAATGATGAGTACAATACACATAGCTAGTCCACCTACAATAATTCTTCAGTCTTCTGTCTCAGTGTCCACCGAGCTGGGCCTTAGCAACAGTTTACATGCAAAAGAAAAATGTTGAATTATTCATTTAGCCAAGAACAAAAACAGACGTTTTATTTTGTCATGCTTATGTCAACATCTTAATTCAGAATTCACAGCAAATGAAGGACAGAAGAATCAAAAACCCGACCTCTGCCCTTCTGGAGGTATCATTAAGAGCAGTGTGTCATGAAAGAGATGATAAACACATCAATGTTCTGTTCATGGCTGCATTATCATTGCAATAACCCTTGTGTAGGCTTTGTTAGTAAGCACACACAATGTCATCCTGCCACATTGTGGACAAGCCACTTGTAGTGTTTGAAGTGTGAACAGAGTTCATTGTATTGGGACCCCTTGAGTTAATGTCTGCTTTTATTCGTATGTGTAACTTAGTGTGTCTGTGGATACCAGGTAGGAGGGACACTGGAAAATGGAATGAAAACTGTGTGGTCGGATGTGGAGGCTGTGCAGAGTAAATTGGCCTTTCAAGAGCAGCTTGTGTGAACTATATCCCTGTTGAGATTCTTGATCCCATAAGAAATTTATGAGTTTGTGTGTGCACATGCGCTTGAGAGCATGCAAAGGAAGCATGTGTCATCATAAGCTCATTATTTTTCTTCTCTCCACAGATCTGCGACCTGTCATCACCTCTCCCAGTGAGTGTGTGTCTGGGCACAGCTGCACTTCTGTCACTTTGTGCTTCCACAGCCCCCTCAGCAGCCACAAAAAACACCCAGGGACCACAGGCTGTAGGATTAGGTGGGTTTAAGACCATGTGCCTCCAACTGCTTGTCCTGGCTACCTTGCCACATATTCAGGATAATCCTAATTTTATCACCTCTCGGTCTCCCGCTGCAGGCTTGTGATTGAGAGCTTGTGGGGTTTGCAAAACTGTGACATGACAAGTTATGAGGTTGTCCAGAGCCATTCAGAGAAATGACTGAGGGTGGTGGTCTAATCACAGGAGCAATAAAAGCTTTCTAGTCAATCAAGCAGGGTCCCTGTAGTATTTAACAGAATTGTTTCAGAGAAGGGCCTGAATATGAAAGCAGCTGTAGCCTTTTACATGTGTGTATCTTGATTAAGCATCCTGTTAAGGAAATGAACATGACTTTAACCTCTGCCTGTTCAGATGAACTGCTACTTAGAGGAAGTGGAGGTCTGATTGATTTTCTTTCACATGTGAGTGAACTACATGCAGCTATCAATGCAGACGATTAGCTGAACATGTGAATGTCTGTGTTATTGGATACAGTCACTCAGAAATATTGAACACATCCCATATACCCCAGTAAAGCACATGCAGCGCACACAGCCTAATGTATATATGCAAACACACCATCACATATGGTGAGCCTTACAAATATACATAGACAAGTCAGTTTCCTTATATTAATTCTCATGTGTTTGTTGTTTATAATACAACAATATGTGAGTTTTTTTATTCTCATGAGGCCACATCATGTTCCTGAGACACATCACCACACATAACATGCTGATTGAGATGGTGGCCTTCAGGTATTAACCTGAAGTATGAGATATGTTGTGTGTCAGTCATTCATGTGTCATACATCCTTTATCTTCGGTAGCGATGAGCTAAGATAAGACCTGCTTGTGTAGCAAATCCATCACTGTCATGCACCGTTGATCATATGCACTCTTCTTCTGCCGATAGGTCTAATGAAATAACCTGCTGGTCTAAACAAATCAGCATCTCTGTCACTGTCACAGGGAGGTTTCATCTCTGCAGTTGTGCTTTTTGAAGGTCTTACTGAAGGAGAAAAGCATTTGAGCAAATGTTAGACAAACAGTGGCATGTATTGCAACAATCCTAGCTTAAAAACTACTTTAAAGGAAAAGTTTGACATTTTGGGAAACACACTTGTTTGTTTTCTTGAAGAGAGTTAGACAAGAAGGTTGATACTACTTTCTTGGTAACGATGAAGCTACAGCCAAGAGACAGTGAGCTTAACCTAGCATAAGGATTGGAAACGGGGGGGACGGCTAGTTTAGCTCTGTCCAGAGGAAACATAATCCACTTTGCGGTACTTCTAACTGTGTTTTCAGACAGAAAGTGAAGCTAATTTTTGTCTTAAGTCATTCATGCAAATTTCATATTCATCCCAAACATCCAATGTAATGACTGTGTGCATGTTTATTTACAGCTCAGCCTCTCACCTATCTCAGAACTCATCAGGAAGTTATAAAGCTTATAACCTTAGCCTTAGTTGGCACTGCCTCGGGCAAATTGGTGGCCACTTGCATCTTTGCAGTTGATTTTGCTGACAAAGTTGGGCTGCCTCTAAAATGTGCCTCAAATTCTGTCTAAACACATGGTAAATCTCAGTAATTACTTGCCTAATGATTTATTTACGCAATTTTTTGTACAGCTTAAACAAACAATTTATAACACGCTAATTAGTGAGCTTTAGAGGTGCTGGTAGGCAGATTTTGCTACCTTTGGACAGAGCCAGGCTAGCTGTTTCCACTTATTTCCAGCCTTTAGGCTAAGCTAAGCTAACCGGCTGCTGGCTGTAGCTTCATATTTACCATACAGACATGAGAGTGGTATCAATCTTTTCATCTTATTCTTGTCAAGAAAGCAAATAAGCGTATTTCCAAAAACATGCATAATCTTATCTCAAAAACTACTTCAAAGGTGGTTAGTTTACAGGAGATGTACCATTTCCAAGTACGAATAGGATCTTATTTGAAAGGCCAAGATGAGAACTGATCCAAGTTACAGTCAAACGACAAACCATCTATGTTTTTTCCCTGTCCCCCTCTCAGAGTGAAGAATGGGATTATCTGTTGCCCTGCCAGCCCTGCTGCTTGTTCTGGGCTTGACCACTAATGTATGGAGTCTGAACCCGGATGACCCCAATGTCTGCAGCCACTGGGAGAGGTGAGCATTATCCGCATGTGTTTACCACAGTACCGGTACATTGAATTTTAGATTTAATAGAGAATCTGCTGTAGTTAAGAAGCGCCAGCTTCCAGGACTGACGTTGGAATTTTTATAATGTACCTGCTACAAGCACGTTTAACTAAAGTTCCAGATCTATTCTCAAAGTCCATACAGCTGTATCGATTTCACACAGCTCATGTCGCCAAGCTTTGAGAGATGGGAGGAGTTGCAGCTTCAAATGAAATGCACAGGCAAATTGATCAGTGTACTCTCATCCCAATCAATCACATCAGTATAGAGCCTGAATAATTATTAGTTGTGCTTGGCAGTGTCACTTATGAGAAATAAGCAGGAATAATTTCTGTCTTCGATGCAAAGGGGAGGAAAGAAAGCTGTGAAGATATATTATCTGGATTATTGCCTGACCAAGGTGAGTGTACTTAGGGATCGTGGTTCCACCTTGTTGGCATTGAAATGAATCCCTAAGTGGGCTGTGTTCATGGCTTTGAGGTCCTCCAATATCCTCAGACTGCCTCTGGCTGCATATTTCACTAACATGAATCACCTGAAAGCTCCTTTCAAGTCCTTTCTTTGCATATCAAAGTTAGTGTATTACTTTCATTGGGACTGTAACCATTGACATAACCTGTGTGCTGTTATTGTTTTTTTGGAGCATGAAAATCTCTGTTCCCAGCTATGTTTACTATGATTGCAGCAGTATCTTCCACTGATGGAAGAAGTATTCAGATCATTTACTAAAATAAAAGTACAAATGTACAAATACCCCATTACAAGTAAACGTCCTGCATTCAAAATGTTACAAATGCAGTATTATTATCAGCAAAATGTACTTAAAGTATCAAAGCCAAAGTAATCGTTCTGCAGAAAAATGGCTCCTGTGACTGATATATTGATTGTTTATACCGACGTATCAATGTGCAAGCAGCATTTTACTGTTGTAGCTTCTCAAGGTTAAGCAAATTTTAATTACTTTATATACAGTTTAATAGTTCAGTCTGGTGGTTCCCAACCCAGGGGTCGGACCCCTTCCAAAGAGACACATGACAAATAAAAAAAAAAAAACGAGTTCTGTGTGTAGTTCTGCTACACAAATTTGTATTTTGTTTTTGTAATATTCTCTCATCTTAGTTTTTTTTGTGTGAAATTTTTGATGCTTGAACTTATTTGGGCCTCAAACAAATTATTTAATTGAAACCATCTCAGTCAGTCGGTTGGTCCAAAAAAATATTGCCCACCCTTTGGCAGTCACAGTTTTCGCCCTAGGAGGCTGTAATTCATATGGAGGTCAAGTGTTTGTGAGGGTGTGTATGTGTGACTGCATGAACACATGAAGCTATTGCAAATTTGTGGTCGTTTTAATGTAAAATCTGAAAATGTACCAGTAAATATAGCTGTCAGATAATAGTAGTGGAGTAAAAAGTACAATATTTCAGTCTGAAATGTATATTGAAATAATTATTATATAAAATTGTCTCAAAATTGTACTTAGGTACAGTACTTCTTTCTACCACTGGTGTCATAATTTCTGTCTTTTAGCTACGCTGTGACTGTCCAGGAATCCTACGCTCACCCATTTGACCAGATCTACTACACCAGATGTACAGACATCCTCAACTGGTTTAAATGCACAAGGCACAGGTACACTTGGTTAATCCTCCTTATTTGTCCCCATATTTGTTTCATGAGTGACTCACCCTTTACTGTCCCCCAAAGCCAAGCCAATCATAGCCAAGTCAATGAAGGCCACAGTAAATGTCCTTGTTAATGTGGCTGACAGTGAAGTGCTCAGAGCCAGGATGCCTTTGACTGTCATCATCTCACTGTAAATGTTTTAATTACTCCATTAAGATTTATGGTCACCTCCCAAATACTGACTTTTAGGTGTTTTTAAACAAAATTCCACTGGCTTGGTTGCACTTTAAAAACTAATCGTGGTACAACTCTCTTTTACCTTCTATATGTTTTACTGCCCTTCGGAAAGGGTCACTCTTTACATCACGTAGCTGTCTTGTGTGTCTGTTTTTCCAGGATCAGCTATAAGACGGCTTACCGGCGGGGAGTGAGGACCATGTACCGGCGCCGCTCACAGTGTTGCCCTGGTTACTTTGAGAGTGGAGACTTGTGTGTTCGTGAGTATCCTTTTTTTAACTCCTTTGTCCTCGATGATAACATTTCAGTTTACGTCAGCGAGACATTTACAGAACGGGAGTAAATATTAGGATTGATCGTTACAGTGGGTGGCTTGAAGATGAAGGTACAACTCCCTGCCAGGCCGCCGTCGGCCCTCCGCCTCTGTCGCCCCCACTCCGGTCTGATCCTCTTTATCATGAACACCTCATAACACACCACCACTAGCTCCTCTGTTAGCATGCCACCATCCATGGGAATTTACTCAGTTTAAGGTGATTGAGCATGATTTACCATGAAGGCACTGTAGACTGCTCTCTGCTCCACTCTTCCAGCACAAGTAATTTAATCGAAGTTGTATAACAATGAGAAAAATTAACGAGCCAAGAGGTTCCTGCTTATAGACTGAGTAGACATAGCACTCACCATAAAACCACACCAGAATTCAATAACATAAAAAGAGCAGAAGCCGTGGAAATTGGACTGTAGCAATGTCCTGATAACAATCCTTCCCTGTCGTTTTTATAGTTTAATTAATGGTCATTGATCTCTATTTTTATTCACACACATCAAACTGAATATTTTTGCATGTTGGCCAAATAAAGACAGAACATATAGCTTCTGAGAGTTGCGTTTTTTTTAATATATTCTCGCTTTACCTAATGTTTTATTCCCTTTTAAATAAGATTAGAATCACACTTTAATATTTTCCTAGATCTTTTGCAACATGAGGGAGTTACTGATACAGTGACTGCTGCCGTTTGGGTTTGCTCATTGACCACAGCTGAGCTTGTCCTTGTCTAGGCTTGGCTAGCCTCAGGGAAGTTGAGCACCGGGAAGCCAGCCAGTAAAGAGTAAGAGCTGGTGTGATTATCCGGGGGTCTCGAGAAGGGGAGCGCAAATTGATCAATAATGTATTCATTAACCATTTGACTGACTATGGAGCTATTTGTTCATTAACAGTCTTTTCAGGGTGTTAACCAGGTAAATCTGCAAACTGTGGAGGAGTCTCTCCAGTATGAACAAAAGGTTTAATTTTTATATTATGTCAGGCTGAGAGTGAAAACAGCCAGCCTCCCTTAACCCTCTTTCAGGTGAAGTGGGGAGACTGAGTTGATAGGGGCCAAGAGGGCAGTTCTGCTGCCTTTGCAAACTGCTCTACCCCTTTTAATCCAAGCACTCTCACCACCAGGATTAAGAGATTTGTACTCCCCGAGCTGTTTTGCAAGCAGTGACAAAAGGGGGCATTATAGAGTAAATCGACGCAAAATTAACTCAAGTCGTCTATTTCAGGACCCTTTGTTGTTTACTAAATGTAAAATATCCCCTTACCCTTGTGTATTGTTAGTTTACTGTAGTTTTTTTTCATGAAGTCTTTTTCATTAAAAGTCCAAAATGCTTTGAGAGCATTTGCCTTTTAATCCTTCCTGTTTTTTTGGTCATATGGCACCACATCAACACTTACATTAACTCCAATGAATCTGGGGATATGAATTATCCCACAAACACACAAAAGGAGAAAACTTCTGACACCAAATCAGCAACAATATCTTTTAGGATGTTTTTCTTTAGTTTGTTGTTTTGCTTCACTCTGTCTTTTGGAAGTAATTGTCTAATATTCTCAAAGCTCCCCACGATAAATTGAACTTTGATCTGTTTCTCCCTAATTAGAGTTTGAAATAACTAGAGGTCTTTATTAATTCAATGACCTTTGATCTGTCGTAAGTCATTACCTTAATCTGTAACTAGCCTATGTAGAAGAGGGGAGTAACTCATTTCCCTCCTAATAAGCATGGTTATTACAGTTGTGCATGAGGGGAACTCACTAATGACAACAGCTCATAATATCTTCAGAGGCTGACGGGAGATGCGGGGCTATGAGTCTCTTTTTTGCAGAGCATTTAGGTCAAATGACTTCTGCATGACTCTTGCCTGTCCAGGGATGCAGTGTAATTTCAAAAAATGATTGTGGCGGCAGAATTAGTTGGATTCTGATAAAGTTTCAGGCGCCAATACTCTAGCATATTTCACATTTAGGTTTTGATGATCGGGAAGATGAGGTTTTTCTAGAAAGGGATTCTGTGCCTTTGATTTAATTTTCATTTTTGGCTTTGTTGCATTTTTTAATGCTTCAAAGACACAGTTTTAAAATGAATCATCTCCGTGCTAGATAGAGGTATGGAAGAAGCTTTGGAGGGAGTTGTTTGATATGTTCTGTGGGCAGGCATATCTCTTAGATTGATTTATCCATCAGCTTCATAATAATGTTCCACGTTTTGTTCACCTCATTTTCCCTACCAGTGTACTACAAAACACTGCTACTATAAAAATCACAAACACAGAATTGTACTGACAGGTCTTTTTTTTTTCTGACTGCAGAAAAACTCTCCAAAAACAGGGAGAGTAACACAGTTAGAGACTAAAAAGATCTATTTTAATCAGACATTTTTAAAGATTGTAGTTTGACTGGGCAAGAATATTAAATGTATTAACACTGAATGACAATCACCAATTAGCTCCATTGTTCCCTGTTCTGATAACACCTCTGCATAATGAGTTGGATTAGCCTTTTATCTAGATGAAAGACTCAATTCTCCAACAGATACCTTAGACATGAGTTAAGCAGAGTGATTCATGAATTTCAATTAAAATGAAAGACCTACCTCCTCCTACTTTATTATGCCATCCCTTCAGAACACCAGTTCAGATCTCAGGAGAAGGGTGCGCTTTATCCTTTCTCCCATATTCAAAACTTAATTTCCATATTTTTTTTTATTTTTACATAAAGGATGTGACACATTTGCATTTCCCTGTTCTCGCTGATCAGAATTTGCTGATTGAAAGTAAACGAAATCAACTCACCATGGTGACATTGAATTTGTCTCCTCTTCTCTTTGAATACTCTGCATACTGGGGACTCATTGATTACAGGTAGTCGATCTTGCACCTTTGTCAGCACAAATGTTCAAGCTCTTCTCCATTTTCTTTTCGCTGGCTTACTGTAATTAGACAGTTTCTGCCAGAGTACTGACGCTCAGAAATCTGCCCTAAATTATCTTTCAATCTCTGGTTTACCATTTTTGCCTTGGGAGCATTTCTGCGATTAGCGCCGGCTCGTGGGTGTTTGGGATTCACTTCTCTTTCTCCTCTCCCGCTGCATCTCTCCCGCTGGCGGTGGATCCTAATCGAAGCCTGATTGAGTGATAATCTATAGTAGCACTGTTCAGGCCTGCAGCCAGCACTCTGCTGACCTCTCTGCCTGCAGGATGAGCGCCATAGTGTTGCACACAGAACTGCAAAAGCGCCTCCAGGGCATATGTTTTTTAAACAAAATTCAGTTCTTTTCCTGCTGTCCTTTTTTACACTTTTGATCATAAAACAAGGGAAAATAAAGAACAAAAGAAGCAGAACTTGGATGAACTTCTGGATGAAGTCTGATCAGTTAAGGCAATGGTTTGTCTGTTCTGCTGCCCTTGGATTGTGTAGCATCCCTCCACAGGCTGTGTTGGTGGACTGCTGATTCCCATCAGGCGGGGTTTCTCTCTCTCATCATATTGGCCTGACTGTCTCATTTCTCAGATAAGAGTCTGTCTGTCTTAACCCTGCTGGCCAGTTGACCTTGGCTGCCACAGATTTATTCATGCTAAGTGCCTATTTTTGTGATACTTTTCCTTCAGTTCACACAAGAAAACAGGACACTGTGGCAACAAAACCCCCCCATGTAGGTCACTTTATTATCCAGCTGAACCAAACCTCCAACTCTTGTGAGCACGCTTCTAGGAATACTAATGCAGACCCAATCAATCGGGTGCCGTGTTGCTCAATGTGAATGATCAAGAAAACTGCACACTTAGTAAACACTGAGGTGTCTGGACCTGCGACATTAAAGCATCACTATATGACAAAACACCGGCTGATCAAATTAGAGGGGATTTACAGCTCGTTCCTTCATGGCTACGCCTGCTGATAACAGCTCATTGTGGAAAGTGAAGCTATGTGATAAACCGATGTTAACCAAGGACTCGATCTCATAAGAAATCATTTAGCTCAGTGTCAAGTAGTGGAGATGGATGTTGAATATGAGTGTCATGGCTATAAGATTTTGTCTTAGTCTTTAAGATTTACACAAGATATTGAGTGTTCAATTTTATGGGCCATTTTCTTTCAGTCGTTATCTTGGTGGTTTTCATCATGCTGTTTATTGGTGGTTTAATTATGTTTTACACTCTGTGTGTGTGTGTGTGTGTGTGTGTGTGTGTGTGTGTGTGTGTGTGTGTGTGAACTCAATTATACATTACACTGATGAGAAAACTTCTCTGTGTGTCTCAGCTTTGTGTACAGAGGAGTGTGTCCATGGTCGCTGTGTGTCTCCTGATACATGCCAGTGTGAGCCTGGATGGGGCGGACTGGACTGCTCCAGTGGTGAGTGCATTTTACTCCTAAACCCACAATTAGTCACTTAGACTAATTTTTATTCCTAAATGGCTTTCACAGCCAGTTAGTCCAAAAGAATTTACTGTGAATCTTTCAACTGTTTTGCCTCAATGTACGACTATCTCAAAGCTGCTCAGCTTTGTATCCTCTCTTCTTAGCAAACACAGCCAATGGAACAGGTAAGTCACAATGAATTACTTTTCATTTGCTGGAAGTGGAAGTGATTTGCTTGATGAATATAGCGGATGGATGGATGGTTGCATCCCCCCCTGTGTCTACCGAACTCTCTGTTATGGTCTTAATCATGATTATACTGGTGCGCCTATGACTTGTTCAGCGGAATGATGAAACAGTGCCAGGCTGAAACAAACCATTGTGCTGGCCTTTCTGTTTCCTGGGGTTTGCTCCCAGAGCTGGTCTCCAGGAGGGATGGGGGTGGGGTGGGGTTGTCCATCCTGCAATCAGCTAAATGCTGGAGCGTCACTGACGCCAGACAGGAGGAAAGAATCTATTTACTCCTTTGTGATATTTATGTCTGCAGAGGAATAGTGTATGTGCATACAGGAGGCTGTTATTCCCAGGTCAGGACAGATAAAGCAGTGACCCAGTCAACATATCTGATCTCAAATTCTTAATTTGAGCTGTCTGCTACCAGCAGCATTTAACTGTTATTCCCGATTGCATATTTAGGAATGAGTAATGGGAGCTAAAATCATATCAGTACTGTTATTGTATAGATCTATGAGTTTTCATTAGCAAGAGAGCCATTCCCTGATTACCAACTGTGTGTAAATCAGCTGCTCTTGCTGCGGCGCCGGCCCATTGGAGGTGGATTCATGAGCATAAATGACATGCCTGAGCTGTTTGCTGCTGCTGCTTACTCCTACAGACAGCTGAAGGTCCAACAGGGAGGATGTGAGGTTCAGGGCCCCCAGGGACTCTTGTCCCACTCTTGGTTGGTTAGGAGTGCAGCCGTGTGTGCCTTTCAGCCTGCAGGTGCTGGGCTAATCCACCTTATTAAAACAGACTTGATGATTGAGACAGAGGCATTATTCATAACTTTAGATTTCCATACCAGGCATGATTCCAGGCTTTTTCATTTACGAGCTTTCATCTGTAGAAATGAGGAATGCGTGCCAATTTTTAAATTAAATCTGCCCTCTTTTTCCTTCGTGTAAATGGTTCAGCATGTTTTTTTGTCTTTCACAGTAAATTTTACTTTCACCCAGCTCAGGTAGGTGATGTGAGCTTTAGTAGTCCTCGTGTAAGTGGATGCAGCCATCATATTATGGCTCAAGTGGGCTGAAAAGCACACATTAACATCTACTTAGTTCCAACACAATCAATGCCACAGTTTATTTGCTGTTTATTTTACCGCTATTATGTTTGAGTTGAGGTATTTGTGCTCACATAAAAGCCAATTCCCAGATAAGATAGCTGGTGAGAGGGCAGAATGAGCCGGTCACATGATGAAGGAGGTGTGAATGTGATGAAAAGTGTGTCGTCCAGGCTTGAAGATGAAGAGCTGCCGTGGGATGCTGAGCGGCCTAAAGCTAAAGTGACAGCCTTTCAGCCAGTGATCTGGAGCTGCATCAAAGGCTTGGACCTCGTTTCTGGAGCAGCACCCACCAGGAAGTAGTTTTGTATATGGGTCAGGTGGTGAAAATAAAGAGTCGGACTGTTTGTGGCCAGAAAAGAGAAGGCGATAAGGTGGGAGAGATTTAGTAAGTTGTGTTGGGAGCAGTGGTGAAGGCTGAAGACAGCTATCACCTGCTGGTGTTCACCTGCTGTAGCCAGAAAACATTTAATTCTCTTCCGCTGCCTGAGGAAACAGTCCCACTGAGACCAGACCTGCCCTGTGACCTGCCTGGAGTCCTGGGGTGTCTTAGACTCAAGGGCACACTGGTATATGTGGACCACAGATAAAACAGCATAACAGGATGTTTGCTGCTGACTTTTGTTTGCAAATGTTGTCTTGTTCTACATCTATCATGTGTGGATATGGAGCAGTCTGAGTGAGGTTGTGTTTTCCCAGAATGATGAATGATTAATTGTTGTTGGTTGGTTTGATTCCTCTAATGCCTGTGTGTTGCGTTTGTGGAACGGGGTCTTGAACATGTTTCTCTGATCACATGTCATGAATTGATTTTTTATTTTATTTTACTGTTTCATTGAACAGCTCAAGGCATTAAAGCAGTGTGGTGACACATGTACCTATTAATGTGTGTATTTCTTTCTTGTGCATGTCTTTTCAGTTACTTTGTCTTCCTTTTTTTAAACACACTGTGTTTGTCTTCTCTGTGCCACTGTGTATACTTTGTTTGGCTTCAAAAACAACATTGTTCTCATAGGATTTTCACCATACAAATAAAAAAAAAAAATGTTAAGACTCAATAAAACAGGGACAGCAGCCATTTTTGCAAAGGCAATTCAGATAGATGGAGCTCTGCTTATGGGACTGAACAGTATGTCTTTAGTCATTTTAGTCTACTGAATTATAGTACTAGGTTTTGCCAAAGTAGTTGTATTATTGGTTGTAGTTTGCAACAAATATAGTATATGCTGTTCTAAAAAGAACGGTGCGATATGAGATGAAATGGGAAATCAAATCTTTGTGGAATATTATGAGTTTATTGAATGAAAACTTTTCTTCTGAATCTTATGAGTTTCTTGGGTTTAAAGCAGACTTTCTTAATTTAAAGTTGCAGAGTATGACCCAGTCTCTTTGCCTCCACCGCTGTGTACTTTCAAACACTCGTGATTTAATCTCTCTGGGTGAGGCTGTCACACAGGGTCACTATATACTACGGTAATAACAGCTTTTAAATAAAGAGAATGATAAAGATAGATGTTGTATGTACAAGGTATATTTAGCTATGACTGCCATCACTTGTAAAATATTAGGTGCAATGAAGCACTATCATTGATTTCATCTGCTTCAGCCAGATAATAATATGTTCCCAGTGTTGAGGGAGACGAAATGTGCATAAATATGGAGCTTTTAGTATTTCTTCTCTCTGCCATCTTGTAGTTTGCTTTTCCTTGTTGTGGTAGAAATGTTCACCCATTTGTGCAGAGATTCTAAAAAGCAATGCTACCATGATAAGTATTTGAAAGGTTTAAGGAGTAGTTTGTTTGTTTGTTTGTGTGTTAACCATAAAGCATCCTTTGTTAACCACAGAGCATCCTTTATGTTATAAGAAGAAATCTATCACAATTAATAGTCAAATCTTATGTGGTTGGTCAGCTGTAGTCCATGATTTAACATATTCCTCCCTAATGTATTCAAATAGGAAGGCAGTCACTGCTTCGGGTGCTACGCATATACATGGTTAAGTGATGAATGTGGCCTATGAATACTTGTTTATGGGGAATTACTCCAGACGGGGGGCTACTTGCTACTTGTTTTATGTTAATTGTCGACTAAAACAATACGATTATTCATTGTTAATATTTTAAATCAGGGATTGGTTTGATTAGATATTGAACCCATTGCGTTGAAGTACGAATTTGGACTGGCTCAAGCAGAGATGGCAGATATTTCCTTTAGCTTCATTAGCTTATTTCATTGCAGATGACATTGCCCCAACCAGCAGAGACCCCATATATAAGCGTAACCAGACCAAAACCATACAGCTAAGCTTCATTTTGGCCTGGAAAACACCCTTGTGAGAACTCCCTCTGGCACCCTGTCAACAAAATTTACACCATATTCTCAGAAGTGCACATGAGCCAGATGGTTCCTCTCCAATCCCACAGCAGCAGGACATTGACATGCATCGCTGTCAAAGACCAAGAGACTGTGAATTACATTGAATGGGACAGAGCTGCACACAGATTTTCTGTGGCTCCACACATCACTCCAAACATCTCTATACTTTTCTCTCAAAACTTCTCTCTTCATTAATCTTGCAGATAGAGAATTCTATATCTGTGTGTGTGCATATTTGAATCTGTATAAAAGCAACAAATCACTTTTTTTTAGATAATGGCCCCATATCAACAACAAACTGAGAAGAGTAAGATTTGATCTCCACACCACCTTTTTAAAAAAAAGAAAAGAAAAAAAAGAGACATTTTATGACAACTATAAATATTCAGACTGTATCATTCTGAAAGGGGTTCCTTACTGCATGTAACAGTCGATGCCGCCTGCCTCATTCATTTTGATAGATCAAAGCGCCCAGGCAACTGTATTCCTTGAGGGGACAGAAGACGGACCGATCTATAGTGCTTCGTGGAACACAGTTGTGTGTGTGTGTGTGTGTGTGTGTGTGTGTGTGTGTGTGTGTGTGTGTGTGTGTGTGTGTGTGTGTGTGTGTGTGTGTGTGGGGGGGTGTTTAACTATATTCATGGGGTCCAAAAACCAGGATGCCAGTATACTTGTGGGGTTCCGACAGTGGGGTTGTGGGGGACCCCACAAGTTTAAAGGGCTGTTTGAGGGTTAAGACTTGGTTTTAGGATTAGGGATAGAATTAGGTTATGGTTAGGGTAAGGGTAAGGGGTTAAGGGGTTAAGGTTAGGCATTTAGTTGTGATGGTTACGGTTAGGGTAAGGGGCTAGGGAATGCATTATGTCAATGACGGGTCCCCACAAAGATAGTGCCACAAACGTGTGTGTGTGTGTGTGTCTCCACGAAGCCCTCCTGCGTTGACAGAACTTTGTTTTTGTGTAGGGCTCCTGGGTATTGTTGCAGCCAGTTTATATACTGCCAAGTATGTGACAGTGTTATTTATTTCTCCACACCACAGAGTTCATTCTAATTGAGATATCACTTCGAATCGTACAGAAGAACTGGAACCGGTTGTATCAGTTCTTCTTAAATTAAAACTTAACCAAGTAACACATTTAGATTTCATAGGCGTTTAGACCAAAAACTAGCCTGGGAAAACCCTGACAAACTTTCGGCAAATTTGAGATTTGCTCTGCAAGTCAGTCTGGCCAAGAGCCCATTCAAGCCCATTTCCAATTTTTCAAAATCGAGGCACCAATCACAACCGTTGAGGCAGGCTTTACACGATGACGATAGCGCAGCACGGCAAGCAGCTTTTTGTTTACATTCAACATGACAGCCACCAAAGCGCAGCAACCCGTTGATGCCGCTGTCGCTGCTACGTCACCCGGATCGTCTGATTGGTTGAAGGACTATCCAATTGCGCCCAGAGGCATTTGAGCAACGTCCGTTGGTGACGCCCCTTTGGAAATTGGCTGTGAATGAAGCTTGCCCAGACCCACTCTCAGTTACAACTGAGAAGGGTCTGGTGTCAAACAAGCTAACCAAAAACAGTCCTGTATTAAAACAACGTAAGGCACTGCGTTGGTGGTGGTGTGTTGTTTATGGTACTGGTAAGACACGATCAAATACGATCCAGGAAGTCCAGTTTGAGTAAGAAACTGTAAAAAACAAGTAACAAATCCATTATCAGTTAATACTTTAAAACATAATTTTACAACTCTTGAACGTTATCATAGCAAGAAAATGTAGAATGCAGAAAAATCTTTGGTCGCAACAATTTCAACAGTAAAAATACGGTCATGGTACAAAGTAATTACAAGGAAAGTGCTTGCGTGTATTTGAAGTTGACCCTGGCTGAACTTGTGTCGACAACTATGCGACATCATCTGGCAAGGCGCTGCAGTCTGACAGAAGTTGAGGCAGGCTTAATTTTTTTGCTGGAGCCCTCTGCCCCCCATCATGTGACTGGCCTCATTGAAATTAAGGAGGAGGCTTACAAGCTAGTAAATGTGGATGCAAACAATGCATGATTTAAAATATGTTAAAAATCAGACTTGTAAAAGTTTTATGAGCAAAGAAATACATTCATTATCTTTGTTAGACCTCAAGGAAACATAATTGTTTTTGGTGAGTAACACTAAATGTTAACATTACCTTTGTTTGTTTCCAAGTAAACTCCACAGGACTCCTTAAGTTTAATATATAGTTTGACCCCCTTAAACTATAACAGCTCATGATGCTACAGTGATGGTTTACACTGCTGCATATGCTGATTACTTTTGATTAGACTGTGCCACATATGTTTTCTAGAAATCGATTTACAAATGACCAAAGTCTTTACTAGCTAAGACATTTAATTGACTAGTAGTCCACCAATAGTTATCAAGAACTTAGGAAGGGCTTCCCACACAAACCTAGTTGGTTTGAGTTGGTTATGTGCAGTTTAGAAACAGGGATGGTGGCTGTTAAAAAGATCAGATTGAGCTGTGCGGATGTTACTGCCGAGGCTCTGAGAGAGCATGCTTCAAGATATGGTTCGGACAGCATGCCTCTCAGATCTTTACTGGCACGTCTCATAGTGACTCGTGTGAATTATATGTGCTGTAAATCACTGTGCTGAGACTTCAGCTGACTGACGGTGAGTCCATTGAATGAATTGTGGCACATGCACTATAGCTCACTTTACTGCTAAAGATAGACAGACACACATACACACAAATGTTGATCACAAGTTAAACATTATTAAAATATTCTCACTAAAAGCAACAACCACAATCTTTTGAACACACACACACACACATCTCTTTATAACATTTTCTGAACATGTAAGCCTCATTGGCCCAGTATGCAGATTGACTTTGCCCGGCTCTGAAGATTTTTTGTACCATCCCATTAAGCAGGATTTATTGTTCCCCAAGAGCTCACTGCTCCATTACCTTTGGGAGAATGCCTAAAATGTGTGAATGTGAGTGTGTTTTCTCTGATATAACCTGAGCACAGAAAGCCGGTGAATATAACGGCATATCATGGTGATGTTTAGGATGATGGGATCATTTTGAACAGAGTAGATCCAGCATCCAGTCTGCTGGTTAATATCACTGTGATGCTTATTTGTCCGTAAGAGAGAGAGTAAAGAGGCCCTGGAACACACTATCCAGTCTGCATAGATGGCTTGATTTAATAAGGACTTTAAAATGCCTTATCTTCTGTCCTTAAGAGAAGGTCAGTGTGTCTAAAATAGCTGAAATGCTATGATAACAGTTTAGAGATAAGATATCTTTTGAATACTAATGCAGAACAAAGCTGTTTTAGACTCATTTCACAGTCCATAAGTCACACTTGATTTGTGGTCCAGTGCTGTGTTTATGAACTTTGTAAGCAAAGATTTAATTGATTTTTATTGATCATTGCTTTTGATGACCTTTTCACAGTTCTATTTAGTCACTATTTAGACTGGCATTGTGTTAAAACACTGCTCGGCTTTGTTTTGTGAAGTCTCCAGCAGTGCCAAATATTTTCTTCAATAATATTTTTTTTCCATTTTGATCAGTGACACTGTGACCCTTTAAAGCGAAGCAGTGTCTTTTGAAGTCTGAAAAGGTAAAACTACTCACTGTACAATGAAAAAGAGAAAGATTTGAGAAAAGTCAGAATCTGTGTAGGAGAATTGTTTTCTTCCTCTTCTGTCAATCTTATTAATCAATTAAGATTAATCACTAATCTCTTGTGACCCATTGGTTGAGTCCCAACCCCAAGGTTGTAAACCACTGATCTAAAGTGGACCCCAACCTTTTTGGCTTGTCAACAAACGATGTCTACTTGTGACCCCTCATAATCGGTTGTATTTGTCTACTAGTTGCAATGAGTTCAATGAAAGTGTGATTTTTTATTTATTTATTACTTGTTTTGTTTGCATAGTTTTTAAAAGACTATAAACACCTAAAATTACCAAATAATTAACAAGAAAAATTTACAATAATTTAATATCTCATATTTCGTGACCCTTCAGATTGAATTTGCAACCTAGGCGTCCAGACTCCCAGGTTGGGAACCACTGGGAACCGTCTGACAGTGTCTTTTGTTCTGCAAAATATTTGTTATAGACACCAGTATCATCTCTCAGGACCTTGCGTTCATGATCATTTTGGTCAGAATAATAGCTTATCTGTAACTCTGTTCTTAGGTATCATCACATTCCACTGGAAGCTGTATTGCAGTGTCCTTGGTTTGCTTTGGCAGTGGGAGCATATTAGCAGTCTTTCTCAGATCCTCTGGTGCACCTGCAATCTCCTGATGTTTAACCCTGGACTTCATTGGAGTGTTGCAGTGATTACAGGCCGTCCTGAGGGACATCGATTGTCCTGCTCCTCCTAGGCAAGCCCCACACAATGCTGACGAATGAACTCGTGGCCCCGCCAAGTCCAATTAACTGTCAGTGCCGCATCGACGAGCTCCTCCATTTGTTGAGAGTGAAGAAAAACAAACTTTTAATCAAATTTGCCTCCGGGCCCTAGGGTATTTGGGGTTGTATTTTGCATTCCACTGTGTTCTGCCTCGCCTGCAGTCGTGCGACCCTCTCAGAAGGTTATATTGCATGTTGTTTGTGTAAGATAGCAGAAGGCCTGCACCTTACTTTAATGGCAGCCATATCTTTCCACTGTCTTAGACTGATGAATCATCCAGCACTAGCATCTTTATATTATATAGTCACAAAGCAGGAAAAGACTAGGAAGCTAAGTAAACTCATATATAAAATGTATTTGCACACACATGCATTGTTTTATAGTAGTGCTTTTGTCTGTGAAATTACAGTAGAGTATTGTATCTTTGGTCTGAGTTTAGAGGATTTTGTCACCAGAAGATGTTTTTTCCATGACTGTCAGTTTACGGAATGTGTAAAGGCACCGTTTGACTAGTTGATCAATATAAGCTCAGGTTGCGATCTTGCAGAACAGTTTTCTGTTCAAAGCATTACCATCTCCACAAGTACCCTCCGTTAATTCCACCAAGGTTGAGATAAACAAATCTACTATCCCCTTCTCTGATTAGAGTAATGCAGACATTTAAAGCCCAGAAATTCAATTCAATTTGTGTTTTTTTTCCACAGAGGAAAAAGGAAAAGGACAAAACGCGAAGAGACTCTATCGCATTGCTCGGGTGTACTAAGTGAAACAAAGAGATTTAGCTTGCGATCTAAACATCGACAAAAGGGCATCTGGATGATAAGGATCGGATTTTAGAGGAAATGTAATCATTACTAGACACAAGGATGCATTCATTGAGGATCCAGTCTGTGGTGTGCAGAGAGTGATCCAAAATTAGTTGCAAAGCTGAAACGAAAAACAAGGTCAATGCCACTGAAGTTGTCATTTTGAACGGAGCAGCCGAACATGCAGACCTATAGGAGTTCATCATGTCCTGTAGCATGCACTTCATTAACAGCCTTCAATTGAATTTAGATGGATAAAAGACAGAAAATGCTGACTTACTGGTTCAGGCACCCACATTCTCAAAGTGAGGAATCCCCCCTGAGAAATTAGATTTGTAAAGAAAGTTGACACCATGTGAATTTCTCAGCCTCACACTTTAGACATTAGCTTGTATTATGATTCTGGGACTCACTTCCATTGCAGGCGAAAGGCATACTGTAGTATGAATGACAAAATTGCCCTCAGCCACAGAACAAAAAGAGGGTTAAGGTCCATGGATCAATATCACTGGTCCTTGCCTTGACTCTGAAATCAGATTTTGGATGGATTTTTTTCTCTCTTTCTTTTGTTTATCTTCTGTCTGCCCTTAAACTAGACAACTTAAATTTAATCAAAATCGACCAGTGATTAAATCGATTGTTGCGCTTGTTTTTAAATATTTTAAATGTTGTTCCGTCACTCATACTAAACATCATGTGGACTGAGATTCAAGATTTATGCCCCATGCTGACAGGTGCCGGAACCTCCTGCTCCTCCCAGATGGCTCCATTCATTTCTTAGCTGCCTCTTTAATGGCAGCATCTTTCTCTCCCCCTCTCTTTTTGTCACACTCTTTCTCACTCTCTCTCTCTCTCTCTCTCTCTCTCTCTCTCACACACACACACACACACACACACACACACACACACACACACACACACACACACACACACACACACACACACAATACTCCCCAAGTTGCTGTTGTATACTTTTTACTTCACTTTGACTTTGAGAGGGAGAATAATTCATGGGCCTGGCAAGTTTCAGAGACAACACTGCTTTCAGAGACAGCAGTTCATTTGAGATAAACTTCAAGATTTCCTTTTTTTCTCTCCAAAAGGTCTGTATTATCCTGGAGAGATGATGGTATAATAGAAAAAAACGTACTGTAATTTACAGTTTTTCTATGTTACGTAATCAAAGGCAAGAGATGTTTTCCTGTTTCTGTCCTTTCATATTGTAGCTATCTATCCATCCACTGCTGCTGCTCAATTGAGCATTATGCTCTGCCATAGCTTTCAAACTTCTATTTTTCACATATTTGAATATTTCACAGGATCCAGTGCTAATTTATAGGCTATTACACACTCTCTATCCCACATTCCAGCCATGTTTATATAAATATAAATCCAGCAGGAGTTTTGGAAAAGTTAAACTGATACATTTTAGTATTTCATTTGGCTTCTTGTTTGACATTTTAGATCCTATGCACAGTATTATGATTGCACAGATAAGTAAATGGAGGCCAGTAAAAGTCTTTGCTTTTTAACTTTCGTTGTACAATATAACCTGTCAGTCTGTTGGCATTACTGGTGGTCAGGAAGGTAGAAACTCCTCCAAAGATTTATAGCTTCATGATGGGCATTTGCATAATGTGAGATCATTAAAAAGCAATTATCCTTGTGTTTGTGTGCGTGTCTGTGTTGTTGGGATTAATTTGGTAGGTGGATAGGCAAACTGATTGTCCGTCTTTAAACTAAATCATGTTTGTGTTTACAGCAAGCGACTAATCCATATGCTGTGAAATGTTAGACACATAAAATCGTTAGTTTGAGTAATCAACTGACAAGTGCTGTTTGCTTACACTCCACGGAAGGAAATGGTCAAAGGCATACAAACAGAACAAATAATAACATCCATTTCATTCATACACCTCTCTGTGTTAATTAATAGTGTTATAATGCTCTTCAACTCTGCCCAGGATAATAATCGTTTAACTCTAATTTCAGTTTAGTTTAGTTAGTTTTAGTTTGTTCTCATTGTAAGTTTGTATTTCATTTGTAGTTGTGTTTGAATGCACAAGTTGTGATTTGACTAAATAGAAGATTAGGGGTGTTAACTGACTATTGGTATTAGATCACATTATTGATCATTGACAGCAAAGAACCACCAAAGTCTTAAACATTAAATTCAGGATAATGTGTTTCATTTTCTTAAACCTTTACAGTATTTGGAGCAAAGACTGGGTCTAAGAAAAGATATTAGGCCCTGAAAATGTATTTTCTCAATCAGGGTCTTACTACGAGCAACGTGACCAACACAAAAGATTTTCTGCCAAACTTTAAACAATGTTGGTTAATACCTTCTTTTTACAGTCTATGGTTATTACATGAGAGTTTGTGCTCTTCTCAATGGTTTGATGTGGGTGGGAGATTAGCTGAGTTTTTGAGTGGTAATCTCTTTTTCAAAGTTTTACTGCAACTTTGATTAATTGATGTGTTGAAGGTTATAGGGAAACACCTAGATTCAAAACAAGTTTTAGAGGCATAATAGCAGCAATTATTTTGCCCTATCCGAAACCTTGTCAAGTTTGAGAGGCAGCAGTGCAAAGTTTACAGTTTGTTCCTTCACAGAGAACAACGTCTGTGCTGTTAAGCTTGGATTCAATCCTGTCCTGCAGCACAACCCTTTTCTATTCACTGTCTTTTTCCAAATATTTGTATTTTTGCCACTGTTTGTATTCGTAGTTATGAGAGCAAACTACAGAAATCACCTCACCACATAAACCACAAAATAGCAAAAATATGTTTGCAACATGCTGAGCATACTGGTAGTCAGCTGTGAATTGAATCATGCTGTAGGAGTGGTTTAAGAAATGTCTGTAGACGTTAGGGTTAGTCAAACCCTAACCCTGTCATGAATTCAAGCTGACCACTGTTCTCTCTGAAGGATTAAAGGGACACGTTTCAAGCCTAAAGAGGTTTTGAGCCTTTGGTACTAAAAAGACTTGAGGTAATTAATACAGACGTACTCATATCGGAAGACAACAACAAAAAGTTTTCTCTGTATTATTGTTTTAGGTAGCTTCCTAGATCACATTTTCTGTGTTTGACTAGTTTTCACGTTAGTATTTGTTCACAAAAATAACACTACAACCATTGGTGATTTTATCCAGAGTTAAAGAGGAAATCCTTGAAATTCTAAATCTTAAAGAAACAAATTAATCAAGTTAATGTTTACAAGTGACATTTACACTCTAGGCTTTACAAACCGTATCTAAACTTAACTTTATGGTTGTTTAGTGTTGGTTATTTGTGCATAAATGTCCCTTGTGTCAGAAACATGCTGAAATTAATGTTTTTTCCGTTGGTGTGACATTGAGAGTGTGCTACTCTGAGGGGCTTGGCCTGACAGCTGTAGGCTGCAGGTGTCCATATAATGTGACAGTGTTTGGCGATGCAAAATGATTGTTGATGTTAAAGAATGTTGAAACGTCATCTGAATAAAAGAGAAATGCATAAGTGTGCCACACTGTTTTCCTACTTTCAAGTCTGCTTTCAGTGATCAGTACCTCACTACAACCCTTGGTGTGTGTTACCTTTCCATTTAATTTGTTTGGTGATGCACCAAACAAAACCTTCCTTCATAACCTGCTATTTTCAGTACAGCAGCCTGGCACGTACATAGATAATTAATGTCATGTTGATGTTAAAACAGACTGGTTTAAAAAATCTCTTTCAAGCTCACACCCCCTGATAGCAAGTCCTAGATTCACCTCTGACGGTCACATGAAACTCTCCTTATACAGTAATATTAACAATATATCAAAATCTGTTAATGAGTTGAATTTTCTTCGTCATGGCCACTGGATGACTACAGAAGTGACACTATGCACATACTGTAGAGGTGCACTGATTAGTAGCCACTTATGTGTCACAAAATTTAAATACCTGAGCCCAATAGCCCCTTCTCACAATTTAGTGCCTTTTCATTTTTTCAAAGATAAGTGCCCTTCACTTATTGTTTGTTAAATATATTGTACACATGAACAAATAATACATCATCTCGAGCTTTTGTTAGGGTAATGGGATGTGCCTTCTCTAAATGTGGTTTACCTGCAGTGGTCCAAGAAGTAAATACCTAAAGAGGCACAACAATAAATACCCATTACAAGTGAAAGTTTGCACAAAAAATATTTAAGTATCAAAAGTAAAAGTATACTTGAGTAAATGCACTTATCTACTTGTTGCAATTTCAAATTTTTTACATCCCCAGCACTTTTCAAAGAAACATTCATGTGTTATTCTACCTTGATGCTGATGGGGGTGCCCTCCTTAGCCATTTTACATCAGTTGTTTGTTACTATATATATTGCCCCATGGCACATTCTACTTCATCCTAATTAGAACAAATAAATACATCAATCTGTGCAAATTAAGTGTTTTTGTTAGGTTAATTATTTTTTTGGATGTGCCTTCTCTAAATGTGGTTTACCTGCAGTGGTCCAACTGAAGTAGACTAACGTATTCTCTGATTGCATTTTCTAAAGTAAAGGTGTTGGTTTAGTAGTAATACCACATGCAAATGTTTTATTAGGAGGGGGCTCCATTACAATATACCGTGAAACCTGTTTGTCTTGGTCAAAAAATATTTTTCTGTATCAAAAGTAAAAGTATACTTGAGTAAATGCACTTATCTACTTGTTGTGTACAGATAATCTAAATTGTGTTTACAAGCACAGCTGCATCATCACCACCACAGCAAACATTCATGTAATAATTTAAAATGTTCAATGGTGATTTCTGATTGCTTCGTTTCCGACTGTGGTCAGAAAACCATGATCCAGGGCCGATTTGAATAACGTCGCAAATGAATGAACTTGGCTTTCAGTCTGGGGTCTGCACAAAACTTAAACTTATTCCACCAACTCTGCTCCGGTCGCAGCTACACGTCTGCTTCCACTTTCTCTATCTCTGTTCTGCCCACTTTACACACACACACACACACACACACACACACACACACACACACACACACACACACACACACACACACACACGCACTGAGCTTTCTTAAAGGAGCCGCAGCAACATTTTAGGCTACAACAAATGCCTTATCGCGCTGATGTGACCGAGCCCAACCCGAACCCGAACATAATTTCTAAATATCCAAACCCGGCCCGGCCTGTCGGTTATTGTCGGGTCCCGTCGGGTCCCGTCGGGTCCGTCGGGCTCCACACTCTACTTGGTCAACCACTGGCCCTGTTAACCCTGTTAGAGCTGTGCTGCCGAAGAGCCGGCTGGCACCTGCACGGCTCTTATTGATTAAGGTTCACATTCGGAATAGAACTTGGACAAATGATCAGATCCTCCTTAGGATAAACAACCAGGCAGGACTTTTTAATCAGTAATGTATAGTTTTAAAAGAATTAAGTTATCCACTCATTAGTTTGTGGTTCCAAATAAGCAATAGTCAGATCTTGTTACTTGTTATTGAACTGCAAGGCGGTATCAGGAGGGAGCATATGGTGCATTATGGTGAATGGTCTGAGCAGCAAACTCTGTTAAGCGAGTCTCTGTGTTGTGGGTTAGGTCCTGTGCTGCTCTTTCCCCCAGGGGAATGTGAACACACAAGGGCTCGGCTAAGATGAATTAGGGCAGGACAAATGACACGCCCAAAAGCAGAAGCTGCAGCACGCTGTTATTCCAATTCAGCAAAACTGCCCCCATGATTATTGGCAGTTTCTTCTGTATATTTAGAAATTCATTTGTCAAGCTCACAGGGATGTATCTAAACTGTTTACTTGTCGTGTCTGGGTTTTCAGAGGACTAATAAATAATAAGTGTAAAAGGTGTCAGCAGAACATAGAGGGGACAGGGGGGCCTGTCTTGTAACGTATTGGCAACTTTTACAGCTGCAAGTTTAACAAAGCTGAGAGACATTTATCACTCAATGCAAATTTACCACTTTACACAACAATCATCACTTTTCCCTCAAGACCGTGGTACCAGTCCTGTCGTCTTTTCACTCTATTAGTCTGCGTCATTGAGTCAGGGAGCTGTGATGAATAGCTGAATGTTGAGTCGGGCTTTTATTGAATAACTCCTATTACAAATAGCTCATATTGACTGAAGAAGAGAATATTACACATTCCTTTGTCAGCTAAATTGTAGGCAGAATTGTTTCATTGTTTCTTTAAGAATTATCATTTTAACATTTGAAAATCTGTAAAGAAATTCCGTTCTTTCATGCCATTTTGAAATGGTTACTTGGCTCATATTTATTCTGGTCATAGAGTGTAATTTGAAAATTCAGATCTGTCAAGGAATAATAAGAAAATGAACAAAGCTTAGTGGTACAAATTGTGAATCAGAGGTGCACTTTTCTCATGAGCCAGTGCAGGAGACTTGTCAAGACAATGAGTCACGCTGCTGTGCTTTGCCACGAGCTCTGCTGAAGAGGAAGCGAGGAGTGAAAAGGCTCTTAGGAGCCAGAGCATTTTGCCTTCTAATGTTTTGTATGAGTTGAGTTATTCCCCAAGTGTCAACAGTGTGTGTTAATAATAGTTATGTGACAGTGAGTGATTCAGGCAGTGTGGAGTGAAGTTGGGCTGTGTGCCAAGTATTCCAATAGCAATAATGTAGTTTTCCTAGTTAGAGTTGGCAAAGCAGCAAGCAATTGTCTGCACCCACCACCTCGAGTGGCCAGCGTTTATACCAGTCCTGTCGTGATTCAAATTGAAGTTTGCTTTTGCCCTGCGTCCAGCTGAATGAATGAGGTTTAAAACGCTGGAGCCATTTGAATGGGGAGAGATATTCTATGTTTAAAGAACTTGACTCAGGCCCTCATTTTGAATTTAGCTTTGAGAGGCTTTCTGTGGCACTGATTCCCCCACGTAGAGAACAGTGACAAACATTTTGCTGAAGAGGCCAAGTTGATGAGAACTTCTGAATGAAGTCAGCTGCAGAAAGCAGTTTGGTTGTAATCATGTTGCAGCTAGCCCCTGATCATGCAGACTCTTGAGTGCACTTCAAAGCTCAGCACCACCACGATGGCGCTCTCAGCCCAGTCTTTGGACATCACCGTCAGAAGTTTACTATCTGCCGGTACCCCTCAACGTGATCTGTTTTGTTCCAGCTAAGGGGATTAAACCCAGCACCTTGGGATTGGACCTTTCCCTGAGTGTGAGGTTATCCAAATTCCAACTGTTATGCATTATGAGCTCTGAGAGTTCGGGCTGACTAGTGTATGTGTCCTTTGTTTAGGCTCACTGACCCAGGCCAGGCCAGTTAATAGGCAGGAATTGCGGCTTCTCTAGTTTCTGATTTGTGTGGGATTCACTGCCTACACACCATAACCCACATGGGGGGTCCTTATCACCTCACACAATTTAGCTGTACTCTCTAGAAGCTGACACCTTCATGCTACATGCTACTTTCTTCTGCTGTTTCTCTCTGTTTTTGCCCGCAGCTCATCATGAACTCTGACTCCTTAATCACAGTTAAATGCTGTCAGAGCTGGGAAGTGAGAGACTACTGGGTAAAGTTTGAGAACCTCTGTGTAGGAGAGAGACAGCGAGATAATGGGCTTTGCTCTCAATGTGCTGAGGCCTCTAACTGCAAGCTAAAGCTAAAGAAGGTTTAAAACTTCAAATGGTAACATTTGTTGAGCTCCTAAGCACCAGAAAAGTCTGCAAATTAAGCGCTGGATAGATTTTGCTTTATTTCTGTTTTTCTCTGCTGCTCTGGGAATTTTTTACTGACATATTTTGAGTTATACATGTAGTAATATAAAATGCCCTCTTTATGAATGTGGTCAAGGTTTGAAGCTGAAACCAGAGGGGATGATGCCTCCAGTTATTTAGGCACTGCCTGTTTTTGTACTGTGCCTCAGCACAGTCGAGCTGAGGAGGCTCTGATGAGTGCTTATAGAGTGCTAAACCAAGTTTCAGCTAAACTGCTCATCCATTACCCCGGCCGCCTGCACACATCTCAGATTTAATGTGCCAGGGTCGTTTGCGTGGCAGCAGCTCAACCTTCAGGGAACTCATTCATGCCAGACTGGAGGCCAGGAGCAGATTAGATCAAATCAATGTGAGCCCTGTAATGTGGCGTCTTCTCTGTCCGAACACAGAAGAAATACTGCACTAGCCTAGAGTTTCAGGACCCCCTTCAGAGCAGACCTGTCCGTAACATGGATGGGCTCATCATCTTCCTGCTGCGTACCTGGAAAAACAAGCTTCAGTGCCGACCGTGAAACAGGGTTCATTAAGCTCCCACTCTGGCTGATCACAGCTCTGGCAAAGTGAGCATACAAAGAGGGGGTGTAGTGTCTTTACATTTACAACTGAATCCGCGATGATGTGAGAATCAATAGTGTAATATTCACCGTCCTGGCTGCTGTGTCGGCCTAGATCTCAAGCTGGGCTTTTATGTGAGGCAATACAGCTACTGCTGCTGCTGAGGGACATAAGGCCATACCAATCACTTAAATCACCACTAGATCCTCGAAAGAACAATTACCATGGTGAGAGTGAAGACTGTCTGCTACCCCAGGTCAGTGTCGATTGTTCTTCACATAGCAGCCGGTTGTTCATTTAACCTTGAAGATTAGCTATTTGCTTGCAGTTTATGGGACTTATTGAGTTTGTCTAAATGGAGACATCCCCTGAGGAATGTGGTTTGCTTGTTTTACATCATTCCCTTAGTTACCCCTTTGTATGTCACTGAGCTATTTACATTAACCCATGTAAAGCGTCTAGGTTATATAACTTAACCAATTTTCATGAGTGCCAATATTACAATACAGCTAAGATGACACATTTTGTCTTTCATTGTCACTTAGGGATGACACCTCTGGGGTCTGTGTATTTGCACATTCGTCACAGAGAATGAACATTGTCTCATCCAGGTGTTATTCCATTAAATTGAAGCTTTCTGCATTATTACTCCAAGTGCAATACAATTAGTCAGTTTAAAGTACATTTAGAAAAGTTTCTCACCAGAACTACAGCAGTTTGGTAGTTTCATTTCCTGCAGAACCTTAAGATTTTGACAGCTGATTGCTGAAGTTGCACCTAAAAAAAGGTGTTAGAAGACACACAAGTAACAAACTGTTATATGTAAAAATCTTTGCATCTTTGCATCCTCTTTAGCTCTTCCCTTTCGTCACTGAGAGGTGTGAACAGCTTGCACATTTTCCTTTTTTTGCAGATTGATGTTAGGGTGTTGTTCATGCATTTCTCTATGCTGGTTGTGGTATGTCAACATCACATATACTCCGTCTGGTACATTATATACTATATATACCAATTTCTGAGTGACAGAACGATATTTTGCACCTGGTAGGTCATTATCATTTTACTTGTTAGTAATGCAGAGTTTTAGTTACCCTATTACAAGTGAAGTAACATAAATTTGAATTGAAACACATTAAACCTGCGTCTCTCCTCATGTAATGCTGTATTTTCTTTACCCAATGTATGTTTGTATGTACCTTGTAAAGTGCTTTGTTGGTTTCTTATCTGCGCTCTATAAATAAAATTGGATTGGATTGGATATATTTTTGATATTAACACTAAATGAAATGGCTCAATGTGTAATGTCAATAAGGCAGAGTGTAGTGTCAAAATCACTCTACTGTACAAAGCTTGCCTCTTTCAACATTGTTATGCCTGATTTTTAACTATGGTTGAGTCTATAATGGTTGAGATGTATTGATTAATTATTCAACAGAAAATTAATCAGCAACTGTCTTAATAATCATTGTTTAAATCAATTTGTAAGCAAAAATGCCAAAACACACACTGCTTCCAGCCTTTTAAATGTGAAAATGTGCTGTGTTTCTGAGCCTCATCTAATAGTAAACAGAATATATTTGGAGTTTTTCACTGTTGGTTGGACATAAGACATTACCTTTGGCTCTAGGGAATTGGGATGGCAATTTCCACTATTTCCTGACATTTGATACACCAAATTATTGATTAATCAAAATAATCCACAGCTAAACTGAGAATGAAAATAATAATTGCAGCCCTGCTGCTTTCATCAACCTCTCAACAGCTTTTTTAAACAAACAAACTCGACTAAACCCGCTATATGTTAATAACCTAGCACCAAATGACTGGCACAGTTGGCTAAGGTTAGCTGGTGAATATAGGAGCTGTCTTAGTTCCTAAAGAGGTCCAACTGGATAAGGAGGGGAGCGGTTAATGTTCAAAGACAGTTATTTTTCTCAAAGTGACATTCATTGGTCTGTCGAGAATAGGGCTGAACGATTAATTGCATTTGCGATAATATCGCGATATGTTAAAACGCGATTTCCTAATCGCAAAGGCTGCGATTTGGTCTCGATTTGATGACTTGCGATTGCAAATCAGTCTGCACTACGCAGAGAAAGCATCAACTTAGCACGCTAACGCTACACTGTACCTTGAGCTGATCTCTGTCATTCAAACAATTCTGAGTTGAAGTTTAAAACTTTTACAACCATTTTAATAAAATGAAGGGTTTTGCTCGGGCTCGAGTCCATACATGCAGTTAATGGATACAGGCACGCAGAACTGAAGGCCCGGTTGGTAACAAGCTAGCTCTGATTAGCGGTTAGCTCCGGTTAGCGGTTAGCTCCGTTATAAAGATATGGGTGGAGGAGCTGCCACTGAGAGGGGTAACAATCAGACTGATAAATGACGGTTCGGGGAGCTTTCACAGCAGCGTGGCCGCGGTCTTTCAACGGTTTTATTAGTACAGTTAATAAAAAAAAAAAAGAAAAAAAAAAGCAAGACCACCAGCAACTAACGTAAAGATAGCCTCTCTGAGCTAGTGCAGTGATGACGGTGTCGGCACGCAACTTCACGAGGGGGAGGGGCTGGAGGCAGCCAAGAGGGTAAGCTTCGCTTCAGAACTCAAGCCATCATGGCGCCATTTTGTTGCTAACTGGCCATCACCTCCTGTTAGCATTCCGCTGACCGCCATTTTTTTTTTACGTCACTTGACTGCGAATAACTTTACATCTGAAGCGTTTAAAGACTCTATTTGTCCGTTGTTTAGTTCCAAAGAAACACGACAATGTATAAAAGGCTCCATTACCTTGTACCTCACGTTATGGCTCCGTAGCAGACGTTTTTGTAAAAATAGGCTAACAATTGTGTCATAACCAAGTGACTTACTGTCGCATAGTAGAGGAATTACCGTATAGTACAGGAGAAGCTCGCAGGCAGTTTCGACTTACATGAGATGTTTAGGTTTAATTACTAATGTTAACTAGCATGTTAGTGATCAATAATTAGCCTGTGCCCATGTTATCTCCTTACATACACCTACAGTCTCCGTATTTGTAAGATTGGGAATGATTGAGATTTCTCTTGGCACAGCTACCAGAAGACTTACAACTTTCAGACACGTTGCTCACGTCACATTCTCTCAGTTGGAGGCTGCGCAGTAAAGCTGGCCATCACCGGAAAAGTGCTTCTAATAGCTTTCACTGGTCTCCGTCCAGAGCAACGGGGTCTGTTGGTCCATTATATACTGTCTATGGAGGCAGCTCCTCTCTGTGCACTGTAAAAAAAATGTGTGTGTGTATGTGTGTGTGTGTGTATGTATGTATATGTGTGTGTGTGTGTGTATATGTATGTATATGTATGTGTGTGTGTGTATATATATATATATATATATACACACACACACATACAGTATTTAACTGTCTAGTGTGTAATTGTGTGTTGTTCATACTATACAATGACTTATTGTTTGTCTTTGTTGAATAATACAGAAGAAAAAGAGCTTAAAAAAATAATCGAATATCGAATCGCAATCGCAATATTTGGGGGAAAAAATCGCAATTAGATTATTTTCAAAAATCGTTCAGCCCTATTCGAGAAGGACATTTCAAAAGCTTAACTTTGCTCATGTTTTTTAGATATATCAAATAAAGGTGCAGTATCGTGTATCATAATTAAATCAATCTGTGATGTTTTTGTCTAAATTAATGAGGGAATATACTGTACAGCCCCAATACAGTACCGCAATGTTTAGTTTAGTTAGTTTGTAAGTCGAAGAAGAAAGAAAATCAACAAGTATGTGATAATCCTTACTATTACTAATATTTATATTGTTTGAATGGACCTGTCCAATACATCCATATGTTTAGTGACCTAAAGAAAGAAAAATTAATAACTTGATTGAGCAACCTGTCTGTAGAGCAGCTGCAATGTTTGTCCCGTGCAGTGTATTTTTCAGCCAGAAGCTTTCTTTAGTCACTTCCCTTAGGTACCAACAGGTATGGTTACAGTTTGATAAATGTTTTGAAAGGTTCTTATTGTCATGCAATATGAATTGTGTTCTGCTGTGTTGCTGGTTTTACATTTGTCTTACAGAAGCTTCGTACATACCAGAGGAGTGTTTGTAGATGTGAATTAAAAGCTCAGTGGTTACACACAAACAGTCTCATTTTGATTTCTGGCTCAGATCCTTTCTGTGTGGAGTTTGCATGTTCTTCTGTATTTGTGTGTCTCTCAATGTGTGCGAGTGATTGTCTGAAGCTCTGTGATGGATAACAACCTGTTCCTCTGCTTCTCGCTCAGGGTATGGTATGCTTGGGTACCCTCCTTCAGCCTATGACCCTGAGCAGAAATGAAGACAGTTAATGAATTTAAAAGATATGGCTGGTGATATTTTATTTTTTTATTTTTTTTTATTATTGTGAAGAAATCCCATGAAAAAACCAAGACCAACAATTTGTATGTCGGTAGCCCATTTATTCTTACTGAAGACGTAAATTGGGTCATGAATAGCCTATATGTTTTAATTTTTTTTATTCTAAATGATTTCACGTGGCTCAAACAGCTGGCACTGTAGCTTTCAGCAAATACTCAAACAGGAGAATTTAGGACGCCCAGATAGCTCCTCGACGCAGCGTGCCCGGGTTCGACTCCGACCTGCGGCCCTTTGCTGCATGTCATTCCTCCTCTCTCTCTCCCTTCATGTCTTCAGCTGTCCTGTCAAATAAAGTCCTAAAATGCCCCAAAAATAATCTAAAAAAAAGGAGAATTTAGTGTATTTGTTGATCCGCTAGTGAGTATCAGTAGCGGAAAGCCATCAGGCTTTGGCTGCACAGACAATATTAATAGGATCATTTCATTATTGGTTTTGATCTTTTTGTTGGATTTGTTGACCGTAAAAAGAGTAACACATTTACCTTAAAAACTTAAAAGTCAATAATAAAGGCATAGGCTGAATATGAATGTCAAGAATATCATATGCATATTCTCTTTTGTTTTGTTACTCTGCTCTGTCTGATGCCACTTCTCTCTGTGCTTGCAGGCTGTGAGAGTGACTACTGGGGACCTCATTGCAGTAATCGGTGCCAGTGCCAGAATGGAGCTAAGTGTAACCCCATCACAGGTGCCTGTGTCTGCACTGATGGGTACCAGGGATGGCGATGTGAGGAGCCCTGTGAGTACGGTTACTATGGCAAGGTTTGCCAACTACCCTGCCAGTGTGTCAATGGTGCCACCTGCAACCATGAGACAGGAGAGTGCATCTGCGCACCGGGGTACTCAGGGGCTTTGTGAGTATTAGCAACATATGTATTCTTTTGCAACTTTCCCTTTGGTGTCTATGAAATATATATGTTGGTGTGCCGTTGTTTGCCCCTTGTGTTGTGTCTGAGACATTTGACTCTTGACTTGTGTGGCGACAGCTGCGGAGAGCGCTGCCCCTCCGGAAGTCATGGGCCTCAGTGTGAGCAGAGCTGCCCCTGTCAGAATGGAGGAACGTGCCACCACATCACTGGAGATTGTTCCTGCCCCATCGGGTGGACGGTAGGTCACATGAGCAAAGGGGAAAAGGCAATGAGGAAGAAAGGCCTGAGGGAAGGAAAGGGTTCAATATAGTTGGTGTTCAAGGAGAATTTTTTTTTTTTATATCTCTAATGTAGTCTTTACAGCAGAGGCATGTTGAGACATGTTGAGAACATGGACCTGAGGATCAATATGCTGTTATCAATTATAAATGAGAATGTGGGATTCTCTGCTCCCTGCAAGAGAAAAAGAATCAGAGTGCCTGGTGGGGAGGTTGTGCATGCTTTCTCAAACCCTTGTTCACAAAGTACTGTCAAGTGAACATGGCCACCCACAGTCAACAATATAAAGTGTTATTAAGTGTACGAGTGTTTTAAAGCAACGTTCCCGGTTGGATTCCAGCTTTGTTGCATGACATCTTGCTTGCACTCTCACATGTCTGTCTCTACTGTCAAACTATTGAATAAAGACAATAATGCAAAAACAAAATTGATTATGCTTTTAAAAAGCACTTTTTTAGCATTCCTTTAAATCAGGAGTGGAATATACAATCACTTACGGTATAAATAATTTTATATTGCAGTATTTATGAATTATCATTTTATATGTCACATTTATTAATTATTTGTGTTTGTTATCCAATTTAGCTGTAAAGCCTTCCTGCGTACAGTGTTTCCTTTAGGATTTCTTTCAGTAGTGGGGGCAGTTCCAAACACCCCCCCCCTACGAAACGGAACTGACACTTTGCTGCAACACAAACAAATTGATTCACCTCTATTCACACACACATACAATGAGGCATATTTTCAGTTGTGATTGAACTGTATTTTTTTTTGTTACAATATAGGCCAACTTTGAGCTTGACATATAGGCTAAGCAGTCTGTAGCAAATAACAATAAACTCACTATTAATGACATTATCTTAATGCAGTGTAACTACTTCAGCATGTAAATAATGCACCTAAAATACAAACGTTCTCCAAACGTTCTCCGACATGCACTCTAACAATGCAGCCCTATTTCTGATACCGTGGGGGGCAGAAATGTTGCCGTGGGGGGCCGCTATGGTCAAATCAACATACAACACTGTGCGTATTGATTTGCAACACAATTACTTCAACATATTTCTATTCTCTCATGCTTTATATCATCATATTGCCCAAACCTACTTTTAAATCTATTTCTTGTCAATACACCAATGATAAGTGGTTAACCAGTACAATAACAATATTTTGAGTATATTCTAATTTCTACCATGGTATGGAGGTCACTTTGGACTTTCCATGTGAAGATAAACTATACATTAATTTGAACTTTCTATAGATAATGTGAAGAAAATAGTGTCAAAGCAGGAACTGTGTTGTTTTAAGTAGTGTTGTTAGTTTAGGTTATTTTTGATATATAAAAAGTAAATTTTATATATAGGAGGATATATGGCACATGCCTAGCCTGGTTGACACCAGACCCTGGGTCTGGGGAAGGTTCATTCACAGCCCATTTCCAAAGGGGCGTCACCAACGGACGCCGCTCAAATGCCTCTGGGCGCAATTTGATAGTCCTTCAACCAATCAGACCAACGATCCGGGTGAAGTAGCAGCGACCACAGCATCAACCTGTTGCTGCGCTTTGGTGGTCGTCATGTTGAATGTAAACAAAAAGCTGCTTGCCATCGCTGCGCTATCGTCATCGTGTAAAACCCGCCTCAATGGTTGTAGTTGGTGCCTCGATTTGGAAAAATTGGAAGTAGACCTCAACAGTCCCGCCCACAGCCGATTACGGAAGTAAGAATACAATACAATTTCAAAAAAGGTCTACCATCGACGGTTACGATTTTATGTCTTATACTCCAATTGTCAATGGAGAAATTGTATTGTATTCTTAGCTACTTCTGGAATCGGCTGTGGGCGGGACTGTTGAGGTCTATGGGCTTGAATGGGCTCTTGGCCAGACGGACTTGGAGAGCAAATCTCAAATTTGCTGGAAGTTCGTCAGGGTTTTCCCAGGCTAGCACATGCCAGGAAAAGAAAGGAAAACTGTAACCAATTTCAGTCCTGACGAAGTACTGTAGTAAGTGATGTATCTCATATGGTTCTTTGCTGGCTTTTCTTCAAAGGGTTCAGTTTGTGCCCAGCCGTGCCCTCTTGGCAAGTACGGCATCAACTGCAGCAAAGACTGTTCCTGTCGTAATGGCGGATTGTGCGACCACGTCACGGGGCAGTGCCAGTGTGCAGCTGGCTTTAGTGGAAGCAGGTTTGCAGCTGACACCTCTTGCAGACAGACTGCTGAACTATTATGCACAAAAGCCCTTTTGTGAAGTATTTTGGGCAAACTTTTGTACTCCTCCTTTGAAAATAGGTCAGATAATGGCAATAATGATTTATTGATATTAGTATTAAATACAAAGTGATGGTTTCATGCAGACAGTTACACATTAAACAATCACTCATTGACCTATTCTCTTTGTTGACGTCCAAATTAGACACAAACCTGGCTGTTCTTTCAAAATAGAAAGGAACTGCTAGAATAATCTCACAGTCAGGAGAAATAAGCATTTATAAATGCCCATTAGTCCATTTGAAGGTGGATTGGAAGCTTTCAAAATGGGTGTTTCTGTTTAATTAATCTTCTACTTCATTCTGGCCTGCAAGGTTTCATGTCTTCAGCCTTCATCCTCCTTCACTCCCAGCCTGCCCATTGATCTTGGTATGGGCTACATGCTGTTTGGATTCTGGTCATTAATTATAAGTAATGGGTTTATATTAAGGTCTCATTGAAATCCACAGATCTTTTTAGTTCCCAATGCCTGCCAGAGCAGCCCAGAGCAGACTGGGTTTATTAGTTCAACTAAAGAAATTGTCTCTTGGATAGAAACACTTTCTCAACACGACCTTTCCTTTCCTTTATTATTTTGCAAAATTGCCCTCATTCATTTTGTCAGTGGCAGGTGAATGAACCTGCCAGGAATAATCTGAGATTTTGTTAGCCCCCGCCCACTCCTGTCTAGTTTAATAATACCATTGTGCCCTGATAAACTAAAGCCGGGGTAATTTAAACATGAAACATAACTTGCCCATTTTGTAATGTAATTGAGCTATTTGTAATAGCTTTGTTAGACTCTTGAGATTGATACTCCACCAAGATTGTATAGTTAGGTCAGTATATTTAAGTGAAGATAAAATCCATTTTCTGATGTACTTCAGTTCTTCATGTGGAGCAACTCTTCAGCAGTTCTAATTTCTGTGGTTAATGACGATTACTGAGTCTTCACTGCCGACAGCAGGGAGCTGCTTTTAGGCCTCCCCTGTCATGTACTCGTTGAAATTAGGCCATTTCAGTCTTGGACTGTCATTATTGTCATTATATATTCATTATTTAAACTTTTAAATATAAAAAAGACTATTAATAACTACTATAAAAGACTATTAATAATATCATTTTTTAACTATATTTCTATTTTCAAATACTTACACAAACTTATATTGTACAAAACCATTGTCATAAAAGTGTTTGTAATGCACACAGTTAGTTATTACTATTCATCCTATATTGTCGAAGTGTAAACAATAACAGATTTTAAAACACTAACTGAGAATTTCAGCTGGCACAATTAATCCAAAATGGATATTTAGTTTTTATCATTTAAACATTTTAGTTGTTTTAATATGCAGGCTGTAGATTGTGCAGCAGTAACAGTAGTGGTGGTAGAATGAAAAAGTTAATAACACCTTATAAACATAATTTTATTGATTAATTGCTAAGGTTATAAAATTTCCTAAAATAGTGAAAAATTATGTCAGACTAAAAAATGACTTGTTTTGTCCAACCAAAAGGTTCAAACCAAAGATTCAATTTAACTGATGAATATTTAAAACAAATTAGCAAAACTTCACATAAACAATACATGTATTATCACTGTTGCTGTTGATTTATTTTTTGTCGATCCACTAATTAGTTCAGCTGTTTTCAATGTGTCACGTGTACTTAGATGCTTTAACATTTGAATTTCTTGTTACAACTCTTTACTCAATTTTTTTTAACGTACTTTTTATACACCAATTTAAAAGGCTGTTATTTTCGTCCAGGTGTCAGGATGACTGTCCTGTCGGCACCTTTGGCCCGCAGTGTAACCAGAGGTGTGAGTGTCAGAATGGAGCCAAGTGTCACCATATCAACGGAGCCTGTCTGTGTGAAACAGGATTTAAAGGCCCTAATTGCCAAGAGAGATTCTGTCCCCCAGGCCTCTACGGCCTCATCTGTGACAAGTACTGCCCCTGTAATACCACCAACACCGTGAGGTTAGTGAGACATCAGCGCAAGGTTGCACACAGCTTCCCTCTGACCAAGCCCTAAAGCGAAGCCACCTGTATCTCCTGTAACCTGCTTCATCTTAGCTCTAAGCCAGTACTCATTCTGAAGTCTGGACACCTCTTAGCCATGTCATCCAGTTAGCTTTTAATCGCGACCTTTGCTTCATTCATAATTTCTCAGCAGCATTCATAGTTAATGCAATGTTAATGCTCTGATTCCTGCTGGAGTTGGGCACCGACCATAGAAGTCATTACAGAAAGAAGGAGAAAAAAGACACCTCATCTATCTGAGACAAGCACGTAGACACATAGATGGATGAATTGCTATTGCGCAGACTTCACACTTTGACCCTGCTCACGAATGAAGTGTTGATACTCTCCGAGCTGAAACTTTGCCTCAGTCTTCTTGTTGTTGTCTCATCTTTCTTTCTCATTATGCTGTAGCTGCCACCCGCTTTCTGGTGAATGCACCTGCTCTGCAGGATGGACAGGGCTTTACTGTAATGAGACCTGCCCTCCTGGAAACTACGGAGAGGGATGCATGCTGCCTTGTAGCTGCACCAACGGTGGTGACTGCCATCCTGTTACAGGCACTTGTATATGTGCCCCTGGGTTCATGGTGAGTAGCAGATCTGCTATGTAATTGTGCTTTGGTCAGTGGCTGCTATCATGGTCATGTTTTATTGTTATTTAAGATGTTATATGTTTTATTGTTATTTATTTAATTTTAATTTGACCTTTACTTGGTCTTATTAGATCTAAATCTCTTTTTAGGGAGAGCCAACATGCCAAAATGCTAACCTCAATTATTTTACACAAACCGACACAGAGCCAACCTTCACTGGAGGAAGAAGAGTTAGGAAAGAAGAAAGAATAGAAGAATAGGAATGCTTTAAATGTATTAAAACACATTGAAATGGAAAAGGAGGAACAATAAACACACAAACACATTAAAACCCTTGAACATCAGTCTTTAAAATGTCTTAAAATGACTTTGTGTTTAAAATGATTTAACATTTTGCCACTTTCCTCTATCTTAATTTAATGACTGCTATTATGCTCACATTATAGACTGACAACATGTACATATGTTGTTGATAACATACATTGTTCATAAAACTGTCATAGGTTAATTGTCATTGTAACCTTGCTCCTTGTAATATTTGTTATACTAATGAAAATCTGTTTCATTAAATAATAATGATAAAATGAGGTCTGTGTAAGGGTATCAGTATTGTGCCTATATCTAATGTAGCTCTTTATTTGTGAAGGTTGTTGCTTTGATTTATATTTCATGTTATTTGTGGCCATAGTAAAATGTTTGCGTCATTGTGGTTGTAATGTTCTGGAAGTGGTCCAAGTATTACTTTAGAACCTTTTTGTACACAGGCAGACAGAAGCAAGGTGAGACATTTCATTATTGCCTTATTATGGATGTGCTCTATTGCACCACAAGAAATTCCTTGCTAAATGATTCATTCTCTGGTCCAGCCGTTTGCAGACATTAATAATCAGTCGTGTGTATTTTATAAATACGGTTGATACGTCTTAGCTTGTGGCATCAGAGAGACAATAGAGAGTGAGAAGATCTATATTCTGGTAAGATCAATTGGAAGAAAATTGAAACTTTGACCTATATAAGTTTCCATTTTAGCAGTTTTTGTGCAGCCACAATGTCCCTTTTGCAACTGTCAAATTAGGTGGCTAACTTCAATCAGTTTTCCCATTGTATTTCTTGTCTTGCAATCTGAAGTTACAGAGCAACAGAGCCTGAGAGGGTACATTTCTGCCAACATTACATTTCAGTGGAAATTGCCTGTGTCTTACAGCGGGCCACTGTGGTGAATTGAGCTACCGAGCGGGGCCGCAGACTGTGTCTTAATTTGCTCCACCTGTTCTCTTTGGTGGCTGCTGGGAAGGGCTGCCAGATCCATTAAACAGACCTAGAGGGCAGGAGCTGGATAGAAAAGGAGGCAGTCAGAAGGGAACAGACACAGCTCATAGAGAGGATTGGTGTGTTTGGTGTGTGTGTTATAGGGAGAGGGCGAGTACACATGGTAGTTTTTTTATAACAAAAAGCTGTTGCTTTGCAAACAACACTGAGGCTTTGTTAGAAAGTTAGAGCTGTGATTCTTGCCTTTACCTGTGAATGTGTAAATGTCACATGCATGGCACATGCATCATTATCACGCATTGGGGCTTTTAAAATGTTATTGATGATGGTGTTGCAGCTATGATTGCAGGTGAAGTCACTTCCTCAGGGGACAGATGATAGGACTAAGCCTCCTTGCTGTATCTTTGTGGGAACTAAAGCAAAGTGTTGGAGCAGACTGAGCTCCTGCATGCTTGATTTAGCTCTAGTAATTGGACATGCTCTTTTTGACTGGGACAAAGTGATTACATGTTACCTATTCAGACGTTGTCCCTAGCAATCTGCAGCATGTACTCATAGTAACATTTCTTCCTAAGAGTATGTCTACAGTTTCTACAGATTATGTTGATACCGTTGTATCTGAAATATGAATGCATTAGTAATGTATTCCAGTCTGCCTTTTGTGGGTTTGTGAAAACAAATCATTTTCCTATCTCTCAGTGCTTTCTAGGCTCATCAAAAGGTTCAGAGGTTCATTTTCTGTCTTGCTGCATGAATTTTAAACTGCAGTCACTCATCCAGCAGTTAGATGGACTGTTAAGGAGTGAGACTGATTGGTAATTAGTGGTGCCATTTCCATCTAGTCTCAATGGGTACGAGGCTGATCAATGTTGTGTCAGCAAGAGGCTTTCTGGAAAAAGTGCTCTCCAATTACATTAAGATACTAATAGGTTTGAATTTAGTGCCTTGGCCAAGGACGACCTGGCTGCCTCTCAGCAGCTCAGGTCTGGTTGCAGCCTCCATTGGCTGTGTAGTTATGTAAGGTCCTGCTGCTCTCGTGCGATGGACTGACAGCCCGTGTATTAATAATGATTCTCCACATACAGACTTCTATCCTTCGCAGCTCAGAATTAATATGAATCTGTCAACTAATGAGAGAGCTGCCTTTCCCCTCTTTAGAGCAGACCAACCATTGGTCTCTGTGCCATGAGGGTGAAACCAAGTGGAATCGGATGCAGCCAAGGATGCAGCAAAATCCATGTGGTCATTTGTGGCTGCATGACGTTTTATCCATGAGTCCAGTCACCAGTAAATTGCCTGTGCTCTGAAGACAGGCTGCACCCCTCCCACCCATCCAGCCCCCACTGGCTGGTCGAACTTTTCTCCACATTTAACGACTGTAACTGAACTGGTATTGTTAGCAGTCTTGAAGCTGTCATTTTCCGCAGAACAAAGGTTATTGCAACAGATTGATAAAAATTTCATTCACAGACTGACGCTTTTATGTGGTGTACGCGGAGGAGAGATGTTTTAAGATGTGTGTTCTGCCCCTGGCATCCACTGGCACATCTCATCCTGCCTTTTGTTTAAACTGAGTTCAAAATGATAATGAGAGCAGTGAGCAGCCAGCAGTCCCCCAGTGCTCTGGTTAGTGAAGCAAGAGCCACTCAGGACTCCTCTGGGCCACTAATTGGAACTCTAAATCATTGTGTCACCTGTCACTCAAGGCAGGGTGTGGGAATCCATAGACTGGCTGTGATCTCCAGCTTAGGGAGGGACAAGACTAATGTAGGTGGGCTGTGCTCAGCCTTCAAAGCAGAGAAATTCTAATGACAGCAGGCTGTAGAGGACAGGGAAGAAGTGCGGCATGTCCTTTACCAAATAGTTCACTCTAATGCAATTGTAAGGGACTCAAAGGCGGCTCCAGCATGGCTGCCAATCTCCCTTTGGTGTGCTTCTTAATAGTAAATTTATCGGCTGCAGTCTCTGGGATCCTGCTGTTCCCCTCTCCAACCAGTTCACCATATAGTTTATGCGTTTGTTTTTGCTTCTCCCCAGTTTGGTTTCCTCATATTATCATTCTTAGTACTGCTAACTCCCACTTTTGGCCTGAGGCAGGCGTAGACAACCATGTGCTTCCTCTGATGCACATGGTGTCGCCAGCTGCTTTGGCACAGTGAGGTTTAAAATATTCTTCTCTGATTCTAACCCCTTTTTGTGCAGGCGCCTCAACCAACCAGTAGGAGTTGCTAATTAGGGGACAAGAAAATGATCCTCAAACACTGTCAGTTGTGTTCTTCGGGATGTAGGGACCAAATCAGGGATTGAAATCTGGTCTTGAGCACTGCATCACTTCGCCCTAAAATGTGATGGTCCTACTCACGTGTGTCTACAAAATCCCTGCAGCAGTGTACAGTGTTATTGATGCATCTTCTAACAGACATTTTACCAAGCAATAATCATATCTTTAGTTAGTTTAGAACAAAAATGGTTGTATTAATGAACCAAAGCTAGTTGGATTTAAGGTCAGATTTGGTAGTACAGATTTTGTCTGAGTCTGGATTCTCTGGCTTTGGAGTCCTGCCAGTCTCTCCACTGATGAAAGTGGAGATCCCCCCATGAGACCAACCTAAAGGGAGGGAGAGATGGAGAGAGAAGTGAAGAGACGGGGTGGAGCATGGTTGCAAAAAATGAAGCGTTGCTGGAAGTAGGTGCTATCAGAATATATGGAGTGCATAATTGGAAGGTGAGAGGCGATAGCTTTGGGGGGGTCCTTCCTCTTGAACTTTAGTTAAGATCATAAATCCATTCAGTTTTACGGTTGCTTTGCTTCTCATTCTGTATACCGATACAGTATGACTGGTGTAAATAAGCAGTTCAGTAAGCTATGGAGAAGTGCAGTGAACCTTCCCTGTCTCTCTGTCTCTATCTATTCAGACTATATTATTTCTATATAATCTTTGGTCTGCCAAAGTCAGCACTTATTGCCATGACGATTCTTTGGCTCATGGCTTTGCCTTATTTCTTTCTTATTTCTTATTTCAGGGTGAGGACTGTGCTACAGTGTGTCCTCCTGGTCTATATGGACAAAGCTGCATGTCCACCTGCTCCTGCCATAATCACGCATCCTGCTCTCCAGTCGACGGCTCCTGCATCTGCAGGGAAGGTAAATTGACTAAAAGGTTCAGAGCAACTCCTGAGCTTTATAAGATATGCTACACAGACTGTACTGTATGCTGTATCCACGGATACATCTTACATGAATGAACAGCACTTGGACATGTGCAACTGTACTTGTGGTCTGAGTCCTCTTGTATTCTGTGCTTGAGAATGTAAGACCTACATAAACTAGGTTGTTTTTTCCGCATACATACTGTATTTAACACAACTACCAGATGACCCCTGCCCTTCATTTATTCTCTGCTTGCTATGTTCAGTTATCTTTTAAATGAATAATACATCATATTAGCGATTTAGCGACTTAATAAATGAATTACCAAGAGGACATTTGGTGCCAATCCATCTAGTAAGCATGTTGAGCTATTTCATATGTGAAAACTGACCTGCTGGGGGCAAAGGAAATTGGATCGTAAAAGTCCGTAGGATTCATCCTCTTGAGAACGTGAATGTCTGCACAAAATGTCATCTTAATCCATCAGGTAGTTGTTAAGTTATTTCAGTCTAGGCCAAAGTGGTGGACCGACCAACTGACCAAGAGACAATGCTGTCCCTAGAATGATGCATGGATACAAATACATTTTTGCATAACAGAATACATTTTTGTCTTTAATATTCCTTGAATGATATCCCTTAAATCCCTCAGATTTATCTTGAGGGTTTGAACTGTAATACAATGTTGCTGTATCCACAATACTTGGTTTATATAAAAATGAACAGTTGGATGTGTTTCTCTTACCCAGGCTGGCATGGTGTGGACTGCTCCATCCTCTGTTCCAGCGGTCAGTGGGGTCTGGGCTGTAATCAGACATGCTTATGTTCCAATGGAGCTGGATGTGACCCTATAGATGGCACCTGTACATGTTCACCTGGGTGGAGGGGAGAGCACTGCGCCGAGTCCTGCCCTGTAAGTCTGTCTTTTAACTGAGAGGGCGATGCAGAAAATCCTGCGGGCCTTAAACCTTTTGGAGCAACATACAACTTCTCATTCTGCCAATGTGTGGAGTTTTAAAGGCATAACGGCAAGTTTTTGTTGTTGTCAGGATGGCACCTATGGGTTGGAGTGTCGTGAGCGCTGTGACTGTAGCCATGCTGATGGCTGTGATCCAGTGAGTGGCTACTGCCGCTGCTACCCCGGCTGGACAGGTCAGTATTGCTTTCAGAAAAGGCTGACATAAGGGACATAAAACCTCTAAGATCTAAACTGTATTTATTTATCCTCATCATCAAATCAAAAACATCAGATTCTAGTCAGACTACTTATTTACCAAAACAAGAAAATGGTTTTTGTTTTACAGTATGTTTACAGAATGTCTAAGCATTGTTTTGTTAATTAAATGTTTCATTTGTTTTGCCACTGATCCAGCGGTGTATATGAATGAGAAATGTTGAGAATTGAGCTCTAAATTAATTCCCTCAGCTAACACACTGTATGCTGGTATGCAATCTTGCTGATAGTGAATCCAGTTAATCACGTCTAAAATGACTCACTAGATAAATATTTGGAGACAGAATCAAATCATTGGCTCAGAATGCTCTCATGAGTTTTAAACACGGCCTCTGATATTTTATATTTTTGGTTCTGTTAATTATTTAAAGTTCCAGGTTGTAAAATCTGACTGAACCAACTGCCATATTTATTAATCGGAGGATTCACTCTCTCTTAGTAGTCATAAGCTCTCCATTTGAACTGTGATTCCCTTTATACATAAATTCTTGCGTGTGTTTTACGTGAACACATGTCTGCTTTTTGTTTCTTGTCATTTCAAACATATGCTCACAGGGAAAGAGGTGGAGGTTGGAAAGTGTGAATGTCACAGCAAGGGTGAGGTTCATTATACTCAAAACTGAAGCGTCGCATCTGAATGTCAAATGCAGGGGGCTAGCTGAGGACCTGTTCTTTGAGCCTGGGTGGAGAGGTGCAGTCAGGGAGGGAATAGATTCAGCAGGAAAGGTCAAGCCTGTGAGCTCTCAGCAGCCCACTCCATTCAGCCTCCTGAGCTTAGGGCATTTATTCTGGGAAACAATGTGGGTTTTATTATCTGCAAGAACGGAACCGGTGAAATGGGCCTCTCATGCTCTGAATCCTGCACAGGTCGGGACCATCTGTCAGCCTTAATTGAGTCACCAGGGTGCAGGGCTGGAGGCAGCGTGGAGCCCATCGGGCCGAACAAACACACACATACACACTCGAATCATAGAGGCTTGAAAGTGGGCTCTCTGAATGTAGGAGCTCCTAGAGAGAGGAAGATGTGGGTTTTGTCACAGGACTGAGTCGGGGATGGAATAAAATGGCTATTTACAGAAACACTGGAGCTATTTTCTTTTTAGTAAACACTGTCATATCACTGAGCATGCTAACTCCAGAGACGGTATGGCATCCTACTTTGCTGTCAACTTGCTGTTTGTTTTATTGTGGGCTTTGCATAAACTGTCAAGAAGCTTGACTCTAGGAGTGTGTGCGTGTAAGTCGTCTGTGACCCACACAGTTGTTGCTGAGCTGTCGTAAGCCTGACATCAGCCTACAAAGATGTAAAAAGAGTGCTGTGTCCAGACACTTGATGCAGGGGCTTCATGCTAGTTAAATATGACTTCACCTTTAATTTCTGAAGAGATTCCATGTCATAGAGCAGGTAATGTGAGTGTGTGTTTACACGCACTGAGAGAGAGACTTAAAGAGGGAGAGAGAGGTTTGCTATTTTCTGCTCAGTCTGTACAAATTGGATAGTGGGACCTCTGGCACTTCTCAGCATAAAGGCTCCTTTGAAGACACTTCAGTTCTGCCTTCTCTCACTCTTTCTTCTTCTTCCTCACTAGGCATCCAAAGCCCCTGTTTGTCACCATTAGACTGAAGTGTGATGCTCTGTCCTCATTCATTTTCTGACAGTAAAAGCAGTGAGTTTTTTTCTGCCTGGCCTAGCAGAACCTCAAACACACTTGCACAAGCCTTGCCCCCCTTTTGATGTCCATGGCTAGGCCTCCAACTAAATCACTGCTACCATGCCCCCTCCTCATCAGCACTAACATTTCCTCTCCTTTACTCCTCTGTTACAGCCCTAAGGTGCCCTGGTTACTGTATAACATTAGTCCCAAGAGTTTAGCCCAGGTTTAATTCAAAGGTACTGCACTAATGCTGCTTTAATGGCCACACCATTCTCAGATATTCTCACTCAAAGAAAATTTCAAATGAGGCTTCAAACTGAGGGCTGCTTGAAAGGTTGCAGTTCATGTGTGTGTGTGTGTGTGTGTGTGTGTGTGTGTGTGTGTGTGTGTGTGTACAGTATGTGACTCTTAGTGTGCATAACTCTGAATGTTTGCAGCGATACATTTTATTTTATGAGCCTGTCTGTATGTACAATACATTTAGTTTTTTTTAACCCATGGGTGTGAGTGAGAGAAAGCAGGCTGCTTCGACTGATGAGTTAATGCATCCATGTGCACAGTAAGAATACTGTATGGATGCAGTGTTTTGTATTTGTTGGTTGGAGCTGCGTCAAACACACAGTGACACTTCCAGACTGCGCTCTTGTAGCCTTAGTACTTTCCTTCGGCTCTGTACAATACCCGGCTCTGCTGAAAGAGAATGGGAGACAAGCTGGGCAAAAATAAAATACATTTTGAAAGGAGAAACAGAGTCTGAAAGGATTGGCTGTACTAAAAAAACATGCACTCCAAATGGCAGCTTCTTCATTCAGGACTGAAATCAATTGAGGATCCACGCTGGGTGAATAACCCTCCACACATAGACTGTGATCAGGCATTGTGATGCTGTCCTTTGATAGTGTGTTTTTACAGATGGCAGTCCATTTAGAATATTTCAGCATACCAGTCTTTGCCTTCGTTGTGTGCATTCGCTGAATATTCGTGTAATGTTCCTGCAGGAATCCACTGTGATAATGTGTGCCCACAAGGCTTCTGGGGACCCAACTGTTCAGTCAGCTGTTCCTGTCAGAACGGAGGATCCTGCTCTCCAGAGGACGGTACTTGTGTGTGTGCACCAGGATACAGAGGGACGTCCTGCAAAAGAAGTTAGCCTCCTTCTCTTTTTCCAAGCAACCTCTCTTTATCCAAACCTTAAAGTGCTCATATTATGCTTTTTGTGTTTTTGCTTTAGTGCTATTATTATCTTTTTGTGCACGTTATAGGTTTACAAAGTGAAAAATCCCATCTCCATCAGAAAACACTGTTCACAAACTGCTCCAAACAGCTCTATTGTAGTCCAGCCTTTACTTCAGAGACGAACGTGCGTCACTTTATAACACACGTTATAATGCTCACCTAGCTGCTAGCGTGGCACTCTCTCATGCTCTGCTTCTGACTGGGTAGTCCTTACCTAGCTACTGCGCATGTGCGACTCCCAACAAAGATGGAATAGAAGTGTGATGCCTCACTCTGTAGCTAAAACAGAGAGCTCAACACACAGGAACACACAGGAGCTGCAGCAATGTGCAGTACAACAAAAATATGTTTTTTTGAAAATTAAACCATGTAAACCTATTCTGACATAACCTCTAAATACAATTATGAACCTGAAAATGAGCATAATATGAGCACTTTAAGTGATAACGGCACAAGCCTTAGAGCGCCTTAACAAACTCCATCATAGTATTGACCTTGCTTTGATCTTTGCAGAATTGTTGAAGGGTGAGCTTGCTAAGGAGAAGCACTTAGTTGTCGGTCATAACTGCTTGAGTGTAAACCCTTCATCACTGCTATCACTTAATCACAGTGTCTTTACCCCGACAGCAATACACACACACATACACACACACACACACACACACACACACACACATACATGCTCCTCATCATCCCCCTGCCCTGTCCTCAACAACCAACTCACAGTGGGAGACTCACAGTCCTGGCCCAAGGCTCATCAGAGGGCGTGCTCACTGGGAGTGCTAGCTCTGGTTTCTGAATGGGGTCTGTCTGGGGCCGCTCTCAAGTGATGAGCTCACTGATTGGGAGTGAAATTCAGTCACAAACCTGTAAACATCAATTTGACTGGAATGTAAGACAGAGACAGTGTGCTTGCCGAACAGGCTTCATTGGGACGAACTGTGAGCAGAGTTGAGTAGGCCCAATGCCCCGCATTTTAGCACTGAGCAAAATTACTCTGTGTGTGTGTGTTTGTGTGTGTGTGTGTGTGTGTGTGTGTGTGTGTTTACTCCAAATTAAATTTTTACACAGATAATGTTCTTATCAGGTGAAAACTTCATACTGCAGTTTTGCTGTTTTTTTCTGTTGAAACTTTAATTGGAGGATTACGTATGTCTTCGGAGGCTGATAAAGGTGTGCTTTAAATCTAATCAAAAACCATTGGGTAAATTTAACATTGCATGGTTGTCAAACGACAACCAAGGCTGTTTTTGTCAATTCCTAAAATGTTTCTTATTTTGGGAATACCTGATTGTCTCCTGAGAATGGTGATTATTGGAGTAGGAATCCAACCCAAATCACCCGCTTTAACAATAGGAGCATAACATGGCTTTTTAAGGTTCTCCCTATACTGAAATGAAAATATAATTTTATATAAATTGCAGTCTCTTATCATGGTTGCACTGTTAATGCTCTTTGTATACAAGTATAATTACCTTTTGAATAGATCTTAATGGTCCACAATCCTTCAATAAAATTATTAATACACAGTATGTTTTCTGACATTTATAGATCATCAAAACTTTACATAAAACAGACTTCACAATTCTCTTAACTATTTTACTGCTCCATGTCTGGCAGCAGATAAAATGGGAGTGATTATAATAAAGACTGACTTTTCTGCTTTCTACTTCCCTTTGCTGTCTCTCCTCGTCTTTTCTGCTTTAATTCTTCCGGCCTTGATTTTTCTGTACTCCCTTGATCACTGTTGTCATGCCCTGTTTCATTATTATATACCTCTTGTTTCATCCAATGTTGTCGACTGATTCCCTCTCCTCTCCTGCCATTCTCTGCCGGCTGCAGTCTGCTCTCCGGGGTTCTATGGGCATCGCTGCAGCCAGTCGTGTCCGCAGTGTGTGCACAGCACTGGGCCGTGCCATCATGTCACGGGCCACTGTGAGTGCCTGTCTGGCTTCTCCGGTTCTCTGTGCAACCAAGGCAAGTAGCCTTCTGTGTCCCTTTGACCTTTTCTGTTTCTTTTACTTATTGTGAGGTTTTTAGTTGTTGCTCCTGGAAAAAGGTAAGTACAGCTTATATCTGAAAATGCCAGACAGAAAATACAAAAATGGTTAGGAAACAACATTGATTATAAAAAAACAAGACAATAATGCATGAAGTTTTAGAGCAGAGATCTTCAACAGGGGGTTCTGGACCCCTAGGGGGTCTTCAGAGTTACTGCAGATTGCACACTGCAAATGTTTGTGTATGTTTTTTTATAATTATATATATATAATTAATAAATATATATATATATATATACACACACACACACACACACACACACAGACAACATTTATGATAGACTTACTGGCCAATAGGTAAGGCAGCCACTAAGGTAGCCATCAACAGATACAGTTACACAAGCTTAAGGATTCACTGTGCTAAATCTATGTTAAACATTTAACAAACATGTATAAATATATGAATAGGTTACAAATTATTATTTTAATACCTTACTATTGTATGCACCATAAAAGCATATGTGTAAATGCTTAAGGCCACCCTACACGTTATTGCCAAGTTTAATGTGCAACTCAATTTTATCCAATATATTATGTTCTATTACTTTTAGCTAAGAGGTCCTTGGCCTAAAAGATGTTGAAGACCCCTGCATTAAAGTAAAAATGATACAGTGTTAAAAGTTATGTGCTGATGCCTACCATATCTCATGATATCTTCTCTTCATTTATATGTCAAATAAAGTCCCTCTTCTACAGTATTTTGTGAGGACACCTGTACATTTTCCTACAGTCCTTGCTGTGCTCAGTGGTTCTAAGAAGATCTTCAAAACTTTGAATAATGGCTTTTATCAGTGCACACCAGACCAAATAAAAAAAAACACACTTCACACACATCAAGTAAATGTTGCTGTCTCTCTGCCTAATTCTGCAAAGAGAGCTGCATGTGAATTGATTTTCACTTATAAGCAGACTCAAAGAAACAACACAGGCAGAACAGACTTCTTGTTAAATTTAATTTCAAGGCAACCAGGCAAACATTTTCTTTGTGTATTGCCTCACCGATGTTGTTTAAATCACATAGGAAGAGCTTGTTGACAGAAAACATTACTTCTCTACAGTTCCTTATTTTAGCTTTGAAGAGTTTGAATAGGATGTTGCACTTTTGGAAATTGTGAATGATTTTAGCACGTACATCTAACATACAACTGTTTTATGATGATGTAGCCAGTAATCTTGTTGTTTGTCGGATGTTTTTAAGCCACAAACATTTGAAACGAAACTTATAAAGACATTAGGGCTGAACAATTAATCTAAATTCTATCGAAATCGTAATATGGACTAGTACGATATCCAGTTTGCAGGAGGTGCAAAGGCAACGTGTCAAAATACCATTCTGAATAAAGTATTGTGGTGCTGCAGAGGTGTCCCGGCCTACAAATCGTATTATTCAAACTTATGTGTTGATATACAGATCCTCGACAATATATTTTCCAGTGAAAATGAGAATAATAATGCAAAAAATTAACATTCCCTCCAATATCGTGAATCATATCGCAATTGCAATATCAGTCAAAATCACAATTACATATTTTTTTCCAAATCATTCAACCCTAAAAGAGATTGAGACATTTAAAATGTAAATTACATGATCATCAAATATTTGATTTACATGTCAAATATTTAAGTTTAAGAGTATCATGAGTAGTGTTTTTGTCTCCTCACACTCCATCTATTCAATACTGTAGCAAAATGTTAACATCCATCCATCTTCGTCCGCTTATCCGGTATCGGGTTGCGGGGGTAGCAGCTCCAGCAGGGGACCCCAAACTTCCCTTTCCCGAGCCACATTAACCAGCTCCGACTGGGGGATCCCGAGGCGTTCCCAGGCCAGGTTGGAGATATAATCCCTCCACCTAGTCCTGGGTCTTCCCCGAGGCCTCCTCCCAGCTGGACGTGCCTGGAACACCTCCCTAGGGAGGCGCCCAGGGGGCATCCTTACCAGATGCCCGAACCACCTCAACTGGCTCCTTTAAACGCGAAGGAGCAGCGGCTCTACTCCGAGCTCCTCACGGATGACTGAGCTTCTCACCCTATCTCTAAGGGAGACGCCAGCCACCCTCCTGTAGAAAACCATTTCGGCCGCTTGCACCCTGGATCTCGTTCTTTCGGTCATGACCCAGCCTTCATGACCATAGGGGAGGGAAGGAACGAAAACTGACCGGTAGATTGAGAGCTTTGCCTTCTGGCTCAGCTCTCTTTTCGTCACAACGGTGCGATAAATTGAATGTAATACCGCACCCGCTGCGCCAATTCTCCGACCAATCTCCCGCTCCATTGTCCCCTCACTCGCGAACAAGACACCAAGGTACTTGAACTCCTTCACTTGGGGTAAGGACTCATTCCCTACCTGAAGAAGGCACTCCATCGGTTTCCTGCTGAGAACCATGGCCTCCGATTTAGAGGTGCTGATCCTCATCCCAACCGCTTCACACTCGGCTGCAAACCGATCCAGTGAGTGCTGAAGGTCACAGGCCGATGATGCCATCAGGACCACATCATCTGCAAAAAGCAGCAATGAGATCCCCAGCCCACCAAACTGCAACCCCTCTCCACCCCGACTACTCCTCGATATCCTGTCCATAAATACTACAAACAGGATTGGTGACAAAGCGCAGCCCTGGCGGAGGCAAACCCTCACCTGAAACGAGTCCGACTTACTGCCGAGAACCCGGACACAGCTCTCGCTTTGGTTGTACAGAGATTGGATGGCCCTGAGAAGGGACCCCCTCACCCCATACTCCCGCAGCACCTCCCACAGTTTCTTGATGGATCTCATCAATCCCAGGGGCTTTGCCACTGTGGAGTTGTTTAACTACCTCAGCAACTTCCACCAGGGAAATTGACGACAATCCCCCATCATCCTCCAGCTCTGCCTCTACCATAGAGGGCGTATTAGTCGGATTTAGGAGTTCCTCAAAGTGCTCCTTCCACCGCCCTATTACCTCCTCAGTTGAGGTCAACAGCGTCCCATCCTTACTGTACACAGCTTGGATGGTTCCCCGCTTCCCCCTCCTGAGGAGGCGAACGGTTTTTCAGAAGCTCCTTGGTGCCGACCGAAAGTCCTTCTCCATATCTTCTCCGAACTTCTCCCACACCCGCTGCTTTGCCTCTTTCACAGCAGAGGCTGCAGCCCTTCGGGCCCCTTGGTACCTTGCAACTGCCTCCGGAGTCCTCTGGGACAACATATCCCGAAAAGACTCCTTCTTCAGTTGGACGGCTTCCCTGACCACCGGTGTCCACCACGGTGTTCGTGGGTTACCGCCCCTTGAGGCACCTAAGACCCTAAGACCACAGCTGCTAGCCGCGGCTTCAGCAATGGAAACTTTGAACATTGTCCACTCGGGTTCAATGTCCCCAGCTTCCACAGGGATGCACAAAAAGCTCCGCCGGAGGTGTGAGTTGAAAGTCTGTCGGACAGGGGCCTCCTCCAGACGTTCCCAATTTACCCGCACTACCCGTTTGGGCTTACCAGGTCTGTCCAGAGTCTTCCCCCACCCCCTGACCCAACTAACCACCAGATGGTGATCAGTTGACAGCTCCGCCCCTCTCTTCACCCGAGTGTCCAAAACATACGGCCTCAGATCAGATGAAACGATTATAAAATTGATCATTGACCTTTGGCCTAGGGTGCTCTGGTACCAAGTACACTTATGAGCATCCCTATGTTCGAACATGGTGTTCGTTATAGACAATCCATGACTAGTCACAGAACTCCAACATAGCGGCGCTCAGCCGTGGGCTTGTGAGTATCCCCACTCCCGCCCGTCGCCTCACACCCTGGGCAACTCCGGAGAAGAAAAGAGTCCAACCCCTATCCAGGAGTATGGTTCCAGAACCGAGACTGTGCGTAGAGGTAAGCCCCACCAGATCTAACCGGCTCCTTCCCCCACAGAGAGGTGACATTTCACGTCCCCAGAGCCAGCATCTGCTGCCCGGGTCTGGTCCGTCGAGGCCCCTGACCTTCACTGCCACCTGTGTGGCAGCGCACCCGACCCCAGCGGTTCCTCCCACAGGTGGTGGAACCATGGGATGGAGAGGGAGTTGCCACGTTGCTTCTTCGGGCTGTGCCCGACCGGGCTCCGTGGCAAACCCGGCCACCAGGCGCTCGCTGACGAGCCCGCCATCTGGGCCTGGCTCCAGACGGGGGCCCCGGGCTTCCTCCGGGCAGGGTAACTTCACCTCTTCCTCGTTGGCTCATAGGGTTTTTGAACCATTCTTTGTCTGGCCCCTCACCTGAGACCACTTTGCCTTGGGAGACCCTACCAGGAGCACACAGCTCCAGACAACACAGCCCTCAGGTTCATAGGGACACACAAACCTCTCCACCACGATAAGGTGACGGTTCCCGGAGAGGAATGTTAACAGTTTATTCAATATCAACTCGTGTCTGATGGTTTATGCAACCACAAGTATTTGTCTTTGGCTATAAAGTGCAGTTGATAAAAGACACCTACATATAAACGTACTGTAGATTTTACTCCTAATGATTCACCATTTTCTTTTATAAATTACAGAAAGGCAAGGAACTTTTGAATTCTCTGTCATGGCTTTGAGCAATGTCTTACTACTAAAAGTTTAATAGGTTAGCTGAAAGAAGAGAAAAAAGAACAAGCAAGAGCCCTAATTTGTCTGGACTGTAATTACTGGTGAGCAGGCATTAGGCCGTGAGGGACGAAGGTGGCCAACAACATGCCCATTCTCCTCTTGTTGAGCCTCGTTGGCGTCCTCACTTGTCCTCTGTCCAGCACACAAAGTCCCAGCCTAATGAAGCTCTCCCGGTGTGTTGAGGCTTGAATCCCCAGAAGCAGCAGTATGGTGGAGCCAACCTCATGGCCTAATGACAACCTGATTGAAGGAGTTTGAAAGAGCTCTCAAGAAGAGGGGAAAGCCAGTTGAAATGTAATCATTAAAATCACCCCACATGAAAATGAGTCAGACCCATTTCTTTCACAGCCAGACACCTTATCTGATATTTCGCTGGGCTATTCTCTTTATATGAGACCTTTGATGTATCTGCTGGTGCTGCAGCTCCCTGATCCTGATAGTTAGATGCACCGTGGTTCAATTTGACTCACGGGCCAACAAGAAAACACAATGGAGGTTTCGTTGGAAATCAGATCTTTTATTGAAGAGTGCCAGAGAGCATTGAAATATTAATTTCATAAAAAATGTATACAGTGGTGTGTGTACACGGTCTATTTTAATTCTGTGGCACATCACTCATTCCACTCCAGTGAGTGGAAATGGGGCAGTCGTGCCACTGGAGGCAGGGATTGACTCCTCCTTTTGTTTAAACAGATCACTTCACTTCATGTCCATTCAAATTGAACAATATCATCCATTAGAGGAATATGTTTACACAACCTTTCACAGAATGAGTTTGTTTGTATAACTGTGTTCACAATATTGTGTCCAAGTTTGATGTCATTATGTTAATGGTTTTTACCAGTCTTTGCACCTAAGTGATAATATGCAGATCAGGGTTGTTTGGTAAAGTGATTGTACTGTGTTTTTTGTGTTTTGCAGTCTGTCCAAGTGGCAGGTATGGAAGGGCCTGCGCTGAGATCTGCCTCTGTACCAACAACGGCACCTGCAACCCAATCGATGGCTCCTGCCAATGCTTCCCTGGCTGGATAGGAGAGGATTGCTCTCAGGGTATGGCTTCTCTCCTTCATCCTGTGTTTGATTGGCTTATTTTCTCTGATTTTCTCATTTAATTGTCTGTCTTCACTCCTAATTTCTCCCTCACATCTACCTTCATGCACATTAATAATTTTCATGACCCTACACATTCCAATAACTACCCTGATCCCTCACTGATGTAAAAGTGATAGGTTGCTTAAATGATTGTTGTAATGCATTATGCTCTTTGATTTACAGCGCTGTAGGCCAAAGATCATTAGCAGAGCTACAAGTCGTCGTTCCATGGGAAATTTATGTTTTTTTTTATTACATTAACCACTTTAGTAAAAAAGTACAAAAAAAAATAAAATCAGTTTGATGTTACATTGCCAGTGCTTTATTCAACCTGACATATATATACATCTGCTCAGATGTTACAAATGGGCTTGTGGAGGGATGTTCTGCAAGAATCTGTGTTAAGATACTGTGAATGGCATTTCCTCAAAAATATGTACCGTATTATATGCTTCATATATGCATGCATAGGACATAGAGTCTGTGTGGGAGGGTGTATGACCATAAGCTTGACTGTGTCTCTGGCGTCTGCAGCCTGTCCCTCTGGGCACTGGGGCCATGATTGTCTCAACTCGTGTAACTGTCACAACGGAGCCCAGTGCAGTGCCTACGATGGGGAGTGCAGGTGCAGCCCCGGCTGGACCGGACTCTACTGCACACAGCGTGAGTCTCTCCCCATCCAGTTAGTAGACCCACAGTGTCACCTACTGGCAGTCAAACAGAACTGCAGCACATGACAAGCAAGACTTTTTTTTTTTAGAGCCAACTGGGCAATTGGATGCTATTAGGTTTTCATTTACAGTTTGTTTTCTAGAGGGAGCAACATCAAAATAACACTAATGGTCACTTTGTTCATTTGCTAATTATATATTCCAGTCATTCGCTCAGGGATAGTGCACATCATCAACATCAGTCAACTAATTTGAATTACATTATCTATCACCTCAAGGGTGTGTCATGCTCCTGCTGTTGTGCATGGAAATGGCTTTTTTTTTCTCACCCAGTACATTCCAGTTGCCTGTTCATTTCCACCTCTATGTTCTGTTAACAGCATAACCAGATTTTCTGCTGAAGCAGGAAATGTTCCATTTCCCTTCATTCACATTGTCCTTTATTGAGTATGCTGCAGAGACATTGAATAGTATTGATTTCCGTGTTCCCCTGCAATATGACCCTGACTCTTTACAATGTCTTCTCCTCTCTTTGTTTTCTGCCCCCCTCCCACCCCAACATTTTATACATCTCTGTCCCAGGCTGTCCTTCAGGGTTCTACAGCAGGGACTGCTCTGAAGTCTGTCGCTGCCAAAACGGCGCAGACTGTGACCACATCACTGGCCAGTGTGCTTGCCGAACAGGCTTCATTGGGACGAGCTGTGAGCAGAGTTGAGTAGGCCCAACGCATTTTAGCACTGAGCAAAATTACTGTGTGTGTGTGTGTGTGTGTTCTATAAACACTTTGGCTCCCACTCTCTAAGTGCTTTAATTTTGATGGATGTAGTAATGCACCTCTCTCCCATGCAGAGTGTCCTGCTGGTACATTTGGATATGGTTGCCAGCAACTGTGTGAGTGCCTGAACAATGCTACCTGTGACTATGTGACTGGAACGTGCTACTGCAGCCCCGGATATAAAGGCATCCGTTGTGATCAAGGTGAGAGGTGATTGAGATGATTGAGGCTCTTCACTATATTATCACTCAAACACAGATGTGTACACAGTGTTTAAACAACCCACTTTCTGTGTTTTCTTTGTAGCAGCTCTGATGATGGAGGAGCTGAACCCGTACACCAAGATTAGTCCAGCACGAGGCTCGGAGCGCCAGTCTGCAGGGGCGGTCATGGGCATCATCTTTCTGCTCCTCATCATCATGGCCATGCTTAGTCTGTTTGTGTGGTACAGACAGAGGCAGAGGGACAAAGGCCATGAGATCCAGCCCAGTGTGTCTTACACACAGGCAATGCACATCACCAACACAGACTATTCCCTCTCTGGTAAGATAGCATGTTGAAGACATGGGAAATTCTAAAGTTCTTTCTTTCACTATTTTTCAACATTTTTTATTCAAAATGATTAGTTTTCAAACCTCTCAACCTTTGGTTTAAACCCACAGAGTGTGGCAGTACTGTAGCGATGAGGACCAGCGCTGCTGAGGTCAATCAGACCCAGGGCAGCAGCAGCGGCCAGTGTTTTTCCAACCCCAGTTACCACACCGTGGCCCAGTGTAATGTTGTCTCAACCATCTCTAGCAACCTGGATGGCACCCTAACCCTCAAAGTATGGCCACTCTTCATGTGTATTCACATAAAACAAACATAACATACAATATAATACAATAACATACTACAGCATAAAAGCATTACCAAACTGTGATCTTTCTTTCAGTCAAGCACTCTGAAAAGCCGAAATGGCTCAGAATGGAGAGCCTACTGCAACCTCAATGACCTTGGTCAGTTCACCTGTCTTACTTACTATGAAACACCACATACTGCCTGAATTTGTGGACTTTATAGAATAGTTATTTCAAGGGCAAAGGCGCATGTGTCGTTAGTACAAACCTCATATAGGCACTAGCCTGGACGCAGCTACCCTGCTGTGAATGAAGATGAACCAGTGGTTCCTTGTTAGACATAACCTTTGCTCTGATTTTGATAAGATATGCAGGTGGGACAGAGAAAGCTGTGGTGAGGAGGTGAATAGGGGTCACTTGTCAGCTCATTAGTCCTCTTTCACTTCCCCCTGTGGCACATTTCTGTGATGGCTTACACTGGGTCAGATACTGAACTCCTGGGCTGTGGATTATAGAGAATTAAGCCAGAAAAATGACTCAACAATAGCATAAATCTCTGGTTCAAATATCCATCTTTTAACATTTTTGAACGGTAAAGAACCATTTAATAAATGGTTTATAACACACTACAATGTAGTTATAAACAGATAAGTATTTATTAATGTTTTTGTCAACAACTCCTCCTGTGGTCACCCACAAGTTAGGACTAGTGTAAAAACAGATAATAAATGACAATATAGTAAATCACAGTTGTAATAATATAAAGTATGTCTTTACAGGACAAATTCTATTTTTGGAAAAATACTGTACATTAAAGCTACAGTTAAAAAAAAAAAACTTTTTGTCATATTTGTTCAAACTTTAATTAAAATCATGTTCTTCTGCCTCCCCCTGGTGCTCGTAATGCCATATAATAAGGAAAACAACCAATCGGAGCCAAAGAGTCTCTAATGCAGTGTCAGTAACTGCCCGTGTACTATGGTCAAACTGTCAAACTATGCAGTGCTGATCAAATATAAATATAAATTCTGTTACTGCATTGCCTATCTCTAACCTCAAATGTTTTCAGAAACATATTTTAGTGTACTATTCAGCTGTAAAATGAGAATGTTTGTTTCGGCCGGTGGTTTTGGCTCAACTTAGTCCAAAGTTCACAAGCAGTCAATGACACTGCTAGGAGACTCCTCGGCTCTGATTGGTTGTTAATATTCGGGCGTGGTGGAAACTTGCAAATATTAGGAGTACTAGGGAGAGGCAGACAAAAATGATTTTTTTTCACAGATTATCTGTGTAATGTGCTACTGTCAGGATATAGTGACAGTTTCAAGGATGACAATGTTATTTTGATGAAAGTTACCTACTAAACCTTTAATATACGCTTAAAGATGTCCAAATCTGAATACAACTACATTAGTGTGTTATAAACCATTTATTAATTATTTATACAGTGTTTATAAATGCTAAATAGTTAATGTTATATTACAGTTTTACTGAGATTATTAAGTATATACATCATAGTTTGTAGTCTTTTGGTTTGTGGTGGTGCAAACTAAAAGAGATTGTAAAAACTGTTTAGACAGTATGAAAACTATGCTTGTGTGCTGATTACAGGTTAATTACTGCTCAGCAACATGCAAAAATCTAAATATCTATGATTATTCTTTGTCATGCTGGATTTAAAAGTCAGATATCTCGATCTGCACATTTTGTGTTAAAGCACACAGCAGATCAATCATAATGACCCTTTAAGATCCCTTTAAAAAAAGTCCTGAATGTTTATCCTGATGTATCCTTAAACAGGCTTGTCCTCTCTTCATGGTGTGCTGTTGTTTGGAAAATATCCCATTATGACCGCAGTTGATTATATAAGCTTGTAAGTCTTGGGGGAATGTGATAGAAACATTCTGTAACTCCTCACATTCTAAATATTCTTTTAAATAAAGACATCCTACATTGTACTTTTTTAAATAAGATATTTCCTGTCACACATTGGGGGGATTTATATGGGATGGTGACTTTCATCTTTTTGACATTGTTACAGATGTTCAACAGGGGGAGACACAGACACAGAGAGGCTCCAAAAAAGGTAAACCATCAATTGCAGTAACATTGTGTGTGTGTGTGTGTGTGTGTGTGTGTGTGTGTGTGTGTGTGTGTGTGTGTGTGTGTGTGTGTGTGTGTGTGTGTGTGTGTGTGTTGCGGGGGGGAGACATACTGCATGTGGAATCCTGTTCAGCTTCACCAGCACCAATATTACAAAATAATTTTATGCATCCCATGTATCAATTTCCCCATTTGGTTTATATTCTCCTCTGAGACTCTCTGACCCCAAATCCCATATCCTTATATTCTCCATGATTTATGTGAAAACTCTCTGCTCTTTGGACAAGATCATGGTGGGCTGAGGTTTTGTTCCAATGGTAATTGCTCTCTAATGGCTCAGTGCCCAATACGTCATTTTGTCTCCCACACTGTGCAATCTGTGGTGAATGTGAGGGACCCAGGGGTGTGGAGAGTGGTCTAAAGGAGCTTTGCTGCACTCTCTAATGAGGCCTCTTATCAGCCTGATGAGACTGTTATGGATGAGATGAGCTTTCTACTTTCTCCCCTTTGTACTCTGATTACTATAAAACACCGTTAGTCACCTGTCTGAGACAAAAGAAGTACAACTTCTCCGGGCTGCACTCTGATGTCTGTTTAAATTGTAGTGGTAATATCAGAGTCTAACTGCAATAAGTCAGTGACAATCACTTCATCTTTGTTGATGCTGAATATGTCCTTGTCTCGCGGATACTGCAGATTACCTCAAGAGCTCCATGTGTAGCAACAGCTCCTGCTCGTTGAATAGTGAGAATCCATACGCCACCATTAGAGACCCACCAGGACTTACCTGCAAGCATACAGAGAGCAGCTATGTGGAGATGAAGTCCCCCTCCCACCGTGAAGTGCCCTTTGGAGGCACCGCCACCCTCCTGGGCAGTGTGAGCAGGAATGTCTATGATGTTGGTGAGTGCGTTGTTGCTCTGGTGTGTGGAGCTCAGCAGGGTCCTGCAGCGTATTGCCTCTCTGGTCATGTCCCCTGCTGTGAGCCTGTACAGACTTTGTAAGCCTTAATAAGAGGAAATGTGAGCTGCCTCTCTATTGCATGCACCTTTCCTTTCTCATTTCTTTCCTCAGCCAGTAACTCCCACTCTTCAGCCTCAGTGTTTCTCACATACCTCTTCTACTTTTTTCCTTCCTTCTTTCCTAACTTATCCCAGAGCCAACGGTGAGTGTCCTGCAGGGGCCCAATGGAATGGCTACTGGCTTCTCCCAGAGTCCCTATGACCTTCCCCGCAGCAGCCACATCCCCAGCCACTATGACATTCTGCCCATGCGTCACAGCCCCACACACACACCCTCGCCACCCCCAGAAAACCCCAGCTCCCTGCTCTAGAGGGCACACCCTCCACGCGGCTCTGACAGGGTGTCGGTATCCAGGCAACGTTCAGCCAACTTTCAACCAACGGTTCTCCCTCTGTCTCAGAGTTTGTTCAATTAGATACTGAGATGTTGAGATAGAGGGACAGCCACAGCTCTTCTAACACTCTTTCTATGGGCCTGACGGAGGGAGAGGAGGAAAGAGTGTCCCACACACCAGCGACCATTCACCCATTTTATTTTCTTATAGAACTGGTCACTCAAACTGCTGCCCGGCCTCTTTATGGACCTCCTGAAGTGGAACCTAATAGTTCCAAACAGCGCTAAGGGCAGCATACATGGATTGGGTGGACAGATTATTTACAGGGCGAGAGCTATCCTCACGCTCATTTTTAGCCCATGAAATAGGTTTACTATTCAAGGGCAGCCAAGAGTTTACAATGCCCCCTAAACAGAAGTGATTTTCTCCACAGAAAGGTAGGTATAGCAACCTTGACCATTTCAAAACGTGAAGATATACAACATACATACATCAGAGCTCATGAATTGTCACTGTGTGCAGCTGCTGCAGATCACAGTACAGCTGACATAAGGAGATTATGATCTTCTGCTCTGAGGTGAAGAAAAGTTCAGTCAATCAATAGAGAAGTTCTAAATGTTAAACACGGAAACCTGGCTGAGAGTGAACCAAGTCTGATAAAGCATGGATAAATAGTAAACTTTTGTAATGGTCTTTTATTCACTGTTATCCAGTAACAATCACACAGCTAATATTAAGGTGATCCCTGTGTGTAACTCAAGAGCCTCTTTTAAGTTGCAGTGCAAATGAGGCGCTGTGTATCTGGAGATGTGTTCAGGTAACCAGTGTTAAAGCATTATAACATTACTAAGAGATAAATACATACATTAAGTCTCAAGTTTAGATTTCCCCCCACACTGATGAAGTAATCAGATATTGTGTTGTTTTCTGTGTGGAATTTTTCTTGCAAATGTCTTAGTTTACTTTTTTTTTTTAAATATTGGGTGTTAAGAAGGGATTGCTTTGACCTTTTATGTTTTGTATTTTTCAAGCTAATTGCTTTATTTATTAATTTGTATTAGTGATGGTAAATTTTTATCAATGTGACATTAGAATTTAAAAAAAAGATGAGCATGATCAGATAATGGATGCCCACTGATGTAGATAACACACAATTTATCTTCTTGTGAGATGATCAGTGTCATTTTGTGTGTGTTTTTGAAGTTACTTAAAATGTTCTTTCTCTCTGACTGTAAATTGAAAATAAGGTTTCATCTGACCAATTCAAGACCCACGGTTACCCTGTGCAGTATTTACAAAGGGAAACACACTATGTAAAAAAAGAGGAAAAAAAAAAGAAAAGAAAAAAAAAGTCCATTCAAAAAATATATGTTTGTATTAGGCAAATTAACTTATTTATTAATTGAACTGAATTTCTTCATTCACTATGTGAATTCCATTTCACCCCTGTAGAAGCAATAACATGTTGACAATCGATGCCCAGACAGCATTTCATTAGTGCTTGACATTATGACATCTTTGACCGGTGTGGTGACAGTGGATCATATTTTATGTGAGTATTTTTCCTCCGAGGAAGGTTTTTTCCAGTTGCTGTCATATCAAAGCTGCTTGTTGTTTTGGTACATAAGTTTCAAATTAAAAGCCTATTCTGCCGTCAGAAACCAGTTTTGGTCAGGTTAATACCCTACATATAGATACAAGATTAATTTACTACTCATGTCAAGTGTTAGACAGGATATGTCCCTCTTCATCTGTTGCTCTGAATATTGAAATGGCATGACTACAAATGTTGATGAGACTGATGAATGAAGGATTCCACTCTAACAAAAAAGGAAATGTTAATTAAGTCTGTTACTGGGGTGTCAAAATGTGGTCGAGAGTCTATGGGTGAGGAACGTCATGGCCACACATTATTCTTGTTAAACATCTTTCAGATTCATGAAAAGGGACATTTTGACAAAGTGCTCTCAGATTGAATAAGCTTTTTCAGAGGACTGACAACTACAAGATTTATACATTTTAGGCTTCACAGTTCTGTGCAACTGTGATTTAAACAGCATTTTATTGTTTTAAAGTCTGTGAAGATGTTTTTAAGATGTCATTTTATTTCTCTATAACATTTTTATATAAAAGGTATAAGCTAATTATATATGTATATCTAATAATATGATGCATAGCTTTATATACAACTAGCCAGCAGTGTATAAAGTAGTTACAATGATCTCCACCTTGACTACATCATTTAAAAGCTGCTTGCATGTTAATGTCTCAATCCAGTTATAAAAATATAACATATCTCACATAATGATAACTTTTACTTTTTAGAGAACTTTTACTTTTTATACTTTAAGTAGCCTACATTTAGCTTATATACTTTTACGTCAGTAAAATTTTGAATGTAGGACTTTGACTTGCAACGCGGTATTGCTATGTTCACTTAAAGTATCTGAATTCTTTGTTCACCACTGCACAGCCGACGCCACCAATGTTGCATTACTAATAACGAGTTAACAACTCTGTCTGATATCAGGCAAGACCATCACTGCAGCAAGGTGAGAAGTGACACCACTGGATGTCTGCAAAGACTAGATTTTGGTTACTTGGTGGTATAATCTCCTGTCACGTGTGCAATAGATAACACTTAATTTGATTTTTTAAACTGTTTTCTTTAAATTGTTCATTTATGAGTTAGACTAACTATGTTAACTATGCAAATATTAAACAGTCAACCACATAGACAAGACATAATAGAAACAAAATCATATTGTATTAACCTTTTAATGTGACTGGTATTTTATGCATAGTATCACCTCATACGACTAGACTTGTGTCACACACAACACTAACATTTAAAAGCAATTTATCGCTTGCTTACTGCAGTCTTTTCTAGGCCCTAACTGAACTACTGGCTCAGGTATTTATTGACCTCAGCCACAACACCAACACTATAACAATGGAAACATGCATCTTATGCAGTAAAAACAATGTGTTAAGCCTGAACTGCCTGATGCATAAAAGAGACATTGTGGGAATTGTGGATAATTATTAAGAAAGTTGTTTTTACTGAAATGGGATGACTGCCGTATGATGGGAACTGGTAGAAGCTACAGTGAGCCAGCTCACTACAGTGGAGGAGTGCTGGTTGTCCCTCACTAGTAAGGAGCAGGTTTCCCGAGCTCCACAGAGGATTGGATAAGCTGCTCAGCTGACAGCCAACAAGACTTGAGTGATGCGTCACACAAAGGAAATGCAGCCAATATAAGTCAAGAAGTTAATGGACCAAATACAACCCAGTACTCCAGAGAGAGCTAAAAAGAAAGAGAAGCATGAAAAGACAAGGTCACACTGCAGCAGGGGGAGCACACCAGAGAGATTTCGATTTTGCAGCTTGTTGAAGACCCTCTCAACAAATGTGATTTTTTCACAGCTCAGAGGGGGCAGAGAGTTAACAACAGAGATTTTATTTCACTTTTTAGATGTCAAATTGAGAGCAGGGCTGAAACTGAAAGGTGAAAAGCTCAAACTGTGTAAAAATCAAATGTCTCTCAGCACGACGTCCTACTAAAAAGGAACTTAAACAACTACTCATGTTCAAAAGCAGGTACTGCTGCTGCTGGGGAGCTGCTGCTGCCTTTCAACTGAGTCACTGTGACAGAAAAAAGAAAGATTTTTGAATTATTGACTCATTGTCATTCTGCAACGATCTGGATTAGGTTTCAATGCAAAGTACATTGTAAAGTTGTATTTCCCTCCTCTGCTCAAGAGGATTATTATATTTTTACTGACACATAACATCTGTAAAATACAATACTCTGTCATTTCTAATTTAGGAGCATCAACTGTGTCAGAGAAAGGATTTTTTTTTCTTTTGTTACATATTTACATCTTAGGTATAACATTAATTCTGACAGTTGAAAAAACACATTCCTTCTGTTCATATTCTAATTTAAGTGTGATGTGTGGAATAATTAAGTTACACAAAGTTTGCATATTTTTAATTAACTCACTATTTACATACCGTATGTATGTATGTATGTATGTATGTATGTATGTATGTATGTATGTCCCGCACAAGCTAATTATACTGGCATGTTTTTTGGTGTAATAAGGCAAGACAATTTTATTGAACATAGCACAAACAAGTATGTATTTAAATGAAAGTTCCAGTCCAAATCCAATCCAAATTTATTTATAAAACACTTGACTAAAGTGCTGTACAATCAGAGAGAACAAAAAGAGAGAAGAAGAAAGAACACATCACAAAAACAACAAAACTTCACAGAGGAAAATGGTTTGCAGGGGAAATAGTACTTTTAGGTTGTAAAGTACAAAGCCCTTGCCTATCTACCAAACTAGCAGATAATGTCAAATTGTAGCACAACACCTAACATTAGCAAAACAAGTGTGAGTTTCTTTCCAGACCAAGACCAACGAAACTTAGTTTCAGTGGGTTCATACAGTATAGGTGCAACACATTGAATTAAACAACCTGAACAGTGTATCAATTCAAAGTAGGACTGTCTCCAGGCTGAATATTAACATGTTGTAAAATATTGCAGAGGAAAAGAAGTACTGCATAGACTGTCCCTTAGCTAATGCAGGCCTTGGGCATAATATGTTCTGCTGCAGTCAGCCTGTCAGCTATATCTTTCAGCCAAAGCTGTTTTTCACAGAAGCTGCCACTGGGAAGCGGCTATACCTCTAAATGCTCCGACAGAGTTGCACCTTTGGTTAATTCTCAAGAGGCTGCACCTGGATGCTGACCACACTGCTGCTGGATAACCTGTCACTTTCACTTCAGTCTGACATCGACTGTTTAGAGCCAGTGTGGTAGATGTATGTGGGGTGAGGAAAAATGAACATAAAAGATTTATAAAATGACTAATACATGACTACATCTGTTAAAGTTTGTATCTACCCGATTAATTACTGCCAACAGGACTGTAGTCAGTGCTCAGTTTAATAATGCTTTTATATAAAAATTTACCATTTGACTGCAGTCTCCTGTGGATGAGTCCATAGCAAAGCTCAGCTGCAGATCTTTATTGTGGTCACGTCCTGTTACAGGAACTGTGAGGATCCATCACACCAAGCTGGATCTTTACTTAGCCACTCTTAATGCATAATCAGTATTCATTCCAGTCAGGGGGTTCATTTTCACCTCTTCCATGTCTATATAGTAACTGCTCCCAAATTCTGATCAAAATGTACTTTGGCACACATAACTCCACACAAATAAGCCCTTTAACAAAGTAAGACTGGAGCAGTTGCTATATGGACAAAAGATTTGTCTAAATCAGACTAATCAGAGAGGTCAATACATGGAGGAGGACTGAGAACACTCTGGTCGTTTCCACATTATTTCAAAGCTGAGGCAGACTTTCATCTGAAATGTATTTTTATTATTGGTATTATGTGGTGTTTTGCATTAGAAAATAATCTGATTAATACTAAGCTAGTCATAAGTTTGGAGGAATTTTGCAATATCATCTATAGATGCATGCATGTTAAATGTTCATATTTAAATTTAAATCAGTAATGTTTCAGGACATAGACAAACAAGGGTTGAAAGGCCTATTGGCCACCAGGGGGCAGACATGGTGGCCTTATGTGTTTACAGTGGGTGAAGAAATTAAACCAATGACAAGTGAGAGTTCTCTTTCTCTATGGGTGCTTCTCGATTATTGCCTCCCCACTAAAATCACAGAAAATACAACTATTTATTGTAGCTGTTCTGCAGTGATGGTTGGGCCGAGCATTTTGAACTTGCAGGGAAGGTGTCCAAAGAACAATGGCTGATTTTGTATAAGACGTGGCATTGTGACTGTTGAGCTTTGAACTCGCAAGCTTTTCAGTTCAAAGGCAAACTCTGATCTTAGTGAGCTATTGTCTGGACTGATTAATCAGAATCAGGTGTGTTAATGCAGACACACATTTAAAATACCCAGGGCAACACAATGCCTGATTGGATATATGTATGATCATCTTGCAACACCTTGGACTCAAACTCTGAACCACAGAGGACGTAGGCAGGTTCTGAGCTCAGGGAGCTAGTAGCTGGGTGATGGCACAAGTGGCATTGCAACACTTAGTAGACAAGGAGCAGGCTTGCATGAAAATGCAGAATTTAAAGCTACTGTAAAAAAAAATATTTCTTATTAGAAAATTCTGAGAATTTGTGTACTTGGTTAAGACAACATAGAGATGCCTGTAATTTAAAAAAGGTCAATAAATGCCAAACTGATGTTTAAAGACTTTCTATTTTGCATTGACTGCAATGCGTAGATGAGGACACAATTAAAAAAAAAATGTATTCACTTTTTGAGATAAAATTCTGAAATTTTGCACACCAAATCTACAGCGATTTTTGGATGTTGTGAATTTTTTACATGAACATCAAACATTTCATCTGGAAGAAATTGCAGGATATGTTTACACTACTTTTTGCACTATGGGCTCAATGTTTGATAAATCCAAAAATTTGAATGGTAAATTTGTCAGTTGACAGTCTGAAGATGAAGTTGCCCAAGTGATAGACTTTAAAATTGCTACTAGGTAACAGCAGATAGTTACTGCTCTGTTGGGGCTACAGTTTGGCATAAGTTGCAACGCTGTAGCATATACAGCAGATTTTTTATGAATTTTTAAAGTTTAGAATTTTAGATGGCTATTGTAGCGCCAAATCGCACTGAGTTTGGCCTAGAACTGGACTTATGTGCAAAGTTTGGTGAGTTTCCATGGTTTTCGTGCATGGGAACATGGATTTCTGAAGAAGAAGAAGAAGAAGAAGAAGAAGAAGAAGAAGACCACGCAGTTTCGCTGCTCAACTCCTAATAAGAAACGATGAAGGCAGCAACTTGGTCTGTATGTATTATGGCGTGCCTCTCAGGGCAAGTGGTTCCATGGTGTAATGGTTAGCACTCTGGACTCTGAATCCAGCGATCCGAGTTAAAATCTCGGTGGGACCTGAGTTTTCATAATCATCAAGCTTGTAGGCTACAGGCAAAGCGAAAGAAAACAGTATAATACGATACGCAAAGCAGCTGTTTTCAAACTTTTTTAAGCGATTAATATTCGTGAAGTCTTGCTACTAAAAGTAAAAGGAGTAGCCTAATGCTCATATTATTTATATGCTAATGAAAATTTACTACGAAACCAAGTAGCTACACACATTCCAAAGTGCTCATGTTATGCTCATTTTCATGTTCATAATTAGCCTGGTTGACACCAGACCCTTCTCAGTTGTAACTGAGAGTTGGTCTGGGCAAGCTTCATTCGCAGCGCATTTCCAAAGGGGTGTCACCAAGGGGGTAAGCTTCGCTTCAGAACGCGAACCTCCGATGGCGCCATTTTGTTGCTACAAAGCGATCACTTCTTGTTAGCATTACACTGACCGCCATTTTTTTTTTACGTCACTTGACTGCGAAAAACTTTACATCTGAAGCGTTTAAAGACTCTATTTGTCCATTGTTTATTTCTAAAGAAACACGACAATGTATAAAAGGCTCCATTACCTTGTACCTCACGTTATGGCTCCGTATCAGACGTTTTTGAAAAAATAAGCTAACGATTGTGTCATAACCAAGTGACTTACTGTCGCACTGTAGAGGAATTACCGTATAGTACAGGAGAAGCTCACAGGCAGTTTCGACTTTACATTAGCTGTTTAGGTTTAATTACTAATGTTAACTAGCATGTTAGTTAGCAATAATTAGCCTGTGCTTATGTTATCTCCTTACATATACCTACGCTCTCCGTCTCTGTAAGATTGGAAATGATTCTCTTGTCACAGCTACCAGAAAACTTACAACTTTCAGACACGTTGCTCACGTCACATTTACGTTGTCTCTGTCAGTTGGAGGCTGCGCAGTAAAGCAAGAGATCACCGGAAAAGTGCTTCTAATAGCCTTCACTGGTCTCCGTCCAGAGCAACGGGGTCTATTGGTCCATTTTATATGTCAATGGGTGTCACCAACGGACACCGCTCAAATGCCTCTGGGCGCAATTGGATAGTCCTTCAACCAATCAGACCAACGATCCGGGTGACTAGCAGCGACAGCGGCAGACTGACTTGCAGAGCAAATCTCAAATTTGCCGGAAGTTCATCAGGGTTTTCCCAGGCTAGTTCATAATTGTATTTGGAGGTTAAATCTTTTTAATTTTAGGTTTAATTTTCAAAAAACACCATATTTTTGTTGTACTGCACATTGCTGGAGCTCCTCTTTTCACCCTGTGTTGAGCTCTCTGTTTTATCTACAGAGTGAGGCATCACACTTCTATTCCATCTTTGTTGGGAGTCGCACATGCGCAGTAGCTAGGTAAGGACTACTCAGTCAGAAGCAAGGGGGTAAGCTCAAGGGGGTAAGCTTCGCTTCAGAACTCAAACCTTCTATGGCGCCACCTCCCGTTAGCATTCCACTGACTAGCATTCATTTTGACGTCACTTTGACAGCAAATAACTTTACATCTGAAGCGTTTAAAGACCATTTGTCCATTGTTTATTTCTAAAAAAAACACGACAATGTATAAAAGGATCCATTACCTTGTATCTGACGTTATGGCTCCGTAGCAGCCGTTTTTGTAAAAATAAGCTAACAATTGTGTCATAAGGCTCTCACATATAAATAGTATGGGTATATTGTACATTTTCTGAATCATCAGAGTGCCTTGAGTATTGAAGTTGTTGAGTTTTGTGTCCCTGGTTTTCTGTCATGCCCCAGGGAAAAAAGAAAGCACACAGTTTAGGCTGAAATTGGGAGAAAATGTGTGTTATTTCTGGTTTAAAGAAGTCATGTGACCTCTGTGATTGACAGACAGATTCAGTACTGAAAGCCTAAAAGCTCCCCTTTCCAACGATACCCAGCACCATATTATAGAATATTGACAATATCCCTACCATGAGCCTAAACCAGATATAGGCTACACCAGATTTCAAAAACGGAATTTATCTTAGGGGGTTAGTAACTTCATTAGCTGAAAAAAAGTGATTCGCTACCACCCCTGCACTGCTATCTTGATTTTTCTAGTACTAAGGGTGTATACCTTGCCAAAAATCACTATGAGCCTTTGTCCCCCCCGATGATACCGATCAACCCCCCTGGCTCATGGACTAAGTGACTTACTGTCGCATATAGATGAATTACCGTACAGTACAGGAGAAGCTCACCGGCAGTTTCGACTTACGTTAGCTGTTTAGGTTTAATTACTAATGTTAACTAGCATGTTAGTGATCAATAATTAGCCTGTGCCATACGCAGAGTTTATGGGGGGGGGCAGGTGGAGCACTGCCCCCCCTGGTAGCTGAAACGGGTTGTTTAAAAAATGAGTGGAATAATTAGCCTACTTCTGGCATAACCTGATATTTTATAAATACTTTAAATAACACAAAACAACTAAATGGTGATAGGTAATACATCTGATTTCATATAGGTCTACTGCTTTAGTAAAATTAATATTTTTTCAGGGCTCTGGCTCTCACCTGAGACCATTGTCGACGCATATGCAGGACGCAAAAAACGATAATTACTGTTGCACTAGTCTGGACATTTTACCGTGCCCATGTTGCAATAAAGGTTAGCCTACCTAAATGTGTATATAAATTTGCTGTCAGCTTACTAATTGATTGCGCGTTTTGTATAGATTTGGACTTTTATACGTGTTACCACTTTGTTTAAACGGCGAAGTTCACCTCATTCACCTGTTTGGAGCTGGCTGGTGAAGGTGACGCTTGTATAGGCCTTGCTGGATACACCGTGACTCTGTTTGTGGATCTACTGATCGCTGTGGATTACTTGTTTTCATGTTATTGGATTACGGCAAAATACAGATCTTTTTTCTTAACGTGTCTTAACGTTTTATGGTGTGATTGCGCTTGGTTTCTGCGTTTGGAGAGGCATCTCAACAGACTGTAGGTCCAACACTGATTCTTCACTGTTAGCCTACATGTTAGTTGAATTTAAGTGTCGGGGCATTCCGCCACCGTCTGTCTATTGTGCTCCAACACAGCCGTGCCGCAATTGGATTTCATAAGGGCGAATTGTTAAATTGTTACAATGTTATTTCAAATCTGCTTTAAAAAATAAACATATGTTTATTTAGCATGTTTGTTTTGTCCATATGTGCTCATGCTGTGTTCCCAGGTCTCAGCTGCTACAATGAGTTTTTTTTTTTTGTTGCCCCCCATGGCTCGAATGTCAAACTCCACCTATGGCCTGTGCCTATGTTATCTCCTTACACTCTCTGCCTCTGCAAGATTGGGAATGATTGAGATTTCTCTTGGCACAGCTACCAGAAGACTTACAACTTTCAGACAGGTTGCTCACGTCACATTTACGTTGTCTCTGTCAGTTGGAGGCTGTGCAGTAAAGCTAGTGATCACCGGAAAAGTGCTTCGAATAGCCTTCACTGGTCTCCGTCCAGAGCAACGGCTCTGTTGGTCCATTTTATATGTGTCAATGGTCAGAAGCAGAGTATGAGGGCGTGCCACGCTAGCAGCTAGGTGAGCATCATAACGTGTGTTACAAAGTGACGCACGTTCGTCACGGAAGTAAAGGCTGGACTACAATAGAGCCGTTTGGAGCAGTTTGTGAACAGTGTTTTCTATTGGAGATGGTAAGTCCCTTTGGGGTGGACTTTGGGCTTTTTCACTTTGTAAACCTATAATGTGCACAAAAAGATATATAACACAATAAAGGAAAGGGAAAAAAACAAAAAGCATAATATGAGCACTTTAAGTGAAAAATAAAAAAAGAAAATTCAGAATTATGTGATTGCTTTACAATAATGAAGAAAGAGGCCTGCAGGACATTGAAAGTTGAAAAATAATAAATGAAAAATTGTGACCCCTTGGTAACCTGTTTTGCATGACTCTTAGGTCATGACCCAGAATTCTAAAAAAACAAACTGGTGTGGCTTGCATGGCATATTACCAGCATTGTGATGAGCTTCTTGTATTTTCTGATATGCAGTATTTTCTAGTTTCATTGGGCTGGCCGGTACACGAGCTTGCAGCCTTATTGAAGCTCATTTCAAGAGTTTTGAAAAACATTTTTTATTCCTCCTGTAAATTATACCATCAACAATAGGCTCAGACCATCAACATTATAAGGTAATTTCATCTGTATTTTTCAGCAGGGGTATTGACTTAATCAGTCTATAATTCATAGTGCCCTTATTAATCACAACAGGCTGACTCACACCTCAAAGATGACCAAAGCAAAGTCTTCACAATATTGGTCTGATTTCAAATCTCAAAATAACCCCCAACACAATTGATTCTTCTTTTGTGAATATCCTGAGTGAAAACAGATGATGCTGTTCCTGTAAAAACTCCTCTCTGTCTGTTGCATATTTGTGAAGGAGGCTCGGACTATTCAAATATCCATGTTCTACTCCTTCTCTTTGCAATTGGTAGTCTACCTTTTCAAAATAGGCGGTTGCCATGGATGCTCTGCTTCCCCCTTTTGACAGCAGAAGTATTAGTCACAAGCCTTCATCACAGGCTTCATCTTTCCATTTGCCTTGTTATTTGATAGAGTGGAACGACCACAGAAGCTGACTGTTTTTTATCTATAGCTCTTACCAAAACATGTGATTTGCCATGTAGTCATGTTTCTGAAGAGGCAATTACTTAATTGTCTCTTGTTTTAGACAGTAACCAATGCAGAATAGTTTGCAGTTACAATAGGAAGTCAGAGATCATGACTGATAATAAATGATGATCATCTGTCTGTAGTTGATGAGTTGGGTGTACTACTAGATGGGTAGTGAGTTACTGAGGAGGAAGTGGATATATATTCCAATGGGTGTACTGTGGCTATACCCTACACCACTGCCTGTCTGTTTTAAAACAATTGTCAGCTGCCCATATCCACATTGAAAATGTTTTTCTTGGTGTAATCATTCCTCTTGTTCATAATGGACATTAGAGTTCCCTCATTAACCTGCTTTCAGTACAAGTGATGGAGGACAAAATCCACACCCTTCATTTTGTGCAAAAAAATGTTTTCAAAAGTTTATCTGAAGTTGATTTGAGGCGTCAACAGCCAGAGTGAGAAAGATCAAGTTAAGTGTTTTAGCACAAAATTGCCTCCGGTGCAGCTAAGCAAAGAAAAACCATAAAAAACTGCCCTGGGAAACACAAAGAGGGGAAAAAAGACTTTTGAATTTGTCTAACTCAGACTGTTGAGGCCTCATATTACCTTCAGATAAACTTTTGAATTTGTTCAAAATGTGCACAAAATGAGGATTTTTGTCCCCATTCATCTACATTGGATGCACTTTAGGAAGGAACATTGTAATGTGAATATTGTTTTAAAGGTGCAATATGTAATATTGTGTGTAATACTGGCAGCTAGCGGTTAAAATAGTTACTGCACTACCAATTCAAAATACTGGAGAGTCGTCTCCCCCGCCCCCTCCTGCCCAGACTCGAAGTTCACGGGGGTTGCCAGGCTGAGACCGCAGCATTCACAACAATGTAGCTGGACGCTTTTCTCACATAGCCAGACATTACTCCACAGCACAGCCGAGTAGCTAACGTTAGATGCTGGCTATATTGACAGTCATAAAAGCCCGTGCTCACGCGGAGCTCTGTAACCAACTAACAGACACACTTTTTCAGCTTAAAATTACAGTATGAACCGCTAAAAACACAACAACCTCACTGTCCTCTCCACACGCCAGTCAGGCACACTTCCTCGGCTTAGAATTACAATACGAAACGCTAAAAATACCACTACCTTGCCGACGGAACACACTTCATTGGCTTAGAATTACGGCAACAATCGCTAAACACAGTGCAAACTCACAGTCCTCTCTTTCCGATTTACAGCCCCCCTCTCGTGGTTTAAAATAACTCACCGTTGTCGGCTCCAGCCGCTGAAGAGGCTACACGCTGTAAACAGCCATGGGCTTCCCGGTAACGTTAACAGTTAGCAGGGTTAGCATGGCGGCGTTAGCCAGGACCAGTCGGGATCACTTTACTGGCTATGTCTCAATTGTTTTTGCGAGTAACCAACTCGGTTACTCTAGCTATATAATTCAATGTGAGTACACAAATGTTGAAATGACAAAAAATGCCCGTCCCTAGTAGCTGTGATAAATTAGCGTGGAGCTAATGCTTACCGGTTCAGGAGAAAATAAGCCAACTCTGCGTCCTTTTTGGGCTCTAAGCTGTCTCCATCTTTCAAATACATCTCCAATATTTACCAGGGGTTTGTTACGCCTCTGGTCACGCAACTGTTAGAAACATGCTGTTTTTTTTTTTTTATGTCATGTAGAATCTATCTCCGTTGATCCTGTTCGTTTGTTTGCTGCTTTCATGGCTGTACTAACGTTACAGCTGTAGCGTGCTGGGTTTACGTTTTTACAGGTATATCTGGCAACCCGGCCTGCCTGTCAAACTGGGCCGTTGATAACAACACACAGATCAAAACATAAACATAAATTCCGTCACGGAATGTCAATTTCAAAAAGAAAAAATACTGAAATTAGCATTGTTGTCAGAAAAGATAGTATTTCAGTTTAACATGTTTCCTTAATATCGGATGAGGCATTGGTGTCATTTTTGGATTTATTACAGTACAAATATTACATATTGGACCTTTAAGTCAGAAAAACTATTCAACCAACTTTTCAGGTAAGCTGCAGATACTTACTAAATAAACAAACTGTTCCTTGAGCCTTTTTTTAGTTTATTCATTTGTTTATCCAAGCAACACAATCGTTGTAGATTTGGAGACCTCTGCTGTAATCTAAATGTGTAGCTATAGGGGGAAACTTGAATTTGTTGGGCCTTGAGCCTTTTTGAGTTTGTTTATTTATTTATTTTCCAGACAGCAATATAAACGTAGATTTGGAGGCCTCTGATGAAACCGTCCATGAATTGGACGCCAAATCAAGTAGGATGTTGGGAAATTAAGGTAAAGTCTAAATGGAAGTAATTTTATAAGTAGAAGACGGGTAAGAAGTTCTCCTTAAAACTGCAGATACAGTAGTTAGCAAATAGTTTGAATTTATATGAATCATTGTAACGTCAGAGATTGGACCTGTCCAATCCATGTATCACTTCCTGTGAACCCTTTTACATCTGAAATAACATCTCTGTGTGATGAGAAAGCCTTGGAGGAAGGCAGATGATGATTTTCCTTTATACACAGATACGCTTGACTCTAGTCAGCTTTCAATCTGTGTATGATTCAATCTCATAGAGACAAATTAAATCTCCAGACAGTCTCTTGTAGTCTGCTGACTAGGCAATCAATTTGGAGTTTTCCAGTTATCATCCAGACACTTCTGTTAATTTCTTGTATTTATATAGATTTTTTTTTATTAAATCAGAATCACGCAAAATGTGATGGGATCATTCATAGACTTTACCTCTCTTATTTCCTATTTTTTTCATCTTCTCATCATCTCTCAATTTTAGCATGTCTAACATTTTGGATTTGGTGTCTGTCATGACTACAAACGTGCAATTTCAATACAATGTGGATTTCATTATCATAAAGATTACAACATCAAAGATGACACAGCAGTGTCTGAGTCTGTGATCTTCCGGTATACAAATATGGTGATTTGTCCATGTACATGTCAACAAAACTGTATGTCTTGGTGATCACCACACAAGGGCAGTAGAGGGCAAGAGAATAGGCTATGTTCTCTCTGGCCACAGGCACGGCCACTTTTCAGCACCAATTCAGCTGTTCCAACCATGAGACAGTCTGAATGCCAACAGAAAAGTTGAATTCCTGCCACAGTCCGAGTCTAAGTGAAACAATTGTTAGTTGTATTCCTTCATGTTCCTCACTTCTAACATTTTAGAGATTATCCCACCCCATATACTATACCATTTCAGTAAATGTTGGGGTGATCACCACTCTTCACTCACCACTTTTTCACACTAGACTATACATGTTGTGTTTCTGTGATGTAGATATCATTAATACATGTTTCTTTATTTGGTTTGTAGCCAGGTGACCAAGTACAGAAAAAAATATTGTAATGGCTGTGTCTCCCAGACTAAAAGGTTAAAATAAAAATGTTTAAGTAAATAAACCATGTGCATGTTGTTTTGGCAGAAAGATATTGCTATCTTTATCAGAGGTGTGAAAGTTGCCATTATATTAAAAAATGTATCATAAACAGTGTACTGTTGTTATTGTTATTATTATTAAATTAACTAGTGTCAGCTTTGGAAAATCATGTGCTTTTTGTGGAAATTTGGGGGATTTAGCAATGTATTCTACCATTTCAAGGTAACACTTTATATTTTATGGTCTGACTGCATGTATTATTTACACTCGATTTATTTAAATGTAACTACTTTGAGGACACCAAAAAGCACTCAGAATTTGATTCCTGGGCATGTTGAGAAGGCTGTAGAATAGAGCTGAAACACTTAATTGATTAGCCAATTGACAGATTATTAATTAAGCAACTATTTTGAATACAAAATAATCTTTTTTTATGCAAAAAGCCCAAAATGTATTATATATATAATATTATTATTATTATTATCAGATGTGAGTATCGGATGTTTTTGTAGGTAAAAATAAATTGATTATCTTTGGGTTTTGGAGTGTTGATTGGACAAAATAAGACATTTGAAGACGTCACATTCGACTGTGTAACATTATAACAGGCATTTTCCACTATTTAGCCTACTGACATTTTATTGACAATTAGGCCTAATTGATTATTTGATTAAAAAAAAAAAAAGATCAATGATGAATTTTAGTTGTAGCCCTTATGTATGTGAAAATATAATTCAACAGATAGCTGCAAATTCAAATAATCTATTTTTGTGAGAAGTGAGATGGTATTCTTGGTATCTGGTCGAATTTTGGTGGCCCATAACAACAGGTGTGCAGTTAAGTATACATTTGTAAATCAGACCAAATGTTTCCTCACAGCCACGGACGTTGCTCTTCTGTCACAGCTGCCAGCAGCGTCATCAGTGACGTCAGCGAGGGTTGTAATCAGTCACGTGAGCCGTGCAGGTCTGGATAAAGCGCTGCTCGGGACTACACAGGCTATTCCGATTCGTCCATCACACTGGGAACAATTTTTTTTATGATAACAGATTTAGACAGAGATAAAAATAAAAAAAATAAATGAATAGACGAAGCAAACACAGTGAGGGATAATATTTCTATCAACAGAAATCTGGGTTTTGTTTCGACATAGGCTCATATTCGACAGATCATCTTTCAATCGAGATGTGAGTAGATTCTTCTTTTATTGAGAATAAAAACAAACGACGCCCACACAACCGCTCTTTATTATTAAGATGTTTATTTTTGACCATTTTGTGATCTTGTTTTTGATTATGTCTGTTAGCGTTACAAATAGGATCTGTTTTTTTATTATTTTGATGTTGGATGATTGATTAGGACAATTGACCGAGACGGTAAAATGCTATATTACTGTCGTCTAGTTATATGCATTGAACAAATAATTGAATGCTTCATAGTGAGCATCGCAGCCTGTGTGTGGTTTACTATATTTACAGTGCGACCATTGGTTACAAAACGTCATATGAAGGCTTATTGTATTGCATCCCGTGTAGATGCTCCATAAGATGGCTTCTTGTGATGTGGGCAAACGAGAAAACCCCTCTGTAGAGTTGTGGTCGCTTCGGTCAGTTGGGTTTTTCAAAGCAACATTTGCTGGCTTTGTGGTAAAACAAATATTACCAATGCTCGAAAAGCAAGCGTTGCAAGCTTATCATGCAGTTTGTGTGTGTGTTTTTCCACACCACCTGAGAGTATTTTCTCCTTCATCTTTCTGCTCTGTTTATCTTGGGCGTGTGTGGTTTCCTCATCAAACAGCCGGGGTCCCCCCCTGTCAGACATAAGGAATGCAAATGGCTGATGAGGGTGAGGGTTGTCTTCATGGCTAAGAGGGAACAGATGCTGAGTGAAATGTGGTGGTTCCCTCCGCAGATCCGACTGCCCATCCTCCCTGCCCTCCCGCTGTTAATACAGCCCTCTAATCCGTGCACAGCCTGAGCCTGACTGTCCAGCAGCCGCTGCATCTGTCTCCTGGGCCATAACACTGTGACGCTCAAAGCAAATGTCAAAAGGCCTATATTCACAGCACAAAATCACATGCCATATAGAGAGAGGATCAGCTATTTTTTAAAGGTTTAATGTCAACATCCTGCATAACTGTTTGGGGAAAAATAAATGTTCATTGCATGAAATATCAAAAGGCATGAAGGGAAAAAAGACAAAAAGCTCCTACTATAACTTCCATATCTAATGTAATCTCATTTCAGCCCACACTCTGAAATATGGTGTCAATGTTCAAGATTGAAACAAATCCCATGTTTTCATTATTTGTAATATAATTAATTATAATAATCAATTATTTGTCTAAATTAAGCCTGTTTTACCTCACAAACCCTTTGGTAGTTCTATCTTTACAAACTGGTTATATGTGGACAAGCACTGATAAAATCAAAGAAATGTATTTTAGACTTTAGTCAAGACTCCAAAGTTTTTCCTAGATACCAAATAAGTCAGGTTGAACTACAAGGAAAAGCGTTTAAAGTGATGAACAGGTTTTACATTGACTGAATGGTGTAACCATAAAAGGCAATATTTTAAATAAAGTACTGGGACAATATGATGTTCTCAAACAGTGTGGGACAAATCTAAAAGTTTGTTGCTCCCTGAGGGGGAAATTAAAATGTTGGGAACATTACGGCTTAAGTTGTAAACAAATTACTGACAATCTTTCATCTCTGCTGACAAAGCTGACAGTTGGAGTTGACTCATCTATCTATAAATTGCAGGAACGTCTGTCTGTCTGTCTGTCTGTGTGTGTGTTATGCGCATATCTCTCGAACCGTTAGTCCGATAGATTTCAAACTTGACAGGTGTCTTGCTACGGGCAGGTCTAAGTGCAGTGCCAAGTTTGACGTTGTTTGGATTAGAAACGCCTTTGATTCTTTTCCTGCTTCCACGTTAGCTATGGTTGCTGGATATACCAAACTTATATTTCTTCACTTTCCTGGAGCACAAAAGGATAGCTGAAAGGAACATCGCGCGTGTGGAATAAGGTTGGCAAAAAAAAAGGCACTGCGCTTTTCTGTGTCTATTGTTTCACTAAGAGGAAACTCAACAAAAAAGCCATTTGCCAACACTAAATAGCCAGACCCTATATAGCATTAAGTTGCTGTGAGCTGTAGCCTACATTTACCACTTCTAACCAGAGGCAGAACATAACGTAATCTCGGAGATTATTCCTTCACAGCGCTGTAGCGCAGCAAAACAACTACTAAAAACAATAGTGGATGCAAATAGGGAAGCTGGCTTGTTAGCTGGCAAGAAGAGGAAATCCGCTGTGTCCTTATTTGAGCTGCTTTTATGAAGAAAACTGTGGTGAATGAAAAGATTGCAGTTTCTGTGACCAGGGTGACTCACTTCCACGTCTTGGGCTAACACAGAAATGCCTCAGTAAGTGAGGTAGCAGGAAGAGAGTTGAAATTCATGTTGAAAATGAAATATCAAGTTTGTTGGAATCAGGTTTATTCATAGGATTTTTGCCCCTAAAGCAGATCTCAAAGGATTTTAAGTCTTTCTAGATTGACGGACTGAACAATCAAAGAGATGCAATACTGTGTACAAACAACAAAACAAAACAACACATGCCAGTAAACGGCTAGCAACCTTTCTAGAGTAATGCAGCCTCCCAGCAATACCAATGGTAGACACTAATGGAAAACTAAGTAAAACTTGCTAGGAAAAAGGTAAAAACTGTGGACAGGCTTGTTAACTGAGAGGTCCAAATCGGCAATAACACTGAAAAATATAAGATAAACAGACAGAAACTACTGTTATATCTGTACATTATTCATATTAAGGGTGTCTCTGTTAATATTTACGTTTAAAACATGTTAGTCTTAAGCTGTCTGAGACACAGCCCATTCGACTTGTATTTTGACCAGAACAATGTTCTCGACTCGTTTCAGCATCAGAGTGAGAAATGTTCACTCTCTCAGTTCAGCGTTGAGTTTTAATGTTGTTGGCATGGCGAGGATTAGATATAATTTTAGGCCTCTGCGTCCTGTTGAGGGGGAGGAAAAGATGCAGTGGACTGTAGTTGTAGTTGAAACTGTAGATTACATCTATATTTAATCCTGGACCTTCCAAGTATTATACGACACATCACATCTGCCATGCCATCGACTGTATATTTAGAGCAGGTCTTGTGTCACATTAATCAAGATGTACTCTTCTACTAAAAAAAAAAAAAAATATATATATATATATATATATATATATATATATATATATATATATAAAAATAATGGATTGTAAACACAAATTACAATGAAAATATGCCAGGCAATATCATAATCGACAGCATCCCCATCGTGAGCAGCCTGGTGGAAGCTTTACAGTGAAGAAAACCCTCTAACAAATCTATCTGAATATACTGTCTCAAAGTGATACTTGCCAACTACATATTGCATATATATATATATATATATATATATATATATATATATATATATATATATATATATATATATATATATATATATATATATATACACATAAAGGCTCTTTAATAATGATCAACTAATCCATCTAATTCATGAAGAAAAGACCAGCATGTCTTCTTTTATAGACAAATCAATGTGGAATTGTTTTTGTTTTTCTATTAGTCTGCTCATTAAAAATGTTTGGTTGCACTTGTCAAAGTGCTAGAAAAATGGAAGCAGTGGAGCAACATAGAAAAGAGACTAGTTAGCAACAACTTGAAATCTGCATCAACTGTGAAAATGATATGACACTTTGAAAGTGTGTCAATTCTTGGACCTTTTTCATTTTCAGAAATCGATTGTACAGCTCATAAACACTTTTTGAATTAATTTTAAAAACCAGTGTGATCAAAAGATGCATAAGAAAAACAAATCCTGTAATTCAAATGTGCAACTGTAATGCATACATATTTTGCTTTTTAAAAATCGGATCCTATTGATGGAGATCAGAAAAAGCTAAAATAAAAAAAAAAATTGCCGCAGTTTGGCATGCTGAGTCATGGGAGTATGCCCACAAGGCTCAACACTGCAGATCACAAATAACTCGCATCAAAACAGCCTTCAGCTAATCAGGGAAAACACTCATAAATACATGCAGGCCAAAACACTGCAAGACCAAGAGCAACCTTGTGATGATGAGTCATAATTTTCAAAGACAACTCTCACTGATGTACGGACCAAACAGGCTTATGAAACAGGAAATATATACGACGGAATTTTGTTGGTTCTTTTGGATGGTTTTATGGTTTCTGGTAGGCTCAGAAATGGCCTATATGTTTATATGTTAGCGGTGAGTTTGACACCCTAAGCCTGCAGTGTTTAGCTTTCTGTCCCATCACTTGGCCACATGGGGGAATGACACACAGATAGATTAGCTTTAAAGCCAGTGGAAGCCAAAGTCCTTAGTAGGTGAGAAATACAGTTTGTGTGCCATGGTTTCTAGCAGTGACACACATAACTTTATGCTAACTCCTTCACATCCCAGTGCGGAAAGTAATAGGCCGCTGTTTATCAGTTTGCTAGTGAGTGTGGAGGAACCGCTGTGAGAGATAAAGCAGGCTCTTCAGTTGAAGCACAATAATCTGGCCCAGCACTGAGAGGGCTCCCAGGGCTCCATGCTTTGTGATAAAGCTATAATAATCTGACATACAGGCGCTCGCTCTATTCCTTTCTTTTTCAAGACATCGTTGAGCGCAGAATATATGTCGCCTGAATATTACCTCGCTGAGAGCTCAGAAAAAGCTTTTTACTGCACTCCAGTGCACCCTCTCTTCATTTCTCAATGCGCTGTTATAGTTCTGGTACTTTTTCTTTCCGCACGTTTCCTTCTTTTTTTTCTACAAAGGCATGTGTTTTATTTTACATTATCAGTCATGGCATTTAGCAAGGTCAGTGGTCTTAAGCCCTCCCATATTTCTTGTTGAAATTTGATGTTTTTGCAGACAGGAATGCACACTAAATGCTTCCAGATGCTCTCATTACATTCTGTTGTTTCTTCAGTATAGAATGCATTTAATGTAGGTTATGTCTATTTTACATGCTGCATGGAATCTCTATTTGTATGCTTAATGCAACAATTGGAGCAGTGAGACAATTACAACAGTACGTTCAAAGAGAGAGTTGGGTGATGCTGTCTTAGCCAGCCTGCTCAGCCAGGTCATTTTCTGATGGCAAAGGCCCCATTCTCTTGTTTTGTAAGATAGACTACAGCTAAAATGCATAATGGAAGTCCTCCCCCTCTCTCCCCTTCTCTATTTTTCAGCCCACAGTGTGGGTATGGGAAATGATGGAGGATAAAGGTCCTCGTGTAGCTGACTACTTTGTGGTTGCCGGTCTCACCGACTCGTCCAAGCCTCTCGAGGAGGAGCTCCACTTTGATGATGCCGGTCCCAAGTCTGTGAAACCAAAAGCCCCCATCACCGACGTAACTGTGGTGATCCGCTCCCTCGGTGAAGAGGTACCCCCGGGTTTCACCTGTATTGAAAGCACCCCCTCAGGCCTCTCTGCAGAGCTCAATGGAGCCAGCCTCAGGGGGCCGCAGATATTCTTGTGCTTCAAGCGAGGCAGAGATAAGCCTCCACTGACAGATCTCGGGTAAGCAATAATCCTTAGTCACTGACCCTTTACTCACCCGGCACCACTAATCACTTCTCTGCCTTGGGTCACTATAATCTAATCTTAAACACATCTTCTAGTCTGACATCTCTTCAATTAATAAATTATCAAAGCACTCCAGTAATATTTCTTTAAGAATGTCTTGTTTCAAAAGGATCATATGAAAAGTCAGTGTAACACTGCCTTGTATTTCAGGATTCTGTATGAGTGGAAAGAGAAACTGAAACCTGGATGTCACATCGTCCAGACCACGCCCTCAGGTCGCCCTGCCAACATTAGCAGCTCGTCGTCCCAACGCATCTACATTACCTACCGCCGCGCACCGAAGAGCCAGCCCCATACTTCACTGGCTGTCACTGATGTCTGCATCATCATCCCCGGCAAGGGGGAGACGCCCCCTCACACCTTCTGCAAGGTGGACAAGAACCTCAACAGCAGCATGGTGGGAAAGAGCTCTGAGAACACAGATATATCGCTAGTGTGTCTGTACGAATAATGCAGGTTTTGATTGATCTGTGATGTCTTTTCTCATAACCCAGTGGGGATCCTCAGTCTACCTTTGTTATAAGAAGTCTCTGGCTAAAGCAAACACAATTGCGTACAAAGCAGGTAAAGTGGTGTGCAGAGTTTGTATTATGAGCTCAAAGTAATTCAAAATGCTGAAGTAAACCAATTAAGGAAATCTCAGTTTTGTTCAGGAGTTGTGACAATTGTATTTAGCCTGTTGTGTGTATTTGTGTCCAGGTCTGCTGTGTAGGTACCCTGAAGAGGACTACGAGTCCTTCCCACTGCCTGAGTCCGTGCCTATGTTCTGCCTGCCCATGGGAGCAACGGTCGAGTGCTGGCCAGCACACACCAAACACTCTCTGCCTGTGTTTTCCACATTTGTTCTGACGGGTGCCTCTGGAGAAAAGGTACCACCTCCTTACATTCCTGTTACCAATAACAATGTTCCTTTCTTATAATCTTTCATAGTCACTTATCTTGTTGTGTCTTTGCAAAACACACAGAATCCTACAAACATACATAGTGATTTTGTCAAGGAAACCACAGTCCTGCTAAGTTTAAATTACATGATCATTAATTAATCAGTTCCCCCAAAGTTGGCATCAGTTTTCTGCTCTTAAATACACACATTCTCCCTTAATTGCTTCATTTCAGCCAGTCTCTCCATCTTAATTTCCCACTTTGTCTCTCTGTGTGCATTATGGATTAGTTTTTCGAAAAATACCAGACAATCTTCAACTTCTAAATTTTGAGTGGAATCAAAAATGGTCTTAAGTCTGTGCTTGGAATACTAAAAGGCTGTAAGTCTTTGAAAGCAATGCAGCATAAAAGATTTTTTTTTTTGCAGCTCATCTTTTGAATAATGGATAGCTCATGAACCACTTGGGCTGGTGCATAAGTTTTAAATGCTGAATGCCTCCGTGCTCCTTTTCTGCAACCTCTCATCTGCAGACTAGTCTCATGGTACTTCATGCCTGAAATAATTTGTTTATTTATTTGGAATGAAAAACTTCAAAGGACTGAGTATGATTTAGCTGATTTGTTATGATGAAAATTCTCTAGTGGAGCCACCACAACAGCTTACCTGTGGTTTGTGTCTTTGCAAAGTTTGCCTCGGGATGTTATCAAGTCTTTTTGTGTGTGTATGTGTGTATGTGTGCATGTATCGGGTATTCTTTATGCAGATCATCACATCACACTTATATTGTGATCCTTTTGCTTGCAGGTGTACGGAGCAGCCATCCAGTTCTATGAGGCTCACTCAGAGGAGAAACTGTCTGAGCGTCAGCGCACACAGCTCGGCCTGCAAAGCTCTGATCTTGGACCTGATGGGACCAGGAGTGTTTACAGCAACAAGAGCATCTGTCTGCTCTCCCACTGGCCCTTCTTCCAGTCCTTCAGGAGCTTTCTCACTTTCCTCTACCGATACTCCATCTCTGGACCACATGCCCTGCCTATTGAAAAGTTAGCAGTGTTTTAGAGATTCATTTTCAAAGACTATCACTCACGCAAAGTTTCAGGTCTATTCTCCCTTACTGCTTTATTAATTGATTATTTTTTTACTTGCAGGCACATCTCTCACTTCATGCTAAATGTGCCATTCCCCTCCATTCAGAGACCACGCATCCTAGTGCAGGTGAGCTTTAAAATGTTAAATATGATGAATGAAGTAATGACATCAGTGTGACGAGTTCTGTATGCTTGCATCATTTGGTTTGACATGACTTTAAACACGCTGTAGTCACAAGCTAAATCATCCACCCACTGAACGCTCTCCTGTGCTTCTTCCACAGCTGTCTCCACATGACAGCCTGATACTGAGTCAACCTGTGTCCTCTCCACTGCCTCTCAGGTAGATAAACATCAGTAAAATGTCAAATTTTAACATGAAGACATACTGTGTTTGCTACAATATTGATCTGGAACTATTTGTTTTATTTGTGTGTCTAGTGGTGGAAGCCTCTCCACATTACTACTGAATCTGGGCCCAAAGAACGCAGCCACTCTGCTGGTGCTGGCTGTCACAGAGCACAAGATCCTGGTTCATTCCCTGCGTCCAGCTGTGCTCACAAGTGTTACAGAGGCCCTTGTGTCTGTGAGTCTTTTGTTATTTTTCTACCTTTTCACATTTCCTGATAATACCACTAAAGAGGGTGGTCTTTAATGTGATTACAGCTACAATGGTAAGATCAGAGCTGCAGAGTCAATTAACTACCCATAATCACACGCATGTGTACAAATATTAATCTCTGAGAAACGCTCTACAAAGTAATGTAAAGTTCTCAAAAAAAACGAGGAAATAAGAAATATTTCTGAGTGTTTGAAACAGTTCTATCGTCGCTGCAGTGTATGTATCGTCATATAATGCATTGACCCTCCCTTTCAGATGATCTTCCCCTTCCACTGGCCATGCCCCTACATCCCTCTGTGCCCGCTGGCACTGGCCGGTGTGCTCAGCGCACCGTGCCCTTTCATCGTGGGTGTGGACTCCCGATACTTTGACCTTTACGTGCCCCCAGCTGACATCAGCTGCGTGGATCTGGACACCAACACAATCTCCCAGTAAGTAACCTCTAACTGTAACCGCTCTGTGATAGATGACTACCTTCAACTTTAAGACACCCAGCCAAAAAAAACCTTCTCATGGTTTATGTTTTTGTAGGCCTGATGGGGAATGTTCTTCCCAAGGTTATCGGTATCTCTCAGTGAGAGCCTCTTATGTAACTATATGAGCTGGAATGTGAAATAGTCTTACTGTACACAAAAGCAAATTTGGGTAACCGCTGGTCTCCCACATAAATATAAAATCTATTTTGCGAAGAGATTAAATAGTCACTGCTGATTTAAGTGAATCTGTCTCCATCCTTATATCTGTTCTTGAATGTTTCTTGATTGTCCTCCTGTGTAATGAAAACCATATGGTGTGCTTTCAGAAAAGACGACAAGAAGGCTTTAACGTGGAAAATCTTGCCCAGGAGAGCCTGCAAACATCTTCTGAATACCCTGAATAAGCTCTATCAGCAGCTCACTGAGGGTAAGTCCAGTCTTATGCTGTGTCATTTTATATGTGGTTTCATGAATAATTTATGTTGTCTACTTGAGTCTGTTGAGTCAGCCTGTACAGTCAATTTTACTGGAAAACTCAGTGGATGCTTACACTGTTATATGAAACCAACTTACGATGTTTAGTACATGACAGGAAGTATAAAGTGTAATTTAGTCCTTGTCCAGTCCTGCTCAACCTTAGTCATTTACAGTTATTCCCAGAATTGCTTTTGTCCCTTTACTCAAGTTTCAGCATATCATGTGGCTGAATGTATTAGGATCTATTATGGTCTGTCTGCAGTAAAAACAGAAATGTCTGGCTCCTACCATTGATTTTATTCTTTGTGACGGTTAAACGTTGATGCAAAATGAATCCCAGCCTAGAAAGAAGCTCTTTGATTGAGACAGATTAACATTTACCTTTGATGTTTTCTGTATCACACTCCAATTTGGCTGAACTGAAAATAAAATGGTGTAATGTTTGGGTGGTCTATTTTTATATACTGAAACATACAAAAAAATACCCAGAAATTAATTGTGTGCTAGAAAATGTTTACAGTGTTTTAGAGTGCATTTTCTTAGCCACACTAGCCAAATGGCTCTATGGCAGTGTTAGTCCAGAGTTAGTATTTTATACAAACATTCATGGTCCCCAAAGGATGAAGAACTACTGACTTTGGGGATCCCCTGACTTTTCCTCTTGAATGAGGAAATGAGGATGGATTCACCTGAAATTGGGAAAACACAGTCAGTACGCTCAAGATGGATTGTAATCTTTGGTCCCCGTAACTTTTCATCCAGCGCTATCATTGAAATTTGAAATTGCTTTTGTTTATGACCAAATACCTGTAAAAAGAAAAATATTTCTATCAGCCTCAGCTGTACTTTTTGTTTATTGCTAATTGCCAAATGTTAGCATGCTAACACGCTAAACTAAGACGCATGTTAGCACTGGTCGTTGTGAGCATGTTAGCTTGCTGGCCTAAGTGCCTAACTACAGGCTTACAAACCCTTGTCGCTCTGAACTCTTTGAGTTTAACGCTAACAGTACATTGGCTTAGTTGAGTGTGCCTGTGTTCCCACAGCCCTATGTTCCCACATTTCTAAGAATTTCTTTTTCACTGAAAGTTAGGCCATATGTTCCCACAGACCTATGTTCCCACAGTTCCCACATTTCTAAGATTCTTTTCCAAAATTAGGACCTGTATTCGCCTATCCCCTAACCCACGTTAACCCTTGAAGGGAAGTGTAGGAACACAAGACCTAATTTTGAAAATGTCCTAGAAATGTAGGAACATAGGGCTGTGGGACCATTGGGATGTAGGAACATAGGGCTGACCCCCTTAAAGGTGCACTATGAGTTCCTTTCAATGTGATTTCATTTTTGTCTCAAATCGGTCATCAGTTTTCTCCTTGATCCGCTAGCTGCCTGCCCCCTGAATACACTGTGAAAAAGCCCAGTCTTGGGAGACAACACAGGGGTCGTAAACGTCAAACAAACACAAGAGGCACAGGCTGGGCACCAAAATACAACAAACCACTCTAGCCAATCACCGACAAGATGGTTGGGGGAGGGGGTGGGGGTTAGTGACAGTTAGTCAGTTAAGGCAGCATGGTGGCCCAGTGGTTAGTATTGTGGCCTCACAGCAAGAAGGTTCTGGGTTCAAATCCAGGCCTTTCTGTGTGGAGTTTGCATGTTCTCCCCGTGTCTGCATAGGTTTTCTCTGGTTTTCCCCCACCACTGTTCCCCTCCCCCTCCCTAACTAGCTGATGTGTGGTGAGCGTTCTGGCATTGTATGGCTGCCGTGCATCACCCAGGTGGGTGCTACACATTAGTGGTGTTAGAGAGCAGTCCCCACCCCCCCTCCCCCCTAATGCGCTTTGAGTGTCAATATAAATGTAATAAATAATAATAAAAGGCGCTGACACACTAACCCGATAATCGGCCGTTGGACAGTCTGGCAAGGTCGGTGACTCGAGTCTGTTCGGTGTCTTCTGTGCCGTTGTCCGTCTGAGGGGCTGTCGGCCTTTATTTTGGCCGACCTCACAGTCGGATGTTCAGTCGGAGAGACAAGGCAGTCGGGACTCACTCGGAAATGGGGAGCGGAATGAGCGTGATCTCATAAACTGACCTTTGTTGATCTGAAATGAAGACTGAAATGAAGTCTGAAATGTTGATCTGAAATGAAGACAGATTCAGCAACTGCATGGCCTATTTCTCACTTAAAATGTTTTCAGAAACATGTTTCAGTGAACTATTTTAGTACAATATGAGATTGTATTCTGAACGAACCGCCATGACAGTCTGGCTTTTGAATTTCCGGAGAAAACAAACCCATGTGACGCGTTCGTCCAATCAGCTGCCTTTTCATTTTTTGGGCAACAATACAGATTAGCGCCGCCTGCTGTTATGGAGACGTATTACGTCTCGTCTCTTCTGTGTGTTCTGTGGCACTTTTTGGACCAACTCCGGGAGACTGATCAGTCCGACTGGCTTTTCTGCCGACGGTTGGCTGTCTGGTTGGTGTGTAACTGTCATTAATTAGTCATGACAGTTACGGAAACATGGGGGGAGGGGCGAGCTTGCTCTGTTTTGTTCGAAATGTACTTGGAACGTCAACAGAAGTGACCATGCAGGAACTCATAGTGCACCTTTAAGGGAAATTAGCCACGTATACTTTAGCATTGATAATATTTATTGTGGTATCTGCATTTTAGAACGTAAAATAGATGTTATGTGGTTAGCTAATGTATAGTCAGAGCTTTGTGCTGGCTAGAATAGAATAACAACTAACCTGTTTAAAACAATTTGTACGTGTTTCTTTTCTTGTCATCCACTGAATATTTTGTGATAAACTCAATGTCTGCTGCAGTTGTGTGGTTTTTAATAAGCAATTATTTGTTGCCAGGTTGTTCATGTGATTATTTATTCTACATAATCTACTGTTGTGTGCTCTCAGGTGATCAGTTGAACCAGGAAGATGTGCAGATGGAGCACACAGTAACTGACAATGAGCTCAACGGTGGGAAGAGCCTCCACACTTTGGAGCTGGAGATCCAGGAGGCCTTCCTGCGCTTCATGGCGGCCATCCTACGAGGCTACCGCTCCTACCTGCTGCCCATCACCCAAGCCCCCTCTGAGAAGACCACCGATGCCAGCTCCCTCTTCGACATTCAAGGTACATTTCAGTCTCAGTCTGCAATGTTATAGCCTACTATATGCATTCACAAAAACGCTGACAAGCGATTGTTGTCGTGGCTATACGTACATGATTCAGTGCTGGAGTAGGTCAGGTTAAGGTCTGAGTGCTGCTGCATGAAAGTTTGTTCTAAATCACTGCTGTAATAACTCTGGTGATTTAGCTTAAGCCTCAGTGGATATTAGGCTTGGATGACAAATCAGAGAAACCGTCATAATTAATAGCACAATGTCCTGCACATCTATGCGCTCTTATGCAAGCGGCGCAACAGAGAACAAATTGTTTCATACCACAGTATTCACTTCCTATAAATGTTGGTCTGCATGTTGACCCCGCAGATGTTCTGAAACCGCTTGATAAGTTAATGTTTTATAATCCAATATTAATGCCCACTTGTCATGTTTGTTTACACAATGTATTTTGTTTCATAGGCTTCCTGAAGAGCAGAGACCGCTCCCACCAGAGGTTTTACTCCCTCATGACCAAGACTCAAATGTTCAGCCGTTTCATAGAGGAGTGCTCCTTTGTCAGTGATAAAGACGCCAGCCTGGCTTTCTTTGATGAGTGTGTTGATAAGGTGAGATTTTTAGCTAATCTTTACTATGGATTTTCTGTGTCAGAGACAATTCATCAGAAGAACTGCATCATTCGTGTAGGAACAAATGTTCCAATAACAATATATAGTCTGGCCTCCACCCTCTTCTTGCAGAGAGTCATTTAGAGGGAAGATTAATCACATTCTGTCCTCCCAATTAAGATGTCTTGTTAAGGTCTTGGTTTAATTTGAAGGAGCTAATAAGCAAATAACAGGAGCTAATAGAAATAAACAAAGAGTAATTAACACTACACCATCTCCATTGAGCTGCTTATTAACATCATTGCTGTAGGCTTTTCTCAAATATAATGCCCCCTCTTCTTTTAGTCCTTTTTAAAAGTGATTTTCTGTCTTATTTTGTGGTACTTCTATTGCTATCCTCCTTATCTTCTTCTTCTTCACTGATTTTCTGCCTTTTTTCTTTTCTGCTGCTCTGTTTGTCATCATGGCTTCTGCCTGGTAGCTATTTACCACTGGAGGCAAGGTAAGCTATTAGACCTTGTGTTGTAATTCAAGCCTTTTGTGACAGTTTGTGACAGTAAAAAAAAAAAAAGTCAGACTTTTTCCCCTTTTGTTTTAGCTGTAGTAGAATCAGGTACAAATCCAAGTAAAGTGTTTTCCGTTGTTCTTAGTGCGTGACTCAGCTCAGAGTGTTTTGTGTGGCTATGTGTTCTGAATAAATCAGAGTGAGGGGAAAAGGGAGCAGAGCTAAAAGTGCAGGAGAGGCCTTTAATGTGAGGCGGTGCATTATCTGTCAGTGTGTGTCAGCAATCTGCATTATTGAACCAGGTGCCATTAGAATGAACCACACAGAGAGGTTATGCAGAACGGATATAGACATGCCATCCAGGTGACGCTGAGACAGTGAGATTAATTATTTGTGCTTGCTTTTCGCTAAGATGACTGTGCACTATCCAGACTCCGAAAGTCACTCTGAAATATAACCGAGAAGAATGACAGAGGAAGACAAAGATGGAGGCAATAATCCTTAATTGTCGTAATGTTGTGAGTTTTGTTGTTGAAATCCCATGGGATGTGGACTAGTCCTTGCTCATTGTCAGTGTGAGGGTTAGTCATTTGGTGATTTGACAGCTTTTATTAACACAGTCTGCCTACACATGTTTTGTACACACTAAAAAACATCAACCTCTCCTCCAAAAAAAAAAAAACTCTCTGTGCTTGCAAACTTGTGCAATCAGGAAGTCACATTTACATCCTGCACAGTGGGAAGTCCTGTACGAGTGTTCATTGCGGTTATTATTGAGAAGTGGAAGCATTGATTCATTCAGCGTCATTGCTGCTGAGGTTGACAGAGAGTGTGTGATTGAGAAAGACCTCTTGAGTGTAAGAGGAAGGGCAAGTGGAGAAACACTGAGCAGAATCAAAGTTAGGGCAAATAGGTCAGTGACAGTTAGTGACTGAATCATCCACTTGACTGACTGGAACAAACCCTGTAACACAGTAGCACTGGGGAGCTATTCAGTTGCTGCCATAATATTAACGTTTTTGTGAAGCTCATGTCCGAGATAAGCCGGTAATCAATTTAGATAAGCCAAGTGAATGCACATCAGCATAGCAGGCCTTTTATGATCTCCCAGGCAGCTATTCAGTAGTGATTTTCTCTTTACCTTGCCATGCAACACAAAGGAATGGTACTGCTGTTGTTCTCAGAAAGGCAGGAAGACTGTGGAGCTTTGTACACGTTTCTCCATACAGCAGATCAGTCAGTCAGTTCTGAGCTGAAAGAAATGTGGCAAGCACTAGTGCAAAAACGGTACAGTTTAATGGGCTAATGTCCCTAGAGCAAGATGGCATACATTGTGTCCAGGTCATTGCAGCCTGGATTCATTTAGTCTTTGGCGAGTCATAGGATCAAGCCCCTGCCTTGGTAGTGCCCTTTAGATAAATAGAGTGGGGACACGGGCCATATTTCTGTAGATGGATCATTACTGGCATCTGTTTGTCCTCATGTCTGATCTGATCTGAGGGCTCATACAGTATCAGATGCCCATGAGCCCTCATGCACCACTGGCATCTATAGATTTGTGTAGCAAAGCTAAGAGGAAAGAACAGAGGGAAGAATAATGACAAATGTGTTTTTTTCTCTTGTAAACCAGATGGACAGTGAGCGACCAGAGGAAACCAGACTGATTGAACTGGATGAATCCCACCGCAGTGAGCACACGGTCTATATCAACCCTCCAGAGCTGCCTCCACTACCACAGGGAGAAGAGCATCCTCTGTGCTATAGGTACCACACTGCAGATCAATCTCTACGATAGATACAAGACAGGCTGTTTGACTATTTTACTCATACACAGGCACACACGTCAATAGCACTTCTCACCGACACTCAGTAAACATAATGCAGCTCCTGAAGGAGAGACATAGTGTAAATTGCCTCTGTTGTTGTAGACGTTGACATTGCTTTAGGGCTTTGTGATTATTTTGAGCCAGAACACATCACTTTTGGATTCTTATGTCAGTGCTCAAGCTTCCAGTGTGTCAGAGCCAAACTACTGTGCAATGTAATTTGGCTTGCCAGTGTTTACATGGGATTGATGTCTATTTCAGTGTATGTGTATATGAGTGAATATACAGTATGTCTTTCTGCAGCTACTCTGGGTTCCCTGTGCTGAATGCTGAGCTTCTGGAGCCGCTGGAGGGACCAAATCCTCCATCAGCAGGCCTGGCCTCACGCCACAGCAGCCCAGCCAGCCCTACGGCCATCTTTAGGCGCTCTAAACAGGTCAGCCGTATGAGTAGTGAGATTTTTTTTTTTATTGTTCTAGAAAGACCATGACATACAAAAACCTTCATCTTTCATTTTTGTTATAGTGTAACCATATAATTATAAACATCAATATGTCAAATGTATTGCAGTAGCAGTTTTTGGCACGGGCAAAGCGGGCAAAGCGGGCAGTCGCCTGCGGCGGAATTTTTTCATGACACATGGGGGGCGGCACGAGCACTTAAAAAAATACAAAAGAATCCTCTGCGCCGTGAAGCCAAATGTCTTCAAAGCAATGAAACGTTGATAATAAAGAACAGTGATTTAATAGCAATAAAGGGATGGTGCACTCCCAGGCCAATGGGCAGTTGTATCCGCGCTAACGGCTCCTATAGTGGTCTTTTCCAGTCTGGCACCGGACACCCTGCGATGCCCTCCAGCTCTGCGGCTCGGAGCACTATTTAGGATTCACAAGGAGGAAGGGGGTCTCGCCCAGGGTGTAATTCAGTGTAGAACCGCCACTGATGTATTGTCAGATCTGATCCATATTGGTTTATTTTTATGTTTGCAATTTAAAGAGTTAAGCTCATTTTACTTCTGCATTCTTTCTACATAACTATGGATACGGTTATAAAAAATGAATGCAAAATGAATATCAAAATCTGCTAAAGGATGATACATTATCTCTACATCTGATCTTTTTTATCCCAGGAGATCAAATCAGCTCAAAGGATGGCCAAAACCTATTCATCTATGCCTCAGATGTGGTCTAAGTGTCTGCTGCGCCACTGCTATGGCCTTTGGTTCATCTGCCTACCAGGGTTTGTTGGCACCTGCCATTCAAAGGTGCGGGCTCTGCGTACAGCTTACGATGTGCTGAGGAAGATGCAGGACAAGAAGTTGCAGGCTCCAGATGAGGTAGGGAAATGACTAAGTATAAGACAACCCACAACTCCATATTTAGTAGTGTAGAATAATTTTGTAAATCCTGATGTTTTCTGTCCAAGGTGTGTTACCGTGTGTTGCTGCAACTGTGTGGGCAGTACAGCCAGCCAGTCCTTGCTGTCAGGGTGTTGTTTGAGATGAAGAAAGCTGGAGTTCAACCCAACGCCATTACCTATGGGTACTACAACAAGGTGTGTGCTCTTAGTATCTACTCTACATACAGTAAATAGAAGGAAGCAATAAACAAGCTAATCTGACTCTAAATTGAACACTTTAGTCTAAGTCTGACTTTGTATGACCACATATACTGTACATGTTCACTGCTCTAGGCGGTGTTGGAGAGCACCTGGCCCTCCACCACCAGAGGAGGCTACTTTTTGTGGGGAAAGCTGAGAAACGTGATCCTAGGTGTGCTCCAGTTCAAGCAAGCGGGGAGAAAACAACAGACGCCGCACAGAGACCCTCATCTTTCAGGTAAGAATACTAATGGGATGCATTATATTTAATATATATTATTACATTGTTTTTACTGATATCTAATATCTGGTATCCCATATTTTCCATGTTCATTTTGGCTGATAACAATACTTACTTATACAAGCATCTGGTGAAAAATGCTCCCCACAGTCATCACTTAAGTTTATAGAAATATATATAGAAATACACAGAAAGTATGAACTTGGATTTATTTATTTCAAATTGGCTCTTCATATATCACAAAGATTTTCAGCCTGAAATCCAAACTCTTACTAACAAATGAATAACCCACATATAAATTCACTGCGATTGATCAAACATATTGCCCAAATGTCATTATGATATCTGACACAGTATATGATGCACTCCCTCCGTCAAATACTAACACAGACACCACTAGTCTTTGTTTTATACCCAAGACTAATCAGGTCTTAAATTGTTTGAGATTGCATTAAGTTCAGTGGTAATTACTTTTTAATTGTGCACAAATTCAGTAAATGAGAGACTGAAAGTATAGGATTTTTCTGGCTCCCTGTAGTTCTTAATAAATAGACATGTAAATGTGTGTGATCTGGTGTGAGTGGTTGCTTCTTTAAGGCTTCTTTCCTGGTCTCATAATAAGGTTTGTCCCAACTCTAGCCTCACCCAGAACATATCGTTCCCAACCTGCATTTCTTTAATGACTCCAATTAAACAGAGTGAAGAGGTTTTTCCTCCCCAGCAATCACAGCACACAGGTTGCTCTTGATGCCAGTCCCTAATTCCCACAACAGCCCAGTTAGACTATCATTACCATAATGACACAGGGTGAGGGGCTTTAATGAAAACATCATGCTTTACATCATATACTCTAACCTTGTTCTTTTGATTGTTGCTGTGAGTAAATTTTGATTTCATTCACTTCCCAAAGAGAATTATATTCACATGACAAAAATGGCAATGTGATCATGTTGAGGAGCAAGATTCTTTAGTTATTTAATAAATTACTCTTCATTGAATTTACAATTGGTGAACTGAAAATGGACAATTTAATTTGTTCAACCTTGATTTTGCTCCCCTTTTAGTTAAAAAATAAGACAGGAAAGTGAAACCTTGATTCTCTTTCAGCACTCTGGCATCTTTATATGTTGTTCAAGTACGATGACAGCTATGTGGCATTCACTGCATTCCTGCATCTTTGCAGTGGATGATAACGATTAGAGCACTATTCAGTGATTGTTTTTACAGAGCTTTTATACCAGCTGGGTTCTGGTCTTTTAATCCTAATCATTTGTTTTAATCGTCCTCTCCCTTTTCTGTTATCTCTCAGACGGCAGTGATCTTGACACAGTCAGTCATGGCAGTTTGGACAGTACTAATGACTCTGCTGAGCGCACTTCCATCGACACTGACTTCACTAAAATGGACTCCAGTGATGATGGATTTAGTACAGGTAGGAAATTACAGTTTTGCTTCTTTCTCCTTCAAACTATTTCACTGTCATCCTTTGATTGTGTCACTGCTGCTCCTCGTGTCTCAGCTTCACTCTGAAAAAATCAAATTTTTATTTGATTTAATTTACATCCTTAAAAGTAGCCAAACCACATGAATCATAAACCTTGATTTTGCATTTCTCTACTTTAATGTTACTACTAAGAAATTGTTTTGATGTCATTGTACATTCTGCTTTTCGTCAATCACCTGACCTGAAACCAAAGTCTGAAGTACCAAGAAATGCTTCAAAACCGTGTTACCTTATGGAAAACGAGACCAAGAAGTGACAAATGTTACAGCAGCTCATCTGAGCAGTGTAAATTAATACATAAATAACACCATCAAGTTCATATTTTAATTTGTTTTTTAAATAACAAATGCTAAAATGGCTAATTACATTCCAATGGATTCCAATCCATTAAAACGTGATTAGGGAAAACGTAAACTAAAGCAATCATTGGAGGCACATTCATAAAATATTTGCAGGTGATGGGTAACAATAATCTGCACAAAAAGAAGATAAGAACTGCTTACAATTCTTCTCTTTACCTGGACTCAAGCGAGAAAGACCATTTGTGGATAAAACATTGCCATGTCCATGTAGATTAAAAGAAAAAAGATAGCATCACACAAGTATTTCTTTGTCTTTTTGCAAAAAAATTTAATTTAGACTTTGACAGCAAATGGATTCGTTGCCTTTGGGACACTTTCTTAGTTTCTTCTTTAGCCCTTGTCCTCACATTATGACTAATGTACTGTAGAGAAAGGACAGTCCGGATAACAGGGCTCATAATGGTCTATTAGCAGGATTAAGCTAGAACAATATCATGGACTTGAATCTGGCTCACAACTTTTTCTTATCCCCAAACAATTGAATAAAGCAGAAATTCTGTGAGAATATAGCAAATCACAGTAGAAGAGGTTTGTACTCATTGCTGCAGTTTGACCTTGTGATTATGATGCAAGTTTTCAAATACTCTATTCCTCTCCTGCTGCTCCTGTTTTTCTATTCTGGGAGTGTTGTGCTGTAAGCTACAGTGTAGGGAATGTTACCGCACTCTTTTCAAAACTCTCAGATAAGCTGTCACTTATAAAGCAATCCACGCAGACTAAATAGCTGTTTTTTATTCGCTCAGCTCTTTCTGAAAGAAAAAACTTACCAAGGATAAAAGCTACAACTAAATAACTCGCTGTTTTTCAGAAGAGTAAAGCCTCTTATCTTTTTCAGGTGGACAGTCAGACCAGGGCTATGATTCACTATCCAAAGAGGAGGAGAGGATGTGCAGCAGAGAGAGTGACAACACACTATCGGTGGAAGACAAAGGCCAGAGGCAGTCCAGTGAGTTATTGACTAGCTTCTATCTCTAATCTCTGACACTTTAGCTACCATTTCTGCAGGAGTGAATCACCGCTTACTGGCAGCAAAATGAACGCTCTCTCTTTAAAAGCTGGGTATCAAGTGTGGGTGTTCTGTACTCTCCCCTCGTCCATTTGCTGTTATATTTAGATGTTTTTGAGAAACAGATTCTGTTGACGGATGATTGTGTTATGTAAGCAGGTGATTGCTTGCATGACAGGATTTGTCTTGAATTTAGTTGCTAATAACAACATGCCGTGTCTGATGCAATCACTGTTTCAGCTTTAGTGTTAAATAGTCCTTACTACTTGGTGTGAGTAGTTCATCAGAGACTTAATTGCTTACCTGATTTTTGGAATACAATACAAGACAGCCATATTTTAAGATTAACAGCTGTCCCTGAAAGAACCACCAGCTGCCAGTTCTACTCTTTTTTTTTTTTATCCCACTGTTACAGCTTTATGCTGGCATAAACGACAGGACTCCAGCAAGTGATAACTTTCCATATTAAATGTAGAATTTGCATGAGATTTTAGAGATTTTGATCTATCTCCTTAACGATTGGGTGTCATTAAAATCTCCAGCACCTGAGATAGAGGTTCCAATCGGCGGCATCTCTCCTTCTACTAGAAGCTATAAACCCACAGATGTCAGTGCAGGTAAGTTTTATTTACAAAGAAGATTCTCAAAAAGCCATTATGATTGTGTATAAAAGCCACAGATCTCAGTCTTACCGTGTGGGTACTGAATGTTTTGCCACATATGTTTTTGTCACAGGCAATGGCAACAGGCTGGTTTCCAGACCATCTAGTGACACCATTCTGTGTGGAGTTCTGCCAAAGAAAGAGAGGCCAAAATCTCTGGACTTGTCTGGTGGACAAGGAAGTCTAAGACTCACCGTCCCTCACCTTGGCTCAACAAAGCAGCATTACCAAGCTGGTGACAGACTGCACGAGGTAGAAGAAGAGGAGACAGAGACTGATAAACAGAAACGTCTCCGCTGCAGCGGTGCAGTGGAGAGGCCAGGTGTGTCTTTAGAGAGGAGTGTCAGCTGCAGTGATGGGACTGTGAGGAGAACGGGTGTTGAGAGGGGGTTTGATCCCCTGTCACTGATGGCGACAGATGCGGTACAAGAGTGTGATCGGGAGAACAGTGGCACAAACACGGCCCGCCGCGACCTCGCTGAAGAGATTGAGATGTACATGAACCCCTCAAGCCCTTTGTTTGGTTCGGCCTCGTCTCCTCACACCTCTCCACGGCCCTCCACCCTGCTCCGCTGCAACACACACATCCCACTGTCTCTGAAATCCAAGGAGAAGTTGCGGTCGTCGCCGTCTCTTCCTCTGGGTGTCTGTACCAAAAGCAGGGAGAGGCCTTCCTCCTTGGTGTCACCCTCCTCACCTTCTCCCTCCTCCTCATCATTCTCCATGGACTCACTGTTCACGCCAACTCTGGACATCTTCAAGAGTAGCGTCATATCAGCAGGGAAGGGCGTGGCTGAGAAGGCTAGCCGTTTCTACTCTCGTCTGTCCTCCCAGACTTCATTAACACAGGTTGGTGGTGCATTTCTGCTAACTAATATTCCCAATTTAACTGCTGAGAAAACTACCTCCATGATGATGTTTTTCTTCCCCTTGTACTGCAGGATGCAAACTGTGACCAGATTAGTGTATCCTCGCTGACCTCAGGAGAGGCAGACTGCTCCTCGCTGCTTGATCATGACTCCTGTCTGGATCCAGATGGCTTTACCTCCCCCCAGCACGGCAGTGTTTCCCGACTCAGGAGGAGCCCGGTTGTGGGTCATACCAACCTGGGCAGCCCCAGCACCCCCAATAGAGTGTTCAGACACAACTCATTTTCTGGTTTGTTGCACATCCTCAGTCCGTATAACAAATATTGCTGGAATAATGGTGCTAGTTTTTTTTTTTTTTTTTTTTTTTTTTTTTTTTTTGCTTAAAGCAAACAACACAATCCATATTTTGTTAAAATAGTTGGCAGCCTCGATCTCTGATGTTAAAAAGTCATGGCGTACAGCCACGCTTGTTAAATTGCTGTTTTAACTGCAGCATTGTATTGGTTCCCTGCAAAACACATCTTGATGATCTAAATTTAGAGTAAGAGCAGGGCTTTGTAATGGAGAGCGCCGGGTGCTCTCTGCGAAACTAGGCCAGCAGGCGGGAGGGCTGATTCAGTGTGTAGGCTGCTCTACACCCAGCCACAGGCCCTATGCTAAACATAAACACGTGATGCATGCCCACTCCCAGACACACCAATGTGAAACACAGATTGGCTAAACCTGCACAGCAAAAACAAATAAAGTCCACAGATTGTACACTTTGAAAAATGATTAGCTGCTTCATTTTGTTTTTCCACTTTTGCACAATTAAATGCAGATATGTATAGCCTAATTGTATAATCCTCCATTGTATCCAGGTGGTTTGGCACTTCCTTCTAAAACCCCTCACACTCCAGATTCCTCCCCCGACACCAGCCGATTCCAACCCGCTCCCAATTACACCATAGAGGTAAATTGCTCTTATATAAAACTATCTTATCAATCACTCCTCTGTAGACTGACACAGATTGCCATGATTGAGTCTTACACTCTGCTGCTTTTTGTTGTAGGTGTTGATGTCCAGCTGTTCACTTTGTAAGACGTGTGACTGTCTGGTGTATGACGAGGAGATCATGGCTGGCTGGACAGCAAACGACTCCAACCTCAACAGCACTTGTCCCTTCTGCGGCACAGCCTTCCTGCCTTTCCTCAATGTGGAAATCAAAGACCTGAGACCACTCAGCAGGTAAATGTTCCCTTTACACAGACCAGTATTTACACAGTATAAATGCACATAAAATACAGAAAAGATTTTAACAATTAATCAGGTGTGTCCATCATTTTACACTGAATTCACTGAAAATATGAGGTTTAATGTCTTTGATCTCTAATACTAGATTATCTATTGTTATAGTGGCTAGCTAGCTTTTATTTCTCTAGAAAAGTCACACACAGGTGCACACACACTCAGACACAAAATCTTTTTTATCCCTGTGGCCTCTTTAAACAGATCCACTCTGTGTCTTCCCTCAGGTCTTCTATGGAAAGTAATCGTGTTAATGAGGAGGTCACGTTGACGACTCTCAATCCAGAGGCCAAAATGTCTGCAGCAGACTGTGCAGCTCAGTCATCTGCAGCTACCCCCCAGAAGCAGGGGAGCAGCGGGAGTGCTGGGCCGGCTCCGGTGACGGTGCCCTACCTGAGCCCTCTGGTTCTGTGGAAGGAACTGGAGAGCCTGCTTGTAAATGAGGGCGACCAGGCCATCTCCTCCCCCTGTGTTGTCGACCAACACCCCATCGTCTTCTGGAACCTTGTGTGGTACTTCAGAAGGCTTGAGCTGCCGAGTAACCTGCCGGCTCTTATCCTGGCCTCCCAGCACTGTAGCCATGGAGACCAGGTAAACATACAGGTGTCTGTCAAGCTCACCCACAAATAGTTGCATGTGTAGATTGACCCATTTAGCCAATAAAGCCATAAAGCCATCATTTTAAAGAAATAGTTTTCTCTTTTGGAAAATACTCTTTTTTACTTTGTTGCCATTAGTTAGTTGTACATATGGATATCACACTCATAGCTGTATGAAGCCGGGCCAAGAGAGTGGTATTGATCTTCTCATCTCATTTTCGGCAAGAAAGCAAATTAGCGTTTTTCCCAAAATGTCAAACTATGCCTTCAAACCTTCTATGTGTATGGTATAAAAAAATCCAACTTTGGTGACTCCTAGTGGTAGTTTAAATAAAAAGGACAAAACAGAGTGCTGCATAAAGTCAGCACATCGACCATACTAATTTTCACTGGGAACGTCTCTTTATTTATTTTGATCAAATAAAAAACGAAATACTTTTACAGATATAATAACATTAAAATTCTACCTGTAATGTCTGTAACATACAGAGTAAGGGATTAATCTTTCAGTCGTTTTACCCCTTACAGACTCCTCAGAGCGTTTCATCCGAGGATAGTAAGCAGGTGCTTGTGAGGATTATGTGGGACAACCTGAAGTTACACAAAGACAAGGTTCAACCCTGCTATGTCCTGTGGAACACACATTGTAAGTCACTAAAGTATTAACTTTAACAGATTAAAGTATAACATGTTTTAAAAGGTGAAATTATTTTCAGAAAATTATTCTGTTAGCAAGTTTGATCAATGTCAGATATTTACATGTAAATTAAATAATGCATATGAAGTAACTAGAAAATCATGCATAATTCAGTTCAGGACTCCTATTAGTCATGTCGTTATTATCAGTGCTATAGTTTCAAAATTGAGTTTGACTGATGGAGATGAATGAGCCTTTGATCAGGGTGACTTTTATCTCTTGTTCTTTGCAGGTGCAAACTCCTTGGTTCGCTCTGGGCTGTGTGAAGAGGGCCAGCTCTTCACTGTGGAGCTACTGCAGGGTTTTGTGAGGAGCATTAAGAAGAGTGATGTCTATCAGCCCATGAGCCAGATCATCCAGCTGTTGGGGCCAGAGCTGGGTTTTAAAAGACAGAGGTGAGAAGATAAAGAGTTTAGTGTAAAGCCATGTGTGAAAGATGAGATGAATGGAAAGTCTAATTGTTTTTCTTTTTTCTCTCTCAAAAAGGAGCCTATACCGAGATTTATTGTTCCTCGCTCTTGTGGCTTTGGGAAAGAACAACATTAATATCAGTAAGTCCAAAAGCATGATATCCTGTTTTTAGACATGCTGCTGTTTGTCTGTCGCTCGGTCCACCACTTTGGTCCAGACTGAAATATCTCAACAACTGTTATATGGATCGCATGAAATTTGGCACAGAGAGCCATTGTGCCCAGAGGATGAATCCTACTGACTTTTCCTCTAGTGCCACCAGCAGGTCAAAGTTTTAATTTATCCTGTGAAAAATAATATGTACCAGATGGATTGTTACAAAATTAAGTACAGAAATTTATTTTCCACTTAGGTGAATCTTGACCACTTTTGTGATCACCTGACTCTAACTCCATCATCAGGTTAAAATTTCAATTTGTCCAGTACTTGGTGTTTAGACCAAATACCTGCAAAACTAATGACATTCACATCAGCCTCAGCTGTACTTTGTGTTTAGTGCGCAATTAACAAATATTAGCTTGGTAACATGCTAAACTAAGATGGTTTACCAGCTAAACATTATACCTGATAATTAAACGTCAGCATTTTAGTATTGACCTTGTGGGCCTGTTAGCATGCTGACATTAGCATTTACCACTGCACTTAACTACAGCCTCACAAAACATGCTATGCTATCATGGCTGTAGACAAGTACTTTTACTTTTTATACAGATGCTAAAACTGTTATTTTCTTACATTATAAAATACGTGCTACACCATCTTATGTCCACATTGTTAACTGACCATTAACTCTTTGCAGATGCTTTTGACCGGGAGTACAAGTTGGCATATGATCGCCTCACCCCCAACCAGGTTAAACTGACACACAACTGTGACCGACCCCCCGGAGCAGGGGTCATGGAGTGCAGGAGGACTTTTGGGGAACCCAGTCTGTAAACTACTTCTCTTCTTTTGCCCCATTATATTTTTCCTTCACGTTCCCTGTTACTGTTTTGTTGGTCTGCTCCTCAGACTCAGGACCAGCTCACCAGACTGGAGCACAGAGCTCTTAAGCACAATGTGAAAATGACACTTAATATAAAGTAACTGCCACGCATTTCTTGTATACTGTTAGAGGTGAGAGGCCTGGAGTGACGAACTTGTGTTTGTAAATAATTAAAAAATCCACTGTATTTTCCATATAATTATTAATGTTTGTACAGTTATTATACAGTCCACAGTACATTTTATAACTTTGTTTCTGTTGAAGCTGTGAGTAAGTATGTAAAAGTAAGTGTATGATCACGTTGTTGAAATTCACAACTGGTCCTGGTGACCTTGTCGAGACTGCTGTTGAGTGTGTGTATAATCAGTCCTTGCTTTTAGACATTTGAGTTTTTACAAAGCACTTTGACCATATGAGCTTGCCATTCATTCTCATTTATGTAATGCTGTGGCCCAGCAGCATACGCTTGAATGGCTTTTTATTTGGCAGCTGCAGGACTTACTGCACTGTTAATATTTTCATTACATGCAGTGAATGAAAGCAAAGAAATTCCTCCTCATCTGCACCCTGTACTCATAGCAGGGCCATGATCATGATCATATGCCTGAATACACTAAACTAGACAATAACATAGAAAAACGGTACCATTATAAAACATATTTCTAAATCATGAAGGGAGTACTCAATTAATGTATATGCACAATGTTTATTTGTTATCCTTTTTTGTACAATGTACCAAAAGAACCCAAAAGGGAATAGTACTAAGATTTATTTACAGTTTTTTAAACAATACCTTTTTAATGTAAGGATTTATGTGTTATACGGGACCACAAAGGATAGATTTCCTTAAAAACAGTACAATCAAACTAATAGTAGATGAATGAAAACAAAATGTTTTCTGTTGGTTTAATCAACACATTTTTTTGATAGAGAAATTAATTTATACAATAATGGATCTATAAAAATGTAGTATTTGTATATTTTCTTTAGGTATTCACTGTATAGTGTAGATGTCAGTTTTAGACATTTGGATAACTGTGCACTGTTTAATGTGACATACAGCAACAAAAAAAAAGGCATTTCAAATTTCTTCGATGATTGTGCATGTTTCTTTGCACTGGGTATATTAAAAGATATGTTAATGTCAAAGGTGTTACGTTAAGACAACAGCTCTGACCTGCCGTAATTTTAAATCACTTCCAAAAATGAGTGTGATGGTTCACTATGTTAATATTGTCTTTCACTTTTAACTGACAAAAGTCTGCCTGGAATGGTAGTAATGTGATGCCGCTCTACAGCTTATTACTGGACTTCACCACAATAAATTATGATGATACGATGCTGGATAAGACAAGGCTGTGTGCTTGGAATAAACACCAATATCACAGTATGTAAATTTGCATTTTAATCACCTTGTAAGTTGGGACGAAAACAAACAAACACTGATGACCAAAACATTTGATGTTTACATGTTGTTTACACAATTTGTCAATTTAAACAATGTTTATGAAGTATTATTTTTCATTTGTAACACAGATACTAATTTGTATGATTTTTATATAAAAAAGAAATCAAATGTCTTCTTTGGCTGGATATATAGTTTGCTTTCATTTATGAATAAACACATTTATTCTAAGGAAGTCAAGTTTGATTATTTCCAAAGTACTATTGCTATGCCTGACCTATTTATAAAAACTGATATGCATGAAAGAACAGTGAGTTCAAGAATGCTCAGGTTCTCTTTAATGTTAATGCTGTGTGTACTTACATATTATACAAATTCACATTTAGAAACCACATACATTTTCCAAAATGTGCACACATTCTAGATTTCTAGTTACATTCTGTAGACGCTGTATTATAAACACTGAAAAAATATTAATAAATAATAATTATTATTAATTATTATTAATAATAAAAATGTGTGTTCGTGCTTACACACTTAGTTACACTATATTACGTGAGCTTAGAATTATAAGGTTCCATCTCCGTTTAGAGTAGTTCTGAGATATTGAGCATCAAAGTTTTTACATCCCAGCTGGCAAAACTGTTATGTAGTATAATCTACTATTAATAACTAACAAAATAACAAAAATAACACCACACAGGCATTAATAAACACCTAATGGATTAGATTATGTCGAAAACTCAATTTCGACCAAAAGTGGAGATAGAACCTTATAATTCTAAGCACACAATTAGTCAATAGTTCTGCGTCTTTTTGTATTAAAAATGTATGTAAAAGCTGCCATTACTTAAAGTGAGTATGTAACAAGTCCTAGAAAATGTTGTAATGTGTATTGTTGCTGACATACTGGACACATGTCACTGGCAGCAATGCAGAGCAACTAGCCTTCTGCACAGTTTCTACAGATATCCAGACCTATGCACATGATATCTGTACATGTATGTATAAAACAGTTGTGCTTCTGTGAAGTGAAGAGAATGCCTGCTGTAGCTTCTGCTCACACATTCATATAGAAACTGGGCAGATAATGATGCGATCCTCCAGCATCACGCTAAGCACCAGGAAAATAAAGTAGAGCAGGAACATTGTGGAACCCAGCAACTTATTCATCTTCCACTTACAGGATGCAATGGAGATGATGGTAAAGAGGAGCATGATAAAGAGCAGCACGATGGTACAGAAGAGCCCGTTGCTGCTGACGGTCACTGGAGCAAAACCGTGGAATGATGAGTAGAGGAGCCATGGCACAGGAAGACTTAGAAACAAAGTGACAGGGCGAGAAACACAGAAATGTATTAACTGAGTGTTCATCAGCAATTCTTTTTCAATTGTAACACATCAGACTATTGGAGCTCACCCCACTGTGATGTCAAAGATGTTACTGCCCACTGAGCTGGACACAGCCATGTCCCCCAGGCCTTTACGTGCCACTATCACACTGGTAATAAGGTCAGGAATGGATGTCCCTGCAGCCAGGATAGTAAGGCCCATAATCTCCTCTGAGATGCCGATGGTCTCACCCACCTACAAGGGCAAGTTCGAAAGTGGATAAAAGCTAAATGGAAAATTACTTTTATGTTTTTGTCAACATGACTGATTCAGGACACAATCTTTAATCAAATTATTTAAATTAAATAAATAAAAAAATCACAATGCTTTGTCCCTGTGTGCACAATCAGAAAACAAGGCAACATATTTCAAATTCCATGTCTAAATGTTACTACAGTAACTGACCTGATGGGCCCACCACACCATGAGGTAGGAGAAGATAGCAATCCACAGAATGGAGCCCAGGAAGGTGACCACAAAAAATTTTCTGGATTTCTGTTGTACAAAGTAAGTGATGTAATAGCAAAACACAGTGTTGAGGCATTTAAGATACCACAGCTGACCTCAAAGATACGTCTGGTTCTTACCTTGTTGCGTACATCTGGAACTGTGAGCCACAGAGGGAAGATTATGGGTAGCAGGAAGAGGTAGGTGGCTTGTTTACGTGGTGTGTCAGGCCAATCTAAAGACAGAGGTTCATCTTCTTTCTCCTCTTCTTTTTTCTTCCCCTCATCTTCATCTTCCTCCTCCTCATCATTTTCTTCTTCACTGGACTCATCGCTGTCTTCATTGCTGTCATCTTCATCACTGTCAGAGCTTCCTGACCCATCGTCTCCTGCTGGCAAATCCTCCTGAAGTATTGAGGAAAGAAATCATTGTGGACAACAGTAGAAGTAGAGAAGAAAAAAAGACAAAAAAGGAGCAAAAAGCCTTAAGAGGCCTTTTGCCTAAACTTGTAGCTCCGTACATGACTTCTAGGCTTTATGATAACCACCAGGACATGGTTGGAGAGTACCTTAATGTCCTCTGGTTGATCCTTCTTCTCAGTTGCTGGGGCTGGGGCAGCCTCTGGCTCTTTGGTCGGTTCAGTTTTTCCTCCACCATCTGCGAAAGGAATCCCAAAAATCTTGTGCATTTCCCTGATGCCTTTTACTCATTCAGCTATCTGAAAATATTTTACTTGTCACCCACCTACATTAATTAGCAAAGCTGCATAAAATGATGCTAAAGACAAATTTTCTGAGTGGTTGGAATAAAGTTATCATATTACATATATTGTATCACAGACATGTAATATTTCTGTTGTCACAGAACCTGTGTTCACATGCTAAAGCATTTTGGCTGTATGCTTTTTTGCAGTCCTGGTGATAAGCAGCTTTTAGACTCTAAAAAAGAGTAGAATCTAAAAAACTGACTGAAAGACAGCTGATCAGTGACCGTTACATCCTTCCATGTTACCTTCAATTTGGTCTTGAGTTTTGCTCTCTGCCGTCCGTCTAGCCACATTATTCAGTGTCTCAGCCTTATCCTTAAATTTCTCTAAGAACATCAAACAACCTTATGAATTCTGTGATGAATTACTCAGTTGTGTGATAATAATTACAATAATCTCAGTTTCACTGTTATATGGAGGACAATCCCTATGCCTTACATGAGTTAGGCAAAGAGCAAAATACTGGCAGTATACCATCAAAAACAACAACAGTATTATAATCCTTACTGCAGCAAAGAAAACCAGAGCTTTAACCCAGCTGTGCAGGACCAGTCTGTTACCACATTGTTTACCCATCCAACAAAGAATTATAGTTACACCACAGCGATGTGTGTCCTAAAAATCACACATGCATCCCTCCATAGACCGAGGTACGTATTTATCTGCTTGGTATCAATCTGGACTTAGTGCTGTCTTTATTTGGGACACTTTGCTAATCCATTTTACTATGAGAAGGATGTAGTTCCTAGACACTCATTACAAAAACACTTTAAGAGGCAGACAATGATCAATCATTAGTACAATCTGTGTGCTGATACGGTACTCACCCTCTCCTAGAGGATCTAATGTGTGGATCATAAGTTGGAAGATGGTGTTTCTCATGGTGCTGTTGTGTAAAGAAGCTGAGCTTCCCCCTCGCTGAAGGGATGGCTTCAACTGGGAAAAGAGATGAAAGTCAAAATAGCTACTCACAATAACAGACAGTGACACATCAATGTTAAACAATCATACACTAGTGGAGGTCAGTATTTTTTCTTGAGAAGTGCATTGACATGTAACAGCACATAAAGGGAGGCTTGTTAACATGATGTTATGATGAATGGGACTGTAGAAAGGTTAATAATATATAGAATAACATGTATATGAACAATGTGAGTGTCTATGAGGATGTTGCTTTCTATGTCTTTCTTTTTGCAGTATATTGGTTGGTTATTTGATTTTTTTTACCTTTAACTGACTCTTGTTCTCTGGAGCAGGATGGACATTATATTCAGCGTCCCCATTTGCCTGCATGCAACAATGTTTTTTTTTTACTGAAAATTGTTCATTGGTAGAGATAGACAAAATTAATTTCATTTTGGTAGAGCTTAAATATCAGTATATACTGTATACTATAATATTATACATTGCTATTTCACACATTGCACACTCTGCAGGTCTTGTTAGGATTAAATGTCTGTAAGAGATGGAGCTGTGTGTCGTGTATAGGATTATAATTTTGTAACATTATCCTTCACCCTGTTAAAAGAAAACACTATGGTTTTAATATATATGATGTGATATAGCATTTTTAACAGATTAAGTAATAAAAATATGTTTCTTATGAACACAGCTCCGGCAAATACCCGAAGTGAACACAAATACCGTACCTTTACGTTGTGTAAATTAAGCCTTAATCATACTTACCAGGGTTAACCACATTATATGTTGATGCTACAGTTTTTACAGAGCTGTAGCATTTATCTTCAATAACTGTATATATTGTTCTTTAAAGCTCCAAAGCTTTGTTCTCAATTACATACCATTGCCACAAATAAGTATGCTAATATGCCAGCATAGACAACTTTAGGCCAATGTTTCTTCACATTTGAGAAAACACCCTGTGATATAAATTCCTAATGACAGACTCAGTATTGTGTAAATTGAGGACATCTCTAAATTTGAGGACAAAAAAAATTTGAGGACAAAATATGATTTTAGAATAGAGTCATGTTTGGTCACAGGAGTGCTTACCTTTTCAGGGTTTTCCACAGCAATAAGTCTGACAATGTTCTTGTTGTTGAGCAGTAGAGTCTTAAAGGTCCGCTCTATTTGCACGTTGAACTTCATGAAAATTACATAGAGAGTGTAACAGGCCACCAGCATCATGCTCTCCCACCACATTATGACATTATCCAAGAAGAAGATGATGAGTAAGATTAGGCCAAGTATGTAGAAGGATACATCTCTGAAAAGTGGCCACCAGGTTAGATGTAGCACCTCCCGTGAAAACAAAGCACACATTCCAATCACAAACAAAATGTTGAAAACTGCTGAACCAACAATTGTGCCAATACCCACATTGCTGTGAGCGATGAATACTCCTATCAAGGATGTGAAAAGCTCAGGAGCAGAACCTCCAGCAGCCATAAAGGTGGCTCCTGCTACATCTTGAGAAATAGCTAACTTGTCTGTTATTACACCCAGTGCAGGAACAAAGAACTCATCACACACAATTGCAAGTGAAATGAACATGTACATCATCCCAAAAATGTGGAGTATCACCCAGCCTTGTCTACGGTCTTCAATAGAGAAAAGATCTTCAGGGTATTCACCCTTTATATGTGGAGCTTCACCAGGAGAAGCTGGAGTGATGGTGGTCACAGAAGGAGCTGGTGTGGGCGTGGGTTTCTCCAGGGGAGGCTCAGGGGCCACGTAGATGCAATGCACAAGAGTCCGGTTTGTAGTTGGTGATGGTGGAGATTCAGTGGGGGTGGATGCTTTAAAATCTGAAGTTGTATCTGAATGATCTACACCATGCATCCCTGGTGTTGTTTGATCTGTGGGCTCTAATTCACGTGTTGCAGTGAGAGGTTCCTCCAGCCCCCGAGTCTCTACTGTAGCCTCGTCAACCCCCCCTGTTGAACCTTCTCCAAAGTCCTCTCCAATCTGAGGCATTGGCAAAGGCTTGTACAGTCTGGCACTGATGGTCAGCTGGTAGAGGGTACAGAGAAAAACCCCACAGAGGAGAAACAGGACCCGGCTCAGCTGCAGTCGCTTCCTTCTTGTACAATACATTTCCCTCCAAAGCATTGTGATGCTACTGGCTATGGAGAATTAAGCTGCATTAATGGACTTTGGCAGAGGACAAGTCTAGCTCTCTCCCCAGCAGACCATGGGGTAACAGGATCTAAAATTTCAGCTGCGTTAGTCATGTCATCCTCAAATCTTCTTCCCTATTGTGAATGAAAAGAAGCATCAGAGACTAAATGACATTTAGACAGCAGGTGGCACAACAGTAGTATACATTTGAAAGCGTGTGAACTACTCAGACAATAGACCCGATCATTTAATAAATAATGTCTATCAAAGCATTAGTGAGAAGCTCATTTAGAAGTTGTTATGACTCATTTCTTTGCACGTTGATTGTTTCTCCAAAATAGAATGCATAAAATAAGTGACAGATGAAAAACAAAACACAGATAAATAAATAAATGCACATTGAGAGAAAAACTAAAATAAATGTCATGTGGTAAGGGGTTAGGCTAATTTACACATAAATCACAAAGAGAAGAAACAATACAATGCATTTTAAATACAATTACAGACTTACCACAAAACCAATGTCTGCAAAGTCAGGGGTGCAAAAATCTCCAAAAGCAGATTTCCACAGCTGGTTATTGTGGCACAAAGAAATTGTTGCCAATGGCCACAGGGTTATGTAGGACACAGGACAAGTGTTCACAATGGATCAGCATAATACCTGAAGTCTTCTAAGAGGATTATGTGCATTGTCTCACTCTCACTTTATCATGAGCCTACCCTAATAATATTTAATTTAATGCAAAATAAAAGTGGTGATTTAGTATAATGCTATTATGTTGCAAAACTTTAGCATAACATTATTTTATAAAGCCTGAGACTGACACTTGGAAATAACTGATCATACAACAAAACATAACAATTTGAACTGGAATTTTTCGTGCCGACTTTTCAGCACAGGAATATGAAATTACCCATTTGAAAATGTGCATCACATTGATCTGCTTTCACCCGGACGGATGTAGTGATGTAGAACACAAATACGTTTCGTTCTCATCAGTTTTTACGCAAAACCATCCACCAGCTCTTTAGATCTGATGGCTGATATTCCTATTCGGATATCGAGCATTTCACTTGAGTTCGCGCGGATTGACATTTCCTAGATCCAAACCAAAACTCTAGCTTTAAATTTACAACGTGCGTAAGCCAATCAAATTAATTTTGAAATAATTAAATGTCCCTGTTGATTTATGTGTATATGTTTTAGCACAGAAATACGAACGTTTCACATAGGAACTATTTGTTCTAAAGTCCACTGCTGTCACCCGGACGGAAGTAGTGGTGAACATTACAACACAAACACGGATGGCGACGAGCGAAACGTTGAATGGCACGTATATATTTAGTTTTTGTCATAGTATGTATTTACTTTATAGTTTAACTTATGGATAGTTCAGTTGTCTTCTCACATGTATTAAATAGTAACCAGAACGTTTCTTCTGGCGTTACGTTACAGAAGAATAGCGTAGTATAGCCGAACAACTAACGTTAGCCAACATATGCTAACGTTAGCAGTCCTCTGCTGTGACATTATTATTATTATTATTATTATTATTATTATTATTATTATTATTATTATTATTATTATTATTATTATTTTGTTTTAGCTTTTAACGTCGTTAATGGTCGTTGTTTGTTTACATGCCGTCCAGAGGCAGGAAGAAACTCCATGTAACGCTAAGTTAGCTAGCTTCTTAATCTTTTTTCTTTCTTTTCTTTCAGTGGGAGCACTTTGGATGATACTTTAATTTCATTGTATAATTTGGAATCTATATAGCTAAGCAGCAAGCCATGCCTACCGTGGTCTTAATGGACGTGTCTCTGTCCATGACACGGCCAGTGTCGCTGGATAGCAGCGAGGAGTTTCAGAGGAAGAACCTGGCTGTCCACGGACTAAATATGTTGTTTGAACACATGGCCTCAAACTACCGCATGGAGTTCACAGCACTGATGGCCTTTTCTTCCCTTTGGGAGCTCCTGGTGCCTTTCACCAGAGATTACAATGCATTACAGGTAAAAAGTGCCTCATATGAGAAGTCAGTCTGAAAAATCATAGTACGTTTTCCTCTCCTGAGTCACTACCTGATTTTGACTTCAGAGAAAACGAGTCTGACTTTGGAGAGGAGTTTGGGATTATCTAATAATGTTCGTGTCTGTGCAGGAGGCTCTCGGCAACCTGGAAGACTATGACAAGACCTGTGTTGAATCAGCTCTTAATGGAGTTAGTAACGTGGTACAGCAGGAGTGGGGCAGTGCCTGTCCCTGTCAGGTAATTTGACAGGTCCTTTATAAAATATCATCACACCTCCTGAATTTATTATTGAATATATAAATCTGATGTGCAGTTAAATAATTTTCCCATAATGATCTTGGCCATCTGTACCCATGTATTGTTACATGGGTTATGTTTATGCACCTCCTTCCTTTATCCTGTAGGTGGTGCTGGTTACTGATGGATCTCTTGGTATTGGAAAGGGTTCGCTACGTCACTCCTTACACACACTGAAGCATCGTGGGGATGACAAGAAGTTCCCACTCCCTTTCCCTTTCCCTACCAAACTGTTCATCATGTCTGTAGCCAATGCAGAGGAGGTACTGACTGAGTCAACAACTAATTTCGAGTTACCTGCATCTTGATCTGAACACAGTCAGTGTAAAACCATGGAGGGCATTTGATCAGATAACATGCATCTACAAGCAGCTGGTCATAAACAAGATTTAAGTTGATGGCTTCTCCTGGGCCTTATTATCTAAAATATTGTTGAAGAAATCTGATGAGAGAATCGCAGTTTGACAGTTGTTACTATCTTAACTTTTGAGCCAAGAGACTCAGAATTTAGAGATTCATAGTGATGAGTAGTCATGATAATGATAATGACTGATATTACAGTGAATCCTAGAGACTTTAGTGGTTGTAGGCCATCTGTTTTACTGCTTAGATGACTGCATTTTGGAGTTGTGCATGTATCCTTCCCTAAATTGATATGTAAGTGATCTTCAGAGAACAGGTGCCTGCACATCCTTTTACAGTTATTTGAGAGAGTTACTATGTCAATTGTAAGTAAGAATATGTCTCAACATGGGTTTTGCGTGTCCATTACTAAAAGCAGTGATTTAAAGACTAAGCCAATATTTTGATTTGGAGTTTTTTTTATTCCTCCACTACGTGGAGAGGTTGTTATTTTTTTTAAACTGTAACAAAAAATATGAATGCAACCTCAAAAGAGCCTTGAGCACATTATGTTTTGTGTAATTTTTGTCAAGTAGCAACAGTTTTCTGTAGTGTGCCTGGGAAACATCCATGTAAGATGTAATCTTATGGTAAGTTAGCTCTCGCAATAGATTTGCTAGATGCAACCAATGCAATCCCCTGTCTTGTGTAATTGCAGTTACAGATGACTGATGCCATGGACAACTTGGAGGAACTACTTTGTCTCAGCGGAGGGGATGGACAGATCTTCACAGTGGAGGGTCCACTTTGCATGAAGAGTGTACAGGCCATGTTTGGGTATGTCTCTTACTGAAGACATAATTCAGAAAACTACTTTCTCATGTTTTATATGTTAACTTAGGAGTCTTTGACCATTGTATGTCTTTAGGAGGCTGATTGATCACGCGTACTCTCCCTTCCATGCTGTCCTGCACTGTGGGAACTTATCGTCAGACGTTCAGGTGTTTCCTCGGCCTGAGCCTATTGTGATGGATGAAGAGGTGGAGCCCATGCCCCGATCAGTCAATACAGGTACACCGCTGGCTTCAGATTTCCTGATTTAGAGTTATAGTTAAACATTGTCTTATTCTTTAACACATCTTTATTCTGTTATTTTTGTTTCAGATTTGGAAATTGTGGGCTTCATTGAAATTGCTGACATTTCCAGTCCTCCTGTTATTTCCAGACACCTGGTATTGCCTATTAATGTAAACAAAGGTTAGTGCTAAATGTTTTTGCTGTGTGCAAAAACTAAACTGTAAAAAAAAAAAAAACTTATAAAACTTACAAATCAGCTGTATAGCTAATTTTCACAGAAAACATCCCATTTTCTTTAAAGCAGATTGTTTAAAACTTCCCCTGCATTGAATGTCCCCACACTTAAAAAGTTGTTCCCTGCTTCAAGAAAACTTGTTCACTATGCTTTACAGTCATCCCTGTCCTTACAACAAGGACAGCCCAGATTGTGCCTCCACTCATATAGATTAGAGAATCGAGCTGCTGACAATGCACCAGATAATTATCACCTTTCAAAGTGAATATTTTATTTTTGAAATCAATGAGCTCTCTGTATGTCACATGGCAGATTATGGTATTTTCAATGTATTTTTTATGCATTTATATTTGATTTCAGAGGTGGATGAAGTTGGCACAGGAGCCACAGATGAGCTTGAGGAGGAACCTTCTGCCAGTCAAATGGCAGGCAAAAGTCCAAATTTCTGTGTACTTTTACATGGCAGCCTTAAAGTGGAGGGCATGGTGGCTCTGGTCCAGCTGGGGTGAGATGCCATAGAGCTGTTTATATTTAATGAACTTGAAATATGTTGTGTTCAGAATTTAGCATATTTAAATATTAAGACATTGCAGAAACAATTTAATAAATTTCATGAAGAAATTGCCTAAACCTAGTTTGCTTTTTACAGGCCAGAGTGGTACGGCATGCTGTATTCCCAAGCAGACAGCAAGAAGAAATCCAACCTTATGATGTCTCTGTTTGAGCCTGGTCCAGACCCTCTGCCTTGGCTGGGCAAGATCACACATTTGGGACCGATATCAGGTAACCCTTCTGGTTTCTCAGCAGAAACATTAAACAAGCAAACAGCAGGAAACCCTTGTACTGTTTTTCCCTAAATACCAAAGGCCTCTCTGTTTGTGTTCATAATCAAGCAGTTAATCATTTACAGTTTTTATTTGGCCGGCTTTGATCGTGATGCTGACCTCGCTCTGATGTTTCATGACTTTCCTGGTATTTCAGAGGCTGCTGAAAATCCTTATGGAGAGGATGACAGTAAAAGTCCTTTCCCTTTGCAGCCCCCAGTCAAACGAAGCTATGCCCAGAATGTCACTGTGTGGATTAAGGCCAGTGGACTGCAGGTACAGTAAAATCACTATATAAAAGCACTGTTGGTGGTTGGTTTCAGTTTGTAGGGGGTCTTAATTACACGGCGTACTTTGTGCTTTGTCTTCAAGCCCACATGCCATGGTACTTCTGAGAGACTGATTTCCTTTAATGCATTGCAGCTAAGACCTTTCACAATTCTTAGTAATCTCAGTTTCAATTTAGAGATTGGACTGATTAACTGGCTACCAAAAAAACTAAATATAACCTGAACTTACTAAGATGTTATGTGCAGTGAAGCGCCTATGCAGCCTATCGGACTTAAGCACGAACTCTTTGCAATGGAACTTGCTTACTGATGATGCATTTGTGTCATATCTGAGTTATCTTAATGAGTTTTGTTCATGTCAACATCCAACTTGAAAAAAACAAACAAATATGTACATCTCAGATCAGCCAAAGTCTGTTCAGTGTATAATTAAACCTACATTGAATGGACGTGATGTTATATTGTAGATGCACGTACAATTAGAGCCTTATCCATATGTTTAGTTTAAATAAGTTCTTGAATGGTTATTTCTCTTATTTTTGAGGGTAATTTCTTCTTTATGCTGTCATTCTACAGACCGATGTGCAGAAGATCCTGAGGAATGCAAGGAAATTGCCCGATAAAACTCAAACCTTCTACAAGGTAAATCTCGCTGAACGTTGCTCTGAACTATGAGCTTAAACTATATTTTTCATAATTTCAATTGCTGTTTTGTATTTGAATGTCAGGAGCTGAACCGTCTTCGGAAGGCTGCGTTGGCTTTCGGTTTCTGGGAGCTCCTGAAGGGAATGGCCGATCTGCTAGAGAGAGAGTGCACCCTGCTGCCAGACTCGGCCCATCCGGATGCTGCTTTCCAGCTCTCCCACGCTGCACAGCAACTCAAACTGGCCAGCACTGGTGACTCCCAGTATGCTGCTTTTGATCACAACATTGCTCCCATGCACACTGACTTCTCCAGCTGAGCCACGTCTGAATTAGTAAAACTGGACTCAAATGTAGCAGCCTAACGTTGACACAGCACCTGTGTGTGTGCTTAATGTTGTCAGAAAAAAGGTTTTGGCTTCAAGAACCTAAATCAGTCAGATTAATAACTTACACTCCTTTGACACTGCCTAAACATGGCAGGAGGTGTTTAATGAGGTGTTTGTAAAATGTGTTTGTAAAATGTTAGCGTGTGTGTATATATATCTTTTTTTTTTTTTTTTTTTTTTACATGTTCCTTTGTAGGACTTTTTTCAGAAATTGAGCAGATTTAAATTTTTATTCAGTGTCCAATAACATTTACAGGAAACATGATCATGTGACTGTCAAAATAATGAAATAGCTGAGCGAAGAATACAAACTCTACGTACCAGGTTATTATAGAGCAGAAAGGACACATAATGCTATCCATATTTTAGCAGTCACCAGTGTAAGTTTCCCTGAGGTTTGTGGGACGGTTCAGAAATCTGGAATGATAATACAGTATTTTGAGAACGTTGTCGCTTTCTTCATTCTGACATAAATCACATCATCTCAAATGACAACAGTAGCAATACCACTGCATTAAAAATATCTCAACCAAGATTAAAACGAAAAAAACCACACAGGACATCAAATTCTATGGCTTATTATAGCTCTTCCCCTCTCTACAAAATACTTAGAATTTACATCTTAAGAGAAATCAATCACCAGTAAAAGAGACATCAATGTAATGATGAAATATTGCATCATCTGTAGGATGCCTATTTTGACCACAGATGTAATCATTTCAGTGAGAGCAAACGGAAGAAGAAAAACTTTTATAAGAAAAACTAGAAATAATTTGACAGGAGCATGGTCCGTGATCATTTAAAACATGTCATCCAGAAATAAGCAGGCAGCAAAGGTGTCGGAGGAATTTTTTGCTCAATTTGCTTTCCTCTTCTTGGTACAGAAACGCCTCTTCCTTTGCTTGTAAAGATGACGAAAGTTGATAAAAAGACCTAAGGAGGGGGCGGTAAAACCAAAAAATTGAGATCAGATCCAAAATGCTGACATTAGAACATATTTGCTCAAAGATATATACGGTTAATGTTTTATCTGGAGACTTACCCAGAAACACGAGTACAAGATAGATGTGAAGGACGTAAGAGAAGCTGATGGAGGTACCGACAGCTTTCGGCAGAGGAATGCTGAAGAGTTTGGTCTCGTCAAAGATGGGAATGGATTGTAGCACAGCAACAGCTACATGGGAATGGGAGATACATTTAGAACTTTTATGTGAAGAAGAATCATTTTTTTACTTCTGAGAGATGTAAACAAGCTCACCTTCAGCTATAACACCTAATGGGTACAGTGGTATCCAGATTGTGTACCGCAGCCAAGTGAGAGTTTTCCATTCTGTATTTAAACAGCCCAGCATGTCAAATGGATACCTGAAATTGGAGCATCATGTTAGTTTTAGGGAGGAAATTAGATGTTTTGCTAATAAACTGACACATCAACAACAGTCCATCTTCATAACAATGTAGCCTAAATGACCTGCTGTTATGCTGATTCTTGTAACACCCTCTGGTACCCCAAACCTTCGCCAGTCAGGTTGAGTCTGTGACGCTGCTGCTGCTCAGTAGAGTTGCATTTTTGCATCATTGTGCCCTTTTACTGAGTGTGCTTGTTGTGTCAACAGTTAATGCCACATACGCCATACTGCAACCGTTTTACCATTTGTTCTGGGCGTGCAACTAACATATTTTCAATATCAATCTATTATTTTGTTGATTGTTTGATCTATAAAACATCCAAAAAACTGTAAAAATGCCCTAGAGAACAAGGCGACATCATTAAACATCTTTTTTTGTTTGACCAACAGTCCAAACCCCAACATATTTAATTTACTATAATTTAAAGCTATAGTGCGCAACTATTTTATATTAATGAACGTCCGTTACATTGAAGACATTACCAAATGAGTTGCTACAAAGCTAATTAAGCCTATCGGCTCCACAAAACTCTCTGTATTTCTCAGTATGGCTACGTTTACAAAATGGTGTAGTCCGGTGACATTCACATGCCGCAGCTTGAGTGATGCGTTTTACGTCACCGCTGAGAAAGGACAAGCAGCAAAAAGAGTCCATGATCTTTTAATCCCCCGTGTCCTCCTTGATTTGACGGGTTAACTAGCAATTGCGTGGAGGAGGAGTGGGGGTGGTGCGCGATCGCTGAAGGCTTGCATTGTGTGGATGGGCTGACAGCATTGTGTTATTACTTAGAATTCCTCATGGGGGTGACAGACACTACGCACTATAGCTTTAAGAAGAAAAAAAATGTGCGAACCTGGAACCATCAAATGTTTGGCATTTATTTTGGTGTATTTACAATATTGTTTACATTTCTATATCTCAGTAAATGTTTATGTTATGTTCATTAAGAGAACTTTTGGTGTAATATATTGGCTTTACACAGAAGATTGTACTGAGACTGACTGAAAATAATCATCGGACTTTACTAAGCCCAATTACATGACTGTTCACCATGAACAATGGCAAAGCAGATGCATGCTTACCTAAAAATCTCAATGGTGCTCCACAGATAGAAAACGAAGAACACAACTGGCTGGTTATGCATTTCTTCCAAACTACCAAAAATTATGAAGAGGATAAAATTTCTTCCAACTACCTAGTAAAAGAACAAAACCCACAAACATTTGTACTTACACTTGAAATGTAATAACAGTCGGTTACAAGAAGCCCTGCCCATCAAACAAATGAGCATCACATACCTGTATAAAAGTTGGAATAACACCTGTCTGGACTACACCGAAAGCAGCATTGAGGACCTCTACTGCTGCCAGGATCTGGCAGAAGAACATCACATCTGATATGGTGTGAAATGTGTCGTAGAGAGAATCTGAAATGAGAGTAGTGTTATAAATGATACGTCTTGCCAGATTTTTGAGAAGAAATTGACGGAAGAAGGAAAAACAGTGGAAAAGTTAAAGCCACAGCAGTCTTATATTTCCTTACCTTGGCCAAAGATAAAGAGCCGCACGGTCATGTTGACAAAGATCCACGAAAAACCAAGAAACTGCACCAGGTTATATACAAACAAAAATCCTGTTTTCAGGCTGACAAAACCTGAAACATTTAAGGACAAGGAAAACATTGAGGCATCTGACAACAACTTGCTTAAATTAAGAAATGACAAACAACTACCACCAAAAAAAGTATTGAAAGCACTGATTTTTACTCACCTTCCTCTTTATGCCTTGATGCCTTCAGCAGGTTCCTTTTCTCCTCCTTTTCAAAATTAAAAAAGAAAATATATAATATACATGTGTTTAATATTTGCCTTTGATATCAATAGTGCAATCTTAGTCAGTTGGACATTTTGCAATTTAGAGTATGTTATTTAATACACCTCTCAAATAAACAACACGTTTAAAAAAAAATTAAAAATAAGGTATGGTTAAAATGTCCCTCTGATGTAAAAACTTGAAACCTTTTCCCGGATCTCCATCTCAGCATCTGACTCGTCCAGCCAACGGTCAAAGTCCGGTGCCAGGAAGACTGGTTTGCGCTCCTGTAGCATCAGTCTTTTCCACCAGCCTCGCTGCTCTTTTCGCACTGTAATATTCACCTGACGCTGCGTGGACTTGTGGCTCACCTGGACACACAGGCTCATTTAATGAGCACACTTGGCAAAACTAGAAAGCATAAGTAAGAAAGGAGCAGTAGATCTAGGACTGATTTAAATGGAGACATAGGGCCTACCTCTGACTTTACTGGTAAAAGAAACTCCAAGCTGAACTCATATTCATTTTGTCCTTTTGCACCGTGGCCCTGGGCTGCACACAAAATACCACAAAAATGTCACAAATAAAGAACTTAACATTTTCATTGACAAATAAAATGTATGTCACCTCTAAACTGAAGCACGTTGTCATTCACATTGACATCAATATTCTGCAAAAAAAAAAAAAAAAAAAAGAGGCAGATGATGAGCTTATACTTCCTTTTACAGAGTAAGAATTCAAGCATTATCTTATTTACAACCTGTGCCCAATAACGCTAGTAACTGAGTTTTAATCAGATTTAAAAGTATTTTATATTTTTTTTAGACAATTAAGCTAAGGTTATATGTAACAGGCATTTAGTACCGTTCTAAAGCCGTATCAATTTCGATCGGCTTTACTGATCATAATTTGGTGGGCTTATCAAGGAAAATTAAGGTTCCAAAGGCGGGGCCAAAAATTGTGTATAAAAGAATGTACAAGGATTTTGACTGTGATTTATATGTGGAAGATATGGAAATATCTGTTGGTCTGATGTCATTCAACAGAAAGACCCGGATACTGCACTTAATGTATTCATGAAATTGTTGGCCCCTGTTATGGATTAGCATGCACCTGTAAAGAGGCTGACTGTTAGAACTGCTGGGGCTCCTTGGGTTGATGAGGAATTAAAAAGGATATATGGGTCAAAGGGAAAATGCAAAAGAAGTGGCAAGGAAGTCTGGATCCTTATATGATTGGCAAATATATTGTAAATTGAGGAATTATGTCACCAACTCTAATAGAAAGAAGAAGAAACTGTATTATGAATCTAGGATTGATTGTATAAAACATGTTGGAAAAAAGCTTTGGAGCACCTTAAAGAATATCATGGGTAGAAAAAGTAATTTGACCCCATCATGGATTGAAGTGGATGGATCGTTTATAACTAAACCTGTAGACATTGCAAATTATTTTAATGATTATTTAATTGATAAAGTTTGTAAATTAAGGCCGAAAATGCCAACATCATACTGTAAGTCAAATTATTCATGTATATCAGAAGAAATAATGAATGATAAGAACTGTTCATTTAAATTTCAAGAAGTGTCAAGAGAAGAAGGAAAACAACTATTATTGTCTATTAATAATGACAAGCCATCTGAGACGGACAACATTGATGGAAAGCTATTAAGGATGGTAGCAGACCACATTGCCACTTCCATATGTCATATTTTTAATCTGAGTCTTGAGAATAGAGTGTGTCCACAAGTGTGGAAAGAAGCAAAGGTAATCCCCTTAGCGAAAAATGCTCATGCAGTTTTTTCTGGCTCTAATAGTTGACCAATTAGTTTGTTACCTTCTATAAGTAAACTTTTAGAAAAAATTGTATTCAACCAGATACAAGGTTATTTCATCAAAAATGAATTGTTAAGTAAATACTAGCATGCTTATAGAGAAGGACATTCAACTTGTACAGCTCTGGTACAAATGACAGATGATTGGTTAAAGTATATTGATCACCAGAATATTGTCGGAGCAGTATTATTAGATTTTAGTGCTGCCTTTGACATAATTGACCATAGTCTGTTATTGGGGAAGCTCAAATGTTATGGTTTTGCACCATCTGCATTAGCATGGGTAGAGAGCTACTTGACAGATAGAACACAGAAGGTGTATTTTAATGGAAGCTTCTCTGAGGTGAGGTCTGTAGCATGTGGGATTACACAAGGGTCTTCATTAGGACCATTGCTTTTTTCTATCTTCACGAATGATCTCCCACTGGTCTGTGGAGGAGCTTCTGTGTCTATGTATGCGGATGATGTAAGACTTTATATGCCGGCATCAGCTTTAGAAAACATTTCTGCAGTTCTCAACAATGAGTTGCAGATGGTATCTAATTGGGTAATTGATAATAAACTTGTCCTGAATATAGGCAAGACTAAAAGTATTTTATTTGGAACTAAATGTTCACTTAAAACAAGGCCCAGGTTGGATTTAGTACTAAATAATGTTGCTGTAGAGCAGGTACATGAAATAAAGCTTCGTGGGGTAACATTAGACTGTACTTTGTCGTGGTCAAGACATATAGATGAAGTGGTGAAAAAAAATGGAGAGAAATATCTGTAGTTAAAAGGTGTTATTCGTTTTTAAATTCATATTTAATTAAACCTGTTTTGCAGACACTAGTGTTATCACACTTAGATTACTGCTCTGTGGTTTGGTCAGGAACTACAAAGAAGAATTTAGGGAAACTACAGAGGGTCCAGAATAGAGCTGCACGTTTAGCCCTTTGTTGTACGACAAGAGCTAATGTTAACAAAATGCACAGCAAACTATACTGGTTACCGGTTGATGAGAGGTTAAAAGCATCACTCCTTGGCTTTATAAATAAAATTAATTTATGGAAAACTCCAGATTGTCTGTATAGGCAACTTACTCTGAGTTCTAATGTACATACATATCACACGAGGCATGCCGTAATTGGTAAATATATTATTCCAAAATCTAGAACAAACTCAAAACAACGTACAGTGTTGTATAGAGCTATGGTTGAATGGAACTCTCTTCCAGGTCATATTGCTAAAATTCAAAATATTATGAGTTTTAAAAAACAAATAAAATAATTTTTTATGTTAACTTATATTGGTAGATAGAGTATATTGTATGTGTATGTGTGTGTGTGCATGTATATGTCCATATGTGAGTGTCTATATATGTATATTTGTATTTTATGAGAATTAGCTGTCTCGGTGTAGGATTGTTTGTTTATTCATGTTATGTGTTATGTGTGGACCCCAGGAAGAGTAGCGGATGCATTTGTTGCATCAGCTAATGGGGATCCTAATAAAGAAGAAGAAAGAATAAAGAAGAAAAGAAGAAGTACCGGCCACAATCATGATTAATTTCCTTGTTTGAAGTAAATGAGCCTTTTCACACTTGCTCCACCCTGAATCAGCTCTTATTCATGTTACTGTTTACTATATAACAAACAGTATAGCAACACACAGTGCTATACAAAAATACAAATACTAGATGACTATGATGCCAAAATTTGACCAGAGTAACGTGTGCTGAAGATTAGCGTCCTTCCTGCAACCTGAAGTTTGGGGACATCTCTGGGTTAAGAAACACCTGTCCTTTAGCCTGAATAACCTCACCTGTGGGCCGACGTGATGTTACACTCGGCTTCTGCATTTCAGGTAGTGCAGGGGGGATTTTCATTGTTATTAACCCGTGCAACTGTGTACACTAACAACCATACTTCTCTAATGTAACGCATTACTGAACAGGTTTTGTGCGATCAAACCTGATAGATAATAACAGGCCTTAGTAGAGGACTTTGTAAATATCAACTATCATCTAAAAGGATCTCTGATCTAATATGCAAAGTGCAACTGTAGTGTGGCATGTACAGGAACCTGAACCCTTCATTTGGTTAAGTCAATATTTACCTCTTAGAGGCATAAAATAGTGCACGAGCAGAAAGCAATTTTCTTTAAAAAAAATGAGTGCAGGCAGTTTTTGTTAACGTTACCCCAGCAGGTCCTGTCCGATAGATTACTCTCTGTTAGCTCACCTGGGCGTCTGTCAGCTCCACTCGCAGGTAAATATCTTCATGGCGTTGAGCCCAGTAAACGAGAGGTGTGAGTGGCATTGTTTCGTTTTTTTTGTAGAGCTTTGGTTAAACAATATCAGGGTAGACAAACAATGAAGGAAGTTTCCTCGTTTCATGCCAGCCGTCACGGGAAGCAAATACCCAGAATATTCTGCGAACGCGCGCGCTCATAGAATAATCTACGTAGCGACGTGCTCGTGCAGGTGACAGAGCCGTTGGTTGTGCCCTCTTCTGATTGGCTGGCGGTGGATATTTACGGAAATAGTTAAGCGGAGCGACACGGCAGTTTGTCGACCTCTTCTTGGTGATATGCTAATATGCAGACAGATGACTATGTTTTCGGTCTAAAAACTGATTTGCTGAAATCTTCCGGGACATTTCGTGTTCTTGTTGGCGTGACGGGAAGTGTTGCAGCCTTGAAACTGCCTCTTTTGGTATTCCAGCTTCTTCAGCTCCCTGGGGTGAGCTGCTTCGTAGTCATTGTTTTATAGAGAGCCTGCTTTTAGTGACAGTTTCTTCACTCTGCCTTTATTACATAACCTATACACCAAGTAGGCTATATGCCCAATTGTCCATGCACCCTGACACATTATTTCTCTACCTGGCAGAGCGCACATAAAATTACCGTAGCCGCAAGATGGAGATGTTGCAGCTGTTAGACCAGATGTAAAACAACACAGCAGTGTAATCTTGTTATCATAGTCCTATTACTCAGCTACAGTATTGTTATTTACTTTCAGATATAGTTAGATCTAGTTTTCATTTAGAAAGTACTGTGGGATTAAACTAACAAAACCGCCTATACTCAACTGCAGGGGCGTAGCCGTAATTTCAGGAGTGAGGGGAACAGACTGTTCAGGAGGAGGATTTTTTATTGAAAGATCCACTCCCATTTGTTTCTCCAAATTGCGGATTCCAAGTAGCCTACATTTCAATTATGATTGATGGAAACACTGACATTTCCATAAACTGCTCCATACTGTTTTACTGCCACATCTTGCCCATCTCTGCTAACATTTTAACTGGCCACACGGAGGGGGAGCATGCCAATGAACCAAGTATGTGGTACTAAGGTCCTCAATATGCAAAAACATTTTGTTACATTTAATGCATACATTAGTGATATTAAGAAAGGCTGGTTTATTGGTAAGGCCATATGGTCTAAATTAAATGATTTAGGCTATTAATAATATAATAACAATAACTTATTTCACCAGTAAATTGCTGTTAAACAACAAAAACAACCACCAGATGGGAAAAGGGTATTTTACAATAACTTTGAATGCACCACAAGGCTTAGGCTACCAGCTTCAGTGAACGGTGCGTTCACTAAAGCTGGGTGTGTTGTTTTTCCGACAACGGAAGCTGCAGACTGTTATGTCCCGGTGTTGGAATCCTCTACAGTGAAATACAGTCACACTTTACATCGTTTAACGTTAGCTGTCAGCATTTTAACCATGTTTAATCCAGCTACTAGCTAACGGTAGGCTAACGTTACCTGCTGTCAAGTGCAGTGTTAACTAGGGCACCTACTTATGGTGCGTTCAAATCAACTCTGACGTGTTGTAAGTGAGGGGGGACAGAGGGCACCGACATGAAAAGCGCTCACTACAGCGGCATTTGACGGTGGCTGATGGCATGCCACTGTAGTACAGCAGCATAAACCATTCCCCTGGGGCCACTGGCTGCTTATTACACGGTCGTGTGCCAGTCGTCAGAGTGGCATGCCGCTTGTGTTCCACCGGCACATCGTTTCACAGCAGGTGGAAGTGGTAATGTTAGGCAATGCTCAGTGACAAACAGTAAAGTAATTTCATATATCCTTGCCGATGTACTCAAAGTTAATATTAGAGCTAACATGGCTATTGTTAGCCGCATCACCATAGATTGTATAATTACATACCGGAAAATAAAAGGATACGTGAAAACATAAGTGGCAATTGTGATATGGTAAATTAATAAATGAAGGTAAATTAATAAATGTGTTTTGCAATATGTTATGTTAGGATGGCAAGAATGGAGTTTAGAAAGGTGAGTAAATAAAGTTTATTTATATAGCAGTTTTCACAGATAAAAATCACAAAGTGCTTCACAATAAAGTGAAATACAATAAATAAAAGACGTAAGAATACAATGGAAAACATAGGTACATAAAATCAGACAGCCATAAAAGCCCTTGAAATGATTGATCCCCTCTGGTTTTAAAATTAGTGCGGGGGACCACTAACAAAATCTGATCTGATGACCTCAGACTCTGGGAAGAAGTGCGACGATGTATCAGGTCAGATATATAAGGAGAGAGGTCGGCACCACACATCTTGAGTTCTACTCGATAACTTTAATAATCCTTTAGGGCTTTTATGGCACCGAAAAAAATACCCGCATCCTATGAGTATCGAAAAATTATTTATCTTTCGTTGCCAAACTTTGGTTCCAAAAGCGTCTGAGCGCGTAAGCGCAAGCTTATCTGTCCTCTCGGCATATTGACACATCGGCTCTGCAGTTTTCTTGAAGTCACAGTGAGTGTGGTTACAGTTTTTCAAAACTTCACGCAGACCGCGTTTGCTGTGATATGATATTAATGGGCAGAAAGTGGTCGCGTGCTGTTGTTTTACACTTCCTCTGAGACAAGCAGGCACAACAGTGGTTTCTGTGCCCTGATGACTGACTGACAGGCTGAGGTTGTAAGGAAAGGCAACTTTACTTCTACAGCACCTTTCAGCAACAAGGCAATTCAATTACATTCCTTTGCACTTAAGTTAGTTCTTCATTAGTTCAATGTTGACAACAGGGCAGTCACCAAGTTTATTGTTAAAGGTTTGTGTCATTATGCAGTTTGCTCTAAAAAAGTTTTTGTTCTTTGCATTTTATTTAGTTCAATATTAGCCTGTACACAATGTCATGTGTTTATTTATTATTTATAATATGTTGTGGCAAAAAGGTTTCTCTTTTTTTTGTTAATTTTTAAAGTTGGGATTGATACCAATCCTGAGTATCTGACTGGCCATCCACCATCTGTCCACTAGGTGTAGGGCTGCTCGATTATGGTAAAAATCATAATCACGATTATTTTGGTCAATATTGGACTCACAATTATTTAACCCGATTACTCATTGACTTTTGGAAAAAAAAATTTGAAAACCGTTAAACAAATCAACAGTGAAAACCCAGTGAACTGAAACTACCCTTAATATTTTTCCCGTTGAACTTTTTTTTCTTTTCATTCAGAACACAAGAGTTTAAAATAAGAGTTTACTTGCAAAACGTAATGTTCAAAATAATAATTTTTCTCAATTACATTTTTATTTTTATTGTGAAACTTTGATTAATTGCACACCCCTAACTAGGTGGCAGTGACATAACACAACTCTTATAACACTACATCCCCTTCTCTGTGTACTGTACTGTACAGTCAAATAACTATTTTTTTGTTTTACTTAACATTTTTCTATTTTCTTTCAATAACTTTTGTTAGACTATCAAACCTTCATAAATGTAAAGACTTTCTTTAGATGTTTATCCTGTTGAGCTGATTACTATTTTAACTCAATATTTTACAAACTCTATTCAGCTAAACCAGTATCCAGTATCAAAGTCTTTCAGTTATCTCGGAGGGTTTCTCACCCTAGCTGGGTAGCATCTTTCAGCCTGCAGACTCTGTGGCTGATAATGAGACTGCTCAGCTAGATGGTGATCAACTGTGCTGTATGGATGAGTTATGTCTGGTAAGTCTACTGGTATGGCTGTAAGATCTGGTGTGGAAACAAGGTGGCTGCAATTCCGACACAGGTTTCCCCTAAGTGTCTCAGTAATGTAAGATCTTGGTGCATCTGCTCTTGCTTTCACTGTCCCTTTTTCCTTTGTGTCACTGACATGACATGATCACCCAGTTTCAGTTCTGGTAGGTCATGAGCTCTGTGTCTTCTGTTGAAGTTTTTCCACTGTTTCTGTCTGCTGTTTTGTTCCTCCTCTTTCAGTTTTGAGATGCAAGGCTTTTTACTGACTGCACGCTGTGCTTCTCCATTACTTTGAGGGAAGTGGGGACTTGATCTAATGTGAGTGAATCCCCATGTTGCTGCTGTCTGAAACGATCTACAGAGAACTGAGGGCCGTTATCGGTTCTGACTTCAGATGCCATGTCTGGCAAAGATGGATTTGAAGTGTTCAATTACTGCTGCTGCTATAGTCAAGGTGAGTTTGGCTATTTCTATGAAGCGGGAGAAGTAGTCCACTACTACCAGATACTGGCAGCTGTTTCACCCAAACAGATCAGCGCCAACCTTAGCCAATGGCCTATCTGAAAAGTCAGTTGGCATTAATGTCTCTTCGAAGTTTACTCTCTCTTTTGCACAGGTGTCACAGTTCTCAACATACTTCTTCAGCTGTATGCTTAATCCTGGCCACCAGACAGATTGTTTTGGCACGTTTGTGGCACTTTGCTGTGTCCTACATGCAGTTTCTGTATGTCTGTTTGTAGTGACTTTGGTATCACTAGTCTACTACTCTTCAGCAGTAGTCCTTCTCTACTGTGAGCTCGCCAGCAAACTGTAGGAAAGCCCTGTCCATTGTGAACCTATCTGGCCACCCATCAGTACAGTACTTGCACGAGTATGGCATGTTTGTCCTGGTACTCCCTGATTTCCTGCAGTCTCTTTTCTGTTGCTTGCAGGCTTGACATGACTGTATTTACGTACAGATTGACCTCTCTCTGACCGCTCCCCACAGGTGCTCTCGACAAGACATCAGCAGTGGCTATGTTTTTACCTGCAACATGGGAGATGGTGTATGAGAACCTCATCAATCTCATTCTCAGTCTTTGAATACAAGGAAGTAACTCATCCAGGTTTTTCGACCCCAGCAGGAGCACAAGGGGCCTGTGGTCAGTCTCAACATGGAAAGCAATCCCAACAAGGAAATCAGAGAATCCCTCACACGCCCATGTAATGGATAAGGCCTCTTCTTCTATTTGAGCGTATTTTTGCTCTGTGGCGGTGAGTGCTCTTGGGTCTTATGCTACTGGTTTGAGTTGGTTGTCATGCTGCATCTGAAGTAACACTTGCCATATGGGTCCATATGAGGATGCATCGGCTGAAACTACCGTGTCGGCTTTGGTGCTGTAAAGTACCAGGCCTGGCGGCGTGCTCAGATCCTTTTTGATACTTTCAAATGCCTTGTGTTGTTTCTCTCCCCATGTCCACATGTTCCTTGCTCTCAACAGATCTCTGAGTGGTTGTGTCTTTTTTGCCAGGTGTGGGAGTTATTTACCCAGGTGATTTACCATCCCCAGGAACCGTCTGACTCCACTCACAGCTGGCCCTTTCATTCTGGTGACAGTTTCCACTTTATTAGGATCTGCTCTGACTCCAGACCTGTCGATGACCTGCCCCAGGAACTCGACAGAGTCTTTTGAGAATTCACACTTTCCACTTTTCAGTGTGACTCCTGCTTTCTTGAGTGTTTTGAGAAGTGTATTCAGGCGTGTGTCATGGAGGATCTGTGACTCAGTGTACACAAGCTGAAGCATTTCATACATTTGGCATAATACTCCTCTAAGCCCTCCAGGATCTGGGACATTCTCCTTTGGAAGTGCTCTGGTGTAGAGGATATGCCAAAACACAGGTGGTTAAAGCAGTATCTGCCAGATGGTGTGATAAATGTTTATGAGATAATATATCTCATAAGCATTGTGCTTTGAAAACATATTTAGCACCCTCTAACTGTCCAAGTGTATGCTCGACTGAGGGAAGCATGTGCCTCTTAGGCGGTTCCTTCCAGCACCATAGAGAGTTTTCGCTGGTTTCTCCAACCCTGGAAACTGTCCACATGCTCAATATTCAAAATCTATTATATTGCTGTTACATATGCCCCTGTATCTATCCTGAACTCAGATTTGTGGTAGTCTATCTTCACTTTTGCTAGCCAGGTTTCACCGCTCCTGTCTGTGTCCACTCCAAAGCCCCAGACATGCACACTTTTGCATAGTGTCCTTTTTGGCGACATTGGTAGCAAAATACATCTTTGGTTGGACACTGCTGTTTGTTATGAGATGGCGCTCTACCACATCTTTTGTGTCACCATGTGGCTGTGACTGAGGGTGTCTACTTTGTCTCTTAAAGTGCATTTTACATTGCTGCCCAGCTTTGCGTTTGTGAAAAGTTCGCTGCTGCAGACCAACACTGTCCATATTGGCGTACAGACGTCACAGAAGCTGCAAGTCAAAGGCAGGCATTGACAGAGCAAAGGCAGAGGCAGCAGTCTGTGTCGTGCGGATGGTTGTGGCAATGTGTATATACATACGTGATCGCGGTTCTCTGTTCCTGTTTTAAAATGAATGCGCTGTCGGGGCGACCTCTAGCTCACCCAGTAAGAGTGTTCGCCCCATGTTGGCTGAGTCCTGCAGCGACGCGGGTTTGAATCCAACCTGCTGCCCTTTGTTGTGTGTCATCCCCTATCTCTCTCCCCCTTTCATGTCTATCTATCTATCACTTTAAAAGAAAGGGAAAAGCCCCGATGGGGACACGATGGCAGCCATCTTTGTTGTAAACGAATTCAACCCAAGCGCTCTTTAGTGACGTGGTTGATGACGTTACTGTTGATCATCTGTCCATCATCGTATAAAGCCTGCCCTGACAATTTGATTGGTCCGAACAGATCTGGTTTGAGCATAGTTGCTCCACAACGGATCAAGTCCAGACTGAACTTCCCAACCTCAAATATTGTGGGCGGGGCTAAGTTTGGCTGGCATCCAGGCTAGTTACAGCCAGGATACTATCCATATCTATCCACTAGGCGGCAGTAACATAACACAACACAACTCTTATAACCAGGGTTCAAAATTAACTTTTTGTTCACCAGCCAAATGGCTAGTGAATATTCAAATTTTACCAGACACTTAATAAATTGCATTGATTTTTTTGGCTGGTGAGTGAAGCAAATCTACCAGCCATTAGCTTATTTTACCAACATTTGGCTAGTAGATGATGCTAATTTTGGACCCTGCTTATAGAACTACACAATACATAAAATAAAGACAGTGTTAGGACTGTATAGGCATCCTTAATATTTGCAAGGAACATTCACCATGAGAGAGAGAAACAAAAAATTTGGGAATTACACTAAGTAGCCTAAAAAAAGTATTTTAATAGGATAATAGTGTATAATGAAATTGCATATGACCCTTAGAAGTGCAGTCAAAACCACCTGACCACACAATTCTGTGAAAGGTGCTAAGGTATACTAAAGTGTAAGACCCATAAAATGGTCTCTTAAAAGATAAGTTAAATGCCATTTATAGGTGTCTCTTCTTAGTTTTCCACCTCTTTAGCACTATAGCAATACTAAAAAGTGCTTTTTAAAATCCCTGTGACTGTCACTGTCTTGTTTATTTAGGTGGATGTAAGAGTCGTCACCACAGAGCATGCCAAGCACTTCTACAATCCTGCAGAGGTTTCAGTAAAAATCTACAGTGACAAGGATGAGTGGGAGGTAACGATTGTCAAATGTCCTTGTATTGCCAATATTAACTGACAGTCAATAGCAGAATTTCTCAAACTTGGTGCCACTGATAAGCCAAATGGATTGTGTAAGATTTCTAAAAAGGTATTTTTTTTTAACTGGTGTATTTTTAGTAATAGGTATGATGATGACATATATTATCATTTGCATACAGTCAATTTTAAGATCCCTTTTTGCTCTTGAAATGTAAGTTTTAAAATATAAAAGAATAAACTGAAAATCACAGTGAATTAAAGTGTGGCATGAGTTGACCAATAATCACTTGACAGTTTTTCAATTACTGAGGTCAGGAGAATGTTGAAACATTAAAAACATGGCCAAGGGCCAGAAAAGATTGAGAAACTTTGGTCTAAAGTATCATGCATTCCGGAAGAGAAGTGAGCAAGTGAGCCAAGCGTTCCTAACTGCATGTCTCTGTTCTAGCTGTGGACTCAGAGATCTGACCCTGTGTTGCACATTGAGCTAAGGCGCTGGGCAGACTTACTTGTCATTGCCCCCCTTGATGCCAACACTCTTGGAAAGATTGCTAATGGAATTTGTGACAATCTCTTGGTAAGAACATCAAAATGATCAGCTGATTGTCTACAACATGTGATGGCAAATAATAATTCATGCCATGATTTCTCTGAAATTATTTCCAAATTTAATCTTTGTCATTGGCAGACATGTGTGGTAAGAGCCTGGGATACCAGTCGCCCTCTCCTCTTCTGCCCTGCAATGAATACAGCTATGTGGCAGCATCCCATTACAGCCCAGCAGGTATCCTGTCTCACAGAGTTTGGATATATGGAAATCCCCTGCGTTGCTAAGAAGCTAGTATGTGGAGATGAAGGTGGGTCAATACCAGAAAAAAGGATATTGCGTATCAATTATTTCAATTATTTACTTTCACCTTCTTTCTGACATTTTAGAATGCAGGAGCCTGTTGGTTTGACCAAAACAATTAGAATACATTGCAAGAAACTGACCTGACTGATTCTAGCATTAAGTACTTCCATTATAGATTTAAACTGCATTATAGACTTTTCAATTTTATTATCACCATAACTGTTTTTAGGTATGCAGGTCAATAAATAAATACTTCTTACCTTAAATGACACATAAGTCGTCCGCAGGGGCAGTAATTGTAAAATAAGCAGAATGAACTAAATAAGGTTTTAGAGTCGAGTTTCTCTGCCTTCCTCAAATGTACTGTATCTATATGTGTAAGTTGAGCAACTTACCACTAGTTGAAAATCCTCCTCCTCCAGTGGTTTAACTTCTCACCTTTCTGCAGTGATGTAGAATTGTACTCCAGGGTGTGTCGGTACGCTATGTTGTTGTTGTTGTTGTTGTTGTTGTTGTGTGGTTACAGGTGCAGCAGAGCACACGTCTGACCACACACTTTAAACTTTCAACCAGAGAGGGCAGTGAAATACAGCTTTTTAGTCTAGTTTTAAGTTGCTGTAATATAAAGAGAAATGCAAGATGCCAATTTGTGAATGCCCAGACTACTTATTTGGAATCAGTTTTTTTTTTTAGCTTAAGCCAGTAGCTACCTTTCAACTTTTACCTTGTTTCCATAACCCAGCATCCGCATACCAAGGCCCCTGCCTTCATCTGCTCCTCGGCTGGCGGTGCACCAAACCTCTTCCTTGTGGCTAGAGGGACCACATAGTAGTGGTCTCCACATTGTTATAGCCTTGCTAGCTCTCTTGCTAGGCATGCTGCCACCTGGATGAGGAACAGAAAATGGACGGATAGTATCATCTTTTAGAGAGTAGACATTGTACAACAGCTGACCCCAATGAGCTATGTCTTTACTTCAGTGAAGGGTAAGAATTTTTGTTGGAATGTAGAAAACCATAAAACTGATGAAGTTGATGTCCCGTCTGGTTCTCAGCATACTGGGCAATCTATACTGTTATTGGCTTCTGAGACTGGCTTAGTTTGGGTCCCGGTGCGGGGATGAGGAGATAGTAATAGACAAATGGCCCAGTATATTTCTGATCAACTATTCACTCAAAAATTGTCGAACTAGCAGACAGACTTACTGTGTCCTCCTTACAAAAGAGGATACACGCTGTTCTAATGTTGTAATGTCTGACAGTATAGAGTCTCTGTGCTTTAAGGTCTACAATACAGTTTAATTTGGATCTGATAACTGGCCTGCGTAGATTCTAAAACATAGTGTGTTATCATTTCACCTGGTATCTTCTTCATAACTTCCATTCTTTGCATCTATTGTGGCATACCTATAGCTTTGGCATACCTTCAACTTAGCATGCTTTAACATTAGTTACTTTAACTATGTGTTATATCTGCCTAATCTTGTTATCTTATGATTTATAAAAAATTTTACATTTTAGTTGGTCCATTATCTTGTGCATTCGATTAGAAAAAAAACTCCTGATGACTTTCATTAAGGATGGTAGGATTGCTTGATCAAAGATTTAAAGTGTTAATCAGGTTTAGACAACTCAATCAAGTACAGACTGGTATACAAGAAAGGTACAGCAGAAGACAAATTGTTGTCAAGAATATTGCCTGGGGTAAAAAAAACACTTTAGTGCAATTGGTTCTTTAAGGTGATCAACAGGTTGCACAATGTTTTTATGTCCTCGATTAAGTCCTTGACTTTGTAAACAACTTTCCTTTTCATTTGCCTTGTGGTTATATAATTAAGTTTAAAAAAAATGCACCCTGTGGTCCAGTGTAAGACAATGATTGATACTGGATCTAAAGATTCAGTCTCACTAAATTTGTATTTTCAAGAGACCTTGGTAAGCTACTTTAGTGATGTTTTAAATACTCACACTGTAAATGTGGGAGCTGTTGAAAAAAAGTTTATATATAAAATATATAAATATATATAAAAAAAACAAAGGTGGTAAAAATGTTTGTCTTTGTTCTAAAAACAAACCTCAGATAAGCTATCTACAACAACTAGAAAAGCAACTCTTTCAAGTAGAACTTGGAATCAGTGGCAGCAGGAAGCGTTAAGTTTGCATTACCAGCATTAGATCAGTCTCTGCACTCGCCAGCTCTCTTACAGTGCTGTGTCCCCTTGATGCATTGGTGGAGTCTGAACACCACACTTAAATGACCCAGCATATCTTTAGATATGCAAACCCTGTGAGTGTTAAAGAGAACATGTTTATGAAAGTGTGTTTGTATTTGTTTGTGTTGAGTATGGGGATTGCGCAATAGTGCATGAGAAGTATGTATATGTCTTCTTCATGTCATTGCTTCCAGGTCACTGACTGCTAATTTCTGTGTTTGTGTAACTCTATAATTCTTTACTTTGTTGCAGGTAAAGGGGCCATGGCAGAGGTATCGACTATTGTCAGTGCTGTCAAACAGTATCTCCAGAAACCAGATGAGTCATGATGAAAACATGCACATAACATTGTATTGTACATTCAGCTGGAACAAAAAATAAATGGAAAATAAGCATGATGACTTGTCTTCAAAATTAGTTTCCATTATTTTCCAGGGTCCAAACCGCCAAGGCCTTACACTCACATTGTCGCTTTCATCTATTTAACCTCTGTGTGTGTGTGTGTGTGTGTGTGTGTGTGTGTGTGTGTGTGTGTGTGTGTGTGTGTGTGTGTGTGTGTGTGTGTGTGTGTGTCTGTCTGTCTGTCTGTCTGTCTGTCTGTCTGTCTGTCTGTCTGTCTGTCTGTCTGTCATCATTGATTGGCATCTCCCTGACACTTCTGCACCTTTACCACTCTTATTAGTCATGGACTTTGGTGACCTCATGTTATTCATAGCATAGCTCGACCCAAGTGCAACATCTGCAGCTTAATCAGCCAGAGTAACAAAAAACACTTTTGAGTTTGTGTAATTTTAACTGTTATCATCAGCCATTTAAACAGTTTGGTGCTGTTTTTATATATATCAAAAATATTAAAAACACTGTTTTCAAATTATAGTTTAAACCATGTAGGTGAATGTTTTCATTTTTCTTAATAGCAAAATGCCTCTCAAAATTAAGGTAAAAAAATGTGGTTTTATATTTCATTATGAGATCAGGTTTCATCAGCAATACGTGATGCAATTTGGGAAATTACAAACATCCTGTTAATGTGTAGAGAAAACAAATGTCTACTTTAGCAAACTGTTCATAATGCAGAAAAAAAGGCATTTGTATGTGCTTATTAAAGGAACACGCCAACTTATTGGGAATTTAGCTTATTCACCATAACCCCCAGAGTAAGACAAGTCGATACATACCCTTCTCATCTCCGTGCGTGCTGTAACGCTGTCTGATGGCTCCAGCATTAGCTTAGCCTAGCACATATCCTGCAGGTAACTGGTTCCAACTAGCCTACTGCTCCGAATTGTGACAAAAGTGACAAAATAACGCCAACATGTTCCTATTTCCATGTTGTGATTTGTATAGTCACAGCATGTACAAAAAAACCACGTAACGTGAGACACCGATATCTTCTAACAGTAAACAAACCGGGAACTATATTCTCAGACAGGCTTGCTGCGAGCATATCACTCCGCCCAAGTACTATATTCTTCCGCTTGAGAATATAGTTCCCGGTTTGTTTACTGTTAGAAGATGGCTGTGTCTCATGTTACGTTGTTTTTTTGTACACGCTGTGACTCTATAAATCACAACATGTAAATTGGAACATGTTGGCGTTATTTTGTCACTTATTCGGAGTAGTAGGATTACTGGAACCATTCACCTGATGTTCTGTGCTGGCCTGATGCCGCTGGAGCCGTCAGACAGCCTTACAGCACGCACAGAGATGAGAAGGATATGTATCAACTTGTCTAACTCTGGGGGTTACGGTGAATAAGCTAAATTCCCAATAAGTCGGCGTGTTCCTTTAAGTCCTCAATTTTAGTGTGTAAACAGCATTCTTTTCTTTTGAGTCTGTAGAAGATGTCATGGTTCCTATGGGGTTAATTATTTGCGACAAAGTGGCGGAAATTCTTTTCCCGCAAGACACTTTGACGGACTGGTTTTACTGCAGGACACAAAAGTGTCAGCTGAAGTATGGATGTCCCAGACTCACTGGCCATTGGGTACTAGTAGTGTCTTATTTGAGTAAACATATACTTTTATTTTATTTGTGCAGACAATTATTTTTTAAAGTTAAATGTTTTAGATGATATACAGAAGAGAGGTAGATGTATTTGCTTTTTTTTTTAAACCACGACTCTAAGCACCAAAGGTAAAAAAAGAAGAGAAAAAAAGGGATGAAACCAATGGTTCACATAGTGTTGGACATGTTTATCTCTCTGAAAACCCCCCAACCTCCTAACAAACCAGTCTGGATTGTGTCAAGAGAAGACAGACGAGCGAATGTCAAACCAAACCAGACAACGGTTTGTTTATATTAGTGAGTGGAAGCAGATGGTAAGATCTGTCTTACTTGTAATAAATTAAAAGGAACTCAACCTTGTCTGTGGCAATCTGGAGATATGTCTGCACTGCAATATTATGTTACAAGTAGCACTGTTGGTATAAAGTTGGTTATTAACCTTCTTCTTCCTTATACATGTTTGAGAGCACTCTTTAGAAAACATGGAAGTCTTCCTGATCACGTGCATCACTGGTCAATCATTAATTGTATTTTTTTTGTCATCAAACTGTAAACATGTACTTGTATTTCCAACACTTTGAAATGTCTCTTCCCTGAGAAAGTCAACACTTTCTTTATAACCAACATTTGTGCTGCTTACGTTTTGTTTATCTGCGCTCTCCAGACATTGCTAGTTTTATTATTTTATCTTAGTTATTGTCTGTTCCCACCAAATCCAAGGGAGGCAGGAGTTAATTTGGTTTGCAAATAACCAGGGGCATTGATACTGTTGAGCTGTCGAGGTTGCAGCACATGGAGGCATGTGAATGGCTCTCCAGATGAAAACCATACTTTCCTGATCATAACTTGTCCTGCTGCTATTGGCTGCTGTGTGATTCTGTTAATGATGCCAAAGGAGCATTACATCAGCCAAACCGACAAGGGGAGTGTCACCAAGACCTTGACAGCTCTGTGGAGGATTGTGCAGCCTGCAGGTGCACCTAATGGGAATAACACCATGTTCTCACAACTATGGACACATCATTAAAATACAGATAGCCGGTGCAATGTGAACAAAACTATGCTTTCAAGACTAAACATACTACTTCTACTGCCAATTGAACAACCTGTTCATTAGGAAGATCACTGAATGGTCTCCCAAAAATATTGCACTCTCAACTCTATTAAACCTCTGTTTTGTGATGTAAAAAAACATGCAGGACAAAACTGAATTTCACAAATTCTGATATAGACAATGTTGTAAATGAAGGCTGAAATAACTAAACAAAAAAATGAAAAAACACATTCAACAACAGGCTGATCCTGCAGCATACCAACTTTATCACCGTACTGCTTTCATACTTCACCGTCACTAGTGACTAATCAGACTAGTTTGTCATTTTGGAATAGTTCAACATTTTAAAAATGAATCACTACTTTATGTTCGCTACCTTAAGTTATTAGTAACCTTATTTAATCAGGTAGTTGCGATCAGGAGACCTGAGAACAAGCGATAGTTTAGTGAAGAAACTAGTTTACTGTTCACTCCATTTAAAATTTCATTTCATTTTTTTTTTATTTATTAAACAGGAAAAGATTAAAGACAATCGGGCCTGACGTAGTGTAAAACTGATTTTCAGCAGGTTCCTGCTCTGCAGAACATAAACACCATATACACAACAAAAACTCCTAGACAAAAACAGTAACAAAAACACAGACCAGGAGAATGAGCAACAGGGCAAAGCCATGAAGCTGACTTAATGGTCGCAGGTAAACCTCTCCATTAAATAGCGAGCAAATGTTAATTTAAATGATGTTATTGACGTAAAGTTCTGATGTGCTGTGGAATGTCATTCCAGACTTTAGTGAGCACATAAAAAAAACCTACAACAAAGGTGCGTCGTACCTGAAACTAGTTATGCCAAGTTTAGTCCTTAACCCTTGGGTCAAGGTAAAGTAGTTATTGGATTGTGAAATGTGAGTATGTGGAAGTGTGGAAGCTTTAACAGTAGAAATGTGACTGTAACTAAATAGTCAGCTGTCATACCGAGCATGCAGCTCCAGCTATTTATCAAGAGTTCAATGCAAGTATACAATAGCTTATTTATCCTTAATTTGAGTATTTTTTTTTAAACTCATTCATTTATTTGCTATAATAAACCAAAATATACACATAAACTGTATAATTTAGCAGTAGTAACTACTTGAATGTGCAAATGAAGGACTGTTATAGGTTAACTTGCTGTACATTAAGTTAAATATTAACTTTAGTTGAACCATGAAGCTTTGCATTAGTGGATTTGTCAATTACATTGTAGATGAAAAGCTGCAGTGGCAGGACTAAAAATGAAATATATAGTCCTACTTCGGACTATTCCTTTTCATAATGCATATCGTCTGTAGACATGGAATGACAAACATGTAGTACACATATATATCTGTGTATCAATGTGTATGCACGCTCAGGTGTACGTGTGTCTCGTGTGTTGTAACTTGAGCAGTCTCTGGGCTCAACGTGTAGTTTCTGGCCTCTGGGAACAGTGTTTCATCAGAAACTACATCCTGAGAGATCATCTGCTCTGCTCCCTGTGTCACAACTCACCTTATTGACTCTCAGACCTTTAAAAGTGGTAAACACACATGTAGAAATTACTAAATTACATTTGTCTTGCATAACATTTGACTTACAGTAATAATGTTTACTTTATATATTGTACTGCATGTTACACCCAAAAGCAATGTTGTCTTTGCCAAAGTTGTCTTTAAAATATAAATAAGTTACAGTAAACTACATAATAAAGTCCTGTAAAACAATGATATACATCTTTGACCCACATGGAACAAAACCAATTTAAGTCATGAGGCATCTTTATGCTCATTGCATCACCATGACATTGTAACTTCCTTCTATCAGGACACAAACCCTTTAAAGGGATAATGTCATCCATGTTGATAGCCCCGTGAGAAAGACAAACCCTTCTTCGAGATTATTTGTTTACCTTAAAACAGTTACAATTATCTGTTAAATATTTACTTGTAGTTATGCATATTTAACAGAAGATAGTTCCACAAAGAATACTACATATTTGTCAGAGTATCAGGAAATAAGAGGCAAGAGAAAATCAAATAGTCTCTTCATTCTGTATAATCATTCTGGCTCCCAGCAACGGGTCCAAAGGGGGGATTCTGAGTGTTTAAGAAAATCTGACCCTTTCCTGAAAACCTGTTGCACTTCCTGTGTATGTCGATTTGCCTTTCCAGTCCACAGTACTGTATGTGTGTCATTTTTGGCTTGTATGTGTAATATTTGTGTTGCTGTATCCATATGGCACACATTTAGCCCCTTAATGCTTTTTGTTGGTTAGCCTTTAGCTGTAATGCCATGGTAACTGGAAATAGGGGAGATGTGAAAGTGCTCCGTGGGGAAATGTTCCTGCCTTCTCTCCTCAGTCAAACCCCCTGATGAGTGTCTCTTTACCTGCGAGGCCACAGGGACTGATGGAAGCTACCAACTTGTCTAGACTAAACTGTGACAGTCCCACAGGACACACAAATTAGACTCCAACTCACAGGTGAGGAGGGACTGGTATGATGCAAGTGCAAGAAGAAATGAACTCATTCAGAGGGTGAATCAAGCAAGTGGAAGAATTTAGGTTTACAATAATGTTGGATTGCTTTAACCCACCGTAACGATCAAACTTTACTAGTGATATTACAGTGTAAATTAATTATGTTGTATGTGTATGTCAAGGCTAATGGGCCATAATCAATAACAAGAGATGAAACAGTCTGTCAGAGGTAATGGTTGATCTGATTTTAACTTTGGTCAACCAAAGTCAACCATTAACTAACCTACATTAGGATGAGGTCTACAATGATTCTGTGCTAGGGCCTTCCTTCACAGCTGTATTTTTTTTCCATACAAGGTACTTATATATAAGTTACAAGGTACTTATATATAAGTTACAAGGTACTTATATATAAGTTGTGTGTATATATATATATATATATATATATAAACATTAAAAAAAAATCCAATACCTCATCCTTTTGCTCTGCAGTTCATTTACTTTTCTGAGGATATAACCACATGACAGTCTGGATCCAGCACTGCACCTGGACTTTAGCCATCTCTCAGCAAGCCTGGCCATGGTGTTATTTTTTTTTTTTGGGCATTTCTACCTTTATTGGATAGGAAAGCTGAGATATGAAAGGCGAGAGAGAGGGGGGAAGACATGCAGGAAAACCTTCACAGGTCGGACTCGAACCCTGGACCTTCTGCGTTGAGGAATAAACCTCTGCTTATGTGCGCCTGCTCTACCAACTGAGCTAACCGGCCACTCTATGGTGTTTTTTTAATGGGAAACACGTGAATATGCTTCCACTAGAATCATTATCATTATAGAGGTAGGCCTATACTTCAAATCGTTGACTTTCCCTGTGCCTTATTCTTCATTAAAAGCTATGCAGATTGAATCCATTCATTCTGTATTAAATAGTTGACTTTGTTGTAAAAGTGCAGTGCCATAAATTATGTCAGATCATTTTTTTGTTGTTGACTCCCTGGAATTCCCTGAAGCGTATCGGGATTAAAACTGGTTTGGTAACAGCAGAGAAAGGAGTGAGATGTCAGGCTATAATAATAGCACATGTCTGTTATCTGTCAATTAATAAATTAACTCTAAATTCACTTAAGGTGGCATCAGCAGCCAGCTGGCAGTTGGACATTAAGATAAGGTCATTAAAAGTGAGAAAGTGACAAACGGGAAAACGTGTAGAAAACAAGCCGTGGATAGAGAGAGGGCGTGACTCCGCCTATTGATCAAACACCATCCTCCTCCCTTTTGTCTTTTCTTCAGTTTGTTAACTTCTCCAAAAGCCGCGTGGACTTCGGGCGAGCCGCTCAAACCTTCTGGCAGGCCTTCATTTCATTTCGTGGGATTTTGGCGCATCCGGACTGACCCGGTCCACGAACAAGCAGAGACTTTCTTTTATCTTTTCTCTGAAGTTGTGTTTCATGGAGTCTTTGTGGAAATCATTTATTGTCAACACAGCAACGAGGTAAGAAAAAACATTTACTGCTCAATCTTCAAATGTCCAAATTAACACAGATTATGATACAAACAAATCGTGTTTGACAAACACACACGAGATTATGGCTATATTCCGAGAAAGCATGACACATTGTGAAACTATTCCAGTAGCCAAAGCATCGCAAGTGTTTGAAACTGTGTGTTTATTTTAGCCACAGTGTGGTTTTAGTTTTACCGTGGTTTACGACGCTTTCGCAGCCTGTATGGAAATCGTTCGCCCTTTGATCGAGCTCTGGCCCGTAGATTATTTTCATATCATTTGCGTCCGAATCCTTTGAGCAGGCGGGTCATGCTGGTAGGACTACAAGCTCATGTAGACTAACCCTCGGTAAGAACACATTAGGCTATATGCTCTCCATAAGCTACAAAAAAGAAGCTGCGAGGACACATTTAAGTTCCGTTTTTTTTTTTTTTTTTCTTTCTACGTGAGACATTTTTATTCGTTACTTACTTTGCGGAAAGACTTTTTTTTTTTTTTTTCATGTGGACTTACTTATCACTTCAAACTTGTCTTGACCTGACCGACTCGAGAATGAATCATCAGATACATTATAACTTTTAGACTACAATGAAGGGGTTTGTTTGTCGACTCACTCCTTCCCCACGTGGTAGAGGCTCAGCTTGTCAGTTTGGACGGTTTGCTTTCGGAAGTCACACTTTTCATCACCTTGCTCTGCAGATCTGGGATTGCGTGCTCGCGCACACACACACACACACACACACACACACACACACACACACACACACACACACACACACACACACTTCACAGAGTGCGGCTTTTAGTCAGCCCTCCATACACACAAACCACATTTTACCTCTCTATATGCAGATAAGCCATCACTCTGTACTTTTCGGAAAGGTGTCAACAGGATGAACTGATAAAATCTGTTAGCACTAGCTGTGTGCTGCACAAGGCTGGATTTGGTCTACAGATATGTCACATATTATTATTATTATTATCATTTAAAAAAAGAAATACTGTTTGCTATTTGTTCCCTGGATCTGATACAGCTGTTTCAACAGCTATAGGCTATAGGCAGATGTTATGCTCTGAATTTGGCTGCCTGTCAAAAGACAGCAGGGATGTTATGCACAAAGATTTGTTAGTTTTAGGGGACAAGTTTTAGGGGACAAGTTGGAAAAAAACAAGTTGCATTATGCTGCCTTCAAGTGGCTGTTGGAAAAGCCATAATTAAGAGTTGAGAATGCATAAATATTATGATTAAAGGGAAAGCTGGGATTTTCACTGGTTGATTTTTACAGATGTTGATGCCATATTATGAGAATCGGAGCAGAACTATTTGTGGACTGGTTGTGACGGGCAAATATCTATCAAAGAACACAATCCCACTTTTAAAAAAGTTTAAATTATTGTGCCAGCATGCCATATCAGACTGGGCATAAAAATCGGTGTTCAACCAAACTTCTTGATGGCACGGAGTAATGGTATTGGTTGTGGGCATATATTGTAAAATGTTGCTTAACATCCCATTAAAGTAGCATAGAAATTATTTGTTCATATCCACTTGATCCAGCTGCTCAAATGTCAGGATTTGCTTTTGTTTTTGTCATATCTGATATTTAACTGAATATCTGTGGGCTTTGGATGGTTGGTTGGACAAAACAAGACATTTGAAGACCTCAACTTGTGTACTGTAAAGTTATGATGGGCAGTTTAAAAAAAAAAAAAGCATTTGACAAAATAACCAGCAGATTATTTGAAAATGAAAATAACAGTTGTATGCAGCCCTATATAGGAGAAGTGTATGAAAAAGGAACTGTGGTATGACTCAGGGTTTGTGGTCATAAAAATGCAGAATAGAAACACGAAGTCTGCTGTAGTGTTGGGTCTCAGGACATTAACACAAGATAAGAAGTGCATGTCAGATCATGTGATACGTTCTGGTGTGATAAAAGTGAGACTGAAGCTCTTCGATGTGACGGTCATGACACATCTGAAACGAGCTGTAGTAGGACCATAAAACATCAAATATGACTCAAAATGCAATATCACAGTAATTCAGTCCCATTGTAATCTTCATATTTGCACACATAGTCTTGAAGTGAAGACTGATGCTTTCAATTACACATGGATATTATATCACCACCATAACCTGCAGAGCTGTAGGCTCCACCATGAGAGCTCGTTTGTTTACTGCAACATGTGGCAACTATCACATTGGCTGCCTCTAGGAAACTGATTCACTAATATTCCTTGCATAAGCGTGAAGATAGGAATCATCCTCACACATTTCTACTTATTCGCTGCTTGTTGCATTTTGCTTCCACATATGTGCATCAGCTGATTAGGGTGTATGTGACATGTGATAAGCCACAAGATTCGACACAGTTGATAAAATGCCTAAAGATAGATGTCATCTATTGATGACTTCTTTGAATGCACAAAGAGTTTTTCTGTTTCTGCGGTCCTAATTATAAAGATGGATCCTTTTTAAACCAACAGACATGTAAGTGTCTAATTGTTATTTATACATTTGCAGATTTGGAGCCATATCATTGCACCATCATAACAAAGTTACTACACGATGAGCAGCCAATCGATGCACAACGTCGTTGACCCAGTGTTTCAAAGCAAGATGCCATTATTCGACGGGACCATAGCGTCAAAACCACAAAACATGTCTGGTTTCCTGGGTAAGCGGATACTGCAGTACAACGGGGCTTACTTCGCTTATGATCCCAGAGGAAAGGACGGAGCAGGATTCACTCCTCCTTGGAGCAACTCAAAGACTTCTCTGCTGGATGGTAGAAGTCCTGTAAGTCACCTCTCTGGCATGGAGGGACAAAACCACATCATTTACAGGCAAGACAGCAATTCTTCAGAGGAAGGCCATTCTCATTCTTCCTCTCTACATCGTGCCCCTGGGATCAACAGTCCCACAGCGGCCGTGCCAGTGGCTGTTAGAAAACAAAAAACTGGAGGTGAGAACTCATCTCCCACATCTGAAAGCTCTGTTTACTTAGCCATTCCTAAGCCAATTTATATGCATAACCCCTGCTGTAATGAACTGGGTTGTGTGATGGGACAACGATACAGCGTGGAACATGGCTCTCCCAGGATACCGAACACTGTATATGAGCATGATTGGATGCAAACTGATGCTAACTACACTGAAAGACCGCCCATCCAGAGGAAAGCACAAGACACGCTGCTCCAACAGAGAGGTTTACAGCTTGATCCCAGTGCAGAGCCATTAAAGAGGACTGTAGAGACATGCAGCCCAGGTAAAGCAAGGACTTTTCCTGCTACAATTGACCCAAACTATAGCAGTTACCCCTGCACCCCGACTCACACACTGTTTGGTTCTCTAAGTGAGCAGAGCCAGCGTTTACAGACTTCCCCCAGAGGCTACACTAGCTTATACCCCCCCCATCCCACATATGGGCATATGACCTCAGAGATTTATCAGGAACATTCTCCCATGTCCAAATATGGCCAGCTAACACAGCACCCAATGTTTTACTACTCCCACGCAAATGTGGAGGTAGAAAACAGGACACAGTTTAAGCGAAGAGAAGATGTGCCTGTTATTCTCAAACACACAATCTCAAACCCCCGGGAGCATTACATAGTGCCTCAGTCGCTTCATGATGAAATTCCTTTGCCTAGCACTGAAACATTGCCAAGTCATGTCTTGATGCGGGGTCTTGACTATCAGTGTTATGCAGTTCCCAGATTTCATTTAACTGCAAACCAACTCCAAGCCCCCCTAAAAAGGCAACATGCGTCGCCTAGCTTGCACTCTAATCGCATAAATGTTTCCCCATCCAAACAATACATGGAGCACCCCATGGTCCCTGCAACCAACCTGCATAAGGACAAACCCAACGACAGCCTGCATGTTCAGCAATCACCTACCACCTCACCATTCCTCAGTTTGGATCAATCCAGTCCTACCAAGCATGTAAGCCAACCTGGCGTCTCACCATCTAGCATACAAATGAACAGATTTTTCCCCCCATTCACCAGCCTGCACATAGACCGGCCTGTCTTTCCACCAACTGGTTTGAACATGGACAGAATCCTGGACTATTCCTCCTGTGAAGCCCAGGTTACATGCCCGAAACAGCCAAAAAGCCTTCCTGTTTCCCCAGAGGCATGGCCGCCCCGGTCACCGCATCACAGTTCACATCGAATTCACGCAGCTGTACCTAAAAGCGCAAATATCCGAAAAATTATTTATTCCCCTGCTCTTGCACCAGGAAACAAACACAATAGCCCTGTGTCCAGTTCAGGCACTTCTGTTCTTAAAAGGTGCGTAAAAAGAAGTATTTCTCACACTTCTTCACCTATCAATATAAAAGAAGAGCTTAGGGATTTATGTGAAGTGGAACTCAATAAGAAACGACACAGGGTGGAAATGGAGAATGCACAAGTAGGAAATAAAACAGAATCTCCTCCTATGCCAGTTATTGACAATGTTTTCAGTCTGGCACCTTACCAAGCATACCTGCAGGCCCCTGGCGTGTTATTTTCAGGCAGAGTACGTCAGAGAAACATCCAGTCGTCTGAGCACCGTGAAGTCAAAACCAAGCCAGACATCAGAGCGAAAAGGCCAGATCGAGATGAACGGCAATCTGTTGTCTCTCTGGTTTCCAAAGAAATCTGTGCAGATACTCCAACAGAGAAACCTGTTGTAGAAATCGTTGAACCTAAAAATATTAAAGTGGAAAAAGTAGATCCATCAGACACGGACAACTCCGTAGAGAGTCCTGTTAGTCAAAGGGACAGCAGCAAAGTAACAATCAAAAAAGAGCCTGAAGAGACCATTTCATCCAACATTGGGCCCATGTTAGTGATAAAGAAATGTGAACCTGATGAACTTGAAAGTAAACCCTCTTTAGCAGATGAAAATGAGACTTCACATGAGTCCAAACCTGGTGAGGTGACTGCACCGATGGACTCATCTTCTCAGAGAGATACGTGCACACTCACCCTGCAACCCAAATCCATTACTCCACCTCAGCCACCTGAGAGGAAACTAAATTTCAGAAACATTCCTCCCCAGTGTCTGAAACTTTCCACCTACAATCTAATCCTCCATGATACGAAACCTTCTTGCCCTGCTCCACCCCCAGAGATGCCACCTGCACAGCCGATAACTGAATTCATACCTAAACAAGAGCCCCAAATGCCAGTCCGCAAGCACTTCTTTGAGTTGCACCATTGCCTCTGCAAGCAAGTATCCAACCATGTGTTGGCTTCTTCAAAGCAGGAGCTCAGAACCTGGTTGTCTCAGTTGGGACTGCTTGAACCAGCAACTCCTTCAGCCAAAGTCCAGAAAGTGTCCTGTTTGTTGGGGGTAAACGCCAGAGAGGTGTGGCTCAATGAAGAGATGAAGTCATCGCTCCATAAGGTCCTGGAGAGGTTGAGAGAGTACACCGCCCAGGAACGCTGTCCTTTTCCACACGTCATGCGCACGGGGGCAGTGTTCCTCCCCATGCTGGTGGTGAAGGAGCTGCTGTTTCCGATGGTCCAGGGCAGCTTCATCGACCAGATCCTGCAGGAGCACAGAGTGGAGCTGCGGCCCACCACACTCTCGGAAGAAAAGATCCTCATTCAGCTTCATAAACGAGCCTGTTCCTCCAGGCTCAGGAGACTGATGTCCCTCAAACACCTGCCTGACATCTACCCTGATGTGATCAACCTTTTGTATCACGCCTGTGTCTGCAAACTTCTGGGTGAGTGCATGCACACTTCACAGTTACTGAGGTAATGTTTTGTGATTATGTTTCTAGCAAAGAAAGTAAAGAAACGGGTATTGCAGAGATATACTATTGGTTACAGACATCTTATTCTGTCTGTTTTCTGTCGCTCTGGGATGGTATTTTGTTTTTTTTGTCTCTTTTTGGTGTCTTCAAGCAAGACAAATTAGAGGTGTTGCAGTAAGCAACAGTTGGTTAATAAACCTTCATGGGGAAACGCTGGACACAACTACTTATTTGAAGATTATTTCTGGGCTTTTTTGGCCTTTTATTTGATAGAAAAGCTGAAGACAGGGAGGGCGGGGGGGTTGACATGCAGCAAAGGGTAGCGGGTCAGACTCAAACCTGGGCCACTCTGGTAAGGACTGAGCTTTAACATATGGGGCACATGCTCAACCAGGTAAGCTAGCAAAAGAAACATTCACCTTCAACTTTTCAACACAGTCATGAGTGAAAAGTATCAATCGGCTTGTAAAAGTAAGGTTTAGGTGTCATTGGTTCTTACTGTTATTTATAAAAGATCCGACTGAATAGACTCACTGAGATGACTCAGAAGTTAAGCAAAATTCCATGTACAAATACTTAGAAAGATAATACCTCTAGTTTGAACATTTGACCATGTGATATGTACAACATGACTGCCAAAGCAACAGTGCTTCCTGCCTTCCCATGCACATTTCTGGAAATCTCCATTGGGTAGATTGCGTAACTTACTGATTCCTCTAGATTTTTCTATAAAGCATCATATTTTGACTAACTGTATCATGGTTTTCCCTCAAACAGTCTTAGTAATCCTATGTTCTGCATTATTGGCCCTTTTTTGTAAATAACCAATCAATCAAAAATCAAATAAACAATAAATATTCAATATAAAATCTATTTATTTTTTACAGAATCAACCTCACCTGATGTCCAAAAGAGAGTCCAGGTATATTTGTTTTTATGTTGTCCCTCAATCTCACTACTCTTTGCTTTTTCTGATTTAGAAAGCAGGAAACCTTTCTGCTAACTTTCAGTAACTAATCACAAGAAGTTGCATGATTGCATCATACTTGTTATGGTGGGTGGAGGGAAAGGTGCGGAGGTGGGCTATTTGTGGAGAAATGAAACTCTCCTCCATGATTTTGTTAAAGTATTGGTGGACCTTAAAGATCGTGAGGCAGGATCATATTACCAGAGGAAGGAAGTGGAAGCTTGACACACACACACACACACACACACACACACACACACACACACACACACGGGATTAACTGTGGCACATTTTGAGCAGATGAGACGATGGTGACTGGCCAATCCTGTCAAAAACCTGTGTCTGTGCTGTTTAGTTATACAGGAAAGTGAGACTAAACAGTTGGTGTTATAAGAAAACAGGATTTAAGAATAAGGCTCGCAGTATTCTATTTTTTTATCATCAACAAATCCCATGAAAATATAAAAAACAACAATGTGTTTCTCTGACTCTCTATACCTTCCAACTTTCCCAGCCTGCCTGTGGCTCTTCCTACTGAAGGTTGAAAGAGGGGTCACAAATATATAGGTTCCTTTTTTTTTTTTTTTTAAAAGAGGTGTGTCTGTGTGTGTCCCAATGCAGAGGTGTAGCTCATTTGTGTGTTTTAAATAGATTTTAGACAACAAAGGAGGTCTATGGCAGAGAGGAATAGGCTACTTCAGGCTATCGCTGCACAGACCAATTTATTGTTGATTTGTTTTTTTTGTTTTTTTTTTTTTCATGAGATTTTTGAAAATAACAAATATACTTGTCCTTTCCATAAACCTTTTACTTTGTGTCCATCAACATGTACTATTTTATTTGGCACACACATTTGCTAACTGAATTTGGCTTAATCAAGTTTCTGTTCACTGCTGACATTATTAACAGTTCACATGGTTTGGGAGCACTTGACTTTAGCATATGAACATTTCCCTTGTCTTACTATTGCCTCACTACTGTTTTATTCCTGACTGATAGCCCCCCCCTTTGTAGCAGCTGCCTTTTTTCCCAGCCTTCGTGTTTAGTCCCACAGCTTTCTATTCTGTCTCTGCTAAAAGAGTGTTTCATGGTGGAGGATCACCAGGTCTGTTGATATTAATAGAATAGTTTCTCTTTGTTCTTGTGTGCTGAACAAGCACTATGGGACATTGATTTGTCAACCTGGGTTGATCACCAAATTAATTCTATAAACTCTTTAACTTTTACCTTCCCATTTTGTCAGCAACTTTATTTTTATATATGTCATATGTGTATTCATTTTGACCTCTCCTAATTGCTACATTCCCTGTGTTGCAGGATTAGATTTGGATGATCCTGTTTACAGAGAAAAAGATGACTGTTGTGAGGAGACTATCAGCTGCTGGACTCCTATATTTTCAGACATCACCGCCTCACCATCAGAGTCACACCAACAGAGACATCCGGAGAACCAGGAAACAAAATCCGATTTGAACAATGGAACAAAAAGCAGGGTAAAGCACCGTTCGAGGCATAGGTTTCCGGACAATGGTTTGGCAGATGACACAGAGAAGACAGTAAGTGGAGGCGTGCTGAATGCATTTAGTGAGAAAAACTGGAGTGTCCATCAATCTGAAGGAACTGAGAATGGAGAAAGTGACCGTATTGTTGCAGAGCAGGATTCTACACTCATTCAACTTAGCACAACTTCTGAAAATTCATGGATGTGTCCTTTAACCGTGGACAAGCTTACTCCATCTCCGAGTGACACCGAAACGGAGGAAGAATACTCCAGTCTGCAGTCCGTTGGAGCCAAGTCTCCGGTTAGATCCAAGAATTGTTCAGGCGTGATTCTCAAACTGAGGAGGATGTTTAGCAAAGGTCTACACCGAAAAAAGGCCTGCTACCAAGCGATCTCGGACTCTGGGACATTTGCTGATCCTTCCCTTTCACAGACGGATGATGGGGAGGGAGAAGTGAACAGCGGGAGGGACCTTCACAGGAGGACGCCCAAAGTAACCCACAGGTGGCAGAGAACAGGAAGCTTCTCTCACGCCTTAAGACCCCTTAGCAGCTCTTCTAAAAGAAAACACATATCACTCTTAAAGATCAAATACTGCCCCTACTTGTCTGCCTGCCACAGCGCTGAACACAGGAGACGATGGGTCCTGCGTTCAGCTGTCCAGAGGGCTCGGAGGGCCATGAGGTTCTATTACCCAGACCTAGTGGGAAAGAGGATTCGCCATCTGTACGAAGAAGATGACAAATCAGAAGTGTGGTACAGAGGGGAAGTGATACGTATCCATGAGGCCCACACTAACCCTCTAAAGACTATATTTGAGGTCAGGTATGACAGCGAGCCAGATTGGAAGTACTACCTCGAGCTACTGATAGACTATAAAAACGGCTGGCTCAAAATTGAAGACTAGTTTCTCCACACAAATGTCTAGGTGCCAGTTGTGCTTTTGGTCATGTCACCAAGTGCAATCAGTTTTAAATCTGTTCCCTTTACTGTCCATTTTTGATGGCCAACAACAAGCGGATGAGCCCTAAATATTTGTTTGGCATCCTCAGGAATGAAGTTGGACTGGATTATTATTTTTTTATGGTCAGCTAAACATTCTTTGTCACTTGAGACCTACTAGGGTGCATTCTTTGGGGACTTACTATAGCCATTGTGCAACATCCTGTAGTTTTTTAAGTATTTTAAGCGCTTATCATCTTTGACACATCTATCAATGGCTTTTCTGGTTAAACACACAAAGGATTATGGTGCTACAACCTTGCAAAATGGATGCAAAAAAAAAAATCCATGTCCTTTTTTAGGGTTTTTAATTTTAATTGTAAGAAACTATAAAGTCTAGTATTTGTCATCCACTTTTCTGGTTAAATTGTTTTTGTTTTTTTTATTCTGAGTGAAGTTAGTTTTATTATTTTGCCAGTAAAAAAATACAAAACCAGCAAATGACATGCAAACATATATAAAAGGGTTTACTGTCAAACAGTGCCAGCCACATGTAAATAGGTTTACAGTAATAGTGCCAGTCGGGTACATCATTATAGCAGTGATTTTGACCCTGATGATTGTGGTTGGTGTTTTGTTGTGTGTATCTGAAGCTGGACAGGCATTAATGTAGTTCTGGACTGAAGCTGGACAGGCATTAATGTAGTTCTGGACTGAAGTTGGACAGGCATTAATGTAGTTCTGGACTGAAGCTGGACAGGCATTAATGTAGTTCTGTACTAAGCTGCTCAAAGTCTTTAATGACACCCGGGCCGAGATGCCCCCATGCCATAGCGTTTGAATCACTGTGAACCTTAAGACTTATTTTATATATTTTTCCTTGCAGGTTGAATTGTTTAAACATTATTCTCATCGTCTTAAATAAATGTTTGTAATCAAATGTTTTGTCATTTTAATGAAATTTCTCACAAACAATACATTATTTTTGACTTTGGGACACCTTTTCAACTCACCATGTGTAGAGGACAAAAATACATTTTAACTACAGTCTTGTGTGACTGCGGCTGTTCCATTTTTGTAAACATTGCCTATGGGATATAAACTAAAATATGAAATTCAAGTTAGAATGGCCATGTCTTTGTCACCATCCTGTGGCAGAATGTTGAGTTGCAAATTCCCTTTTGTCAAAGCTGCTTTTTACGCGGAGAATGTATTTCCAGTGATGGGTTTAGCTTGTACTAGTCTTAGGGTCACGCTTTTAAAACGCATAAAATATTGAATGTGGCAAAATACTTTTTGAATGAAAATGGCTGCTGCTACAACAAAAACATTGTGTCCATTATCAAACAACCACCCATGCCAGAACGATGTTTGCAACATTTTGCACTTTAATATTTTCTCCAAAACAGACAACTAATTTTTCCCACATTTTTACACTAATAGGAAATAAAACACCTTTGATAGCATAAAGAAAAGAAATGTAGAAAAGTATTAAAAGTTTTTTGGATGTCTCAATTTAATATAAGTAGCTGCTTCAGTTACTTCAAACGTTATGTCGAAATGTTCATGAACTACTAGCAGACACAATGAAAACAGAGTGAGCCCTGGAGAGATTAGCCTAATGAGCACAGCTATAACTGGTGTGTTACTGCAAGACAGCTTAGAGAAAATAGCCCATCTTTTGTTACTATCCATTCAACTTGTGTCATCATTGGTTTGTGACTTAAGAGACAATTATTCAAAAGTGACATCATACAAACAACCACCTGATCTTTATCATACAATCTGCAAGTAAAAGTGGTGCAAAACAAGCTAACATTTTTGCTTAAAATCAAAATTATTAAAAAGAAAGTTACCAAATATATTCCAAGCAATTCTTGAAGACACAGCTCTGCCAAGGTCTGTCAGACACTACATCACACAATACATAGCGCAGAAATGCATCATGGATGTTTGGGTAATTAATGATTGTGACCAAACCTACTCTAATGACTCACACAGTACTCCCAAAAATGAGATTTCTCATGACATTTATTCAAATAAACAATACAGTTTATAATTTGCTAGGATAAAATAATAAGTTTGAACACATAAGAAGCATTTGGGAGAGAACTCCCCAAATATCTGAAACTGGGTTAAAGGATGTATTTTAATGAAAGCTGACACTTTGGTGTCATCTTCTGACTTGCATCAGTGCCTGTATATTCATGTCCCCTCCAGTCAATCTTGTTAAGACTGTCATATTGCAGAGACATGAACGAGCATTTACAAGCAGAGAGCTTGACAACCAGAGCAACCACCACAGAACGATGCAAAACCTGGAGGGGCACTGACATTTCAATGTTGAATCCTCAACCCATGTGCGAAAAATACAGTCTTTAATGCAAAAGCATAACGGCATTATAAAACAGTCCTACAACCTTTTGCCCTATATTTCTCATCTGCCTAAGGATCACGCAAGTCCATCTGTGTAGCCTGGTTTAAAGCTATGTTCAGTCTCACTGCAAGGCCGGAGAGCTCTTCAAGGAGGCACAGCCACTATCGGGCCCATGCCAGTATTCCCTGCAAGAGTGATGCAAATGCCTGACCCTGTTTGACAGCGATCCAGTCCAATTAGCAGCACGACAAAGCTGTGCTGTCAGTACATTCTATTACCCTCATTCAATCCCCAAGGTGCAAGCTGAGCTTCAAGAGGGCTACCTCAAGCAACGTCGGGAAAGAAAGAAACAAAGAAGAGTGAATGTCACTCAGTTTGGCTCTTGCAAATAATTAGTAATGTTCTTAAATGTTAAACACCTCTAAAAACAACTAAGAGGGTACGGAAAAAGATTAGAATAGAGGGACACAGGGCTGATGCGTTCTACCTTACCTTTGAACTGTTAAACCTTTTCTGCTCTTGGTTTCTAACTCAGCCGTGCACTTTAGTACTTTATCTGATTACTTGGCAACTAAGAGAAATTCTTTCTATCGGTCCCCATTTAGAGTTACTGATAAGGTGTAACTTGTGCACTGCTCCAAAGAGACTGAGGATGATAGGACGAATGTCTTATTGCCAAAGACATCCAAGCTCCCACACACTATGGAGGGAGTAGACAGACTCAACGTACATGGCAAAGAACACCTTTCTCAATATTGGTAAAGAATAAATATTTCAAAATTATGCAAACACGTGCCACTCTCTTCCATGCATATGGACTATTTACAAATTGAAAAATACAGACTTGCTATTTTGTTCTTTTGATGTTTTTTTTTCTTCTTTTCCCCCCTGAAATGTCTTTGCCCCTTCGCAATCAACCTATCAACATTCAACCACTCAGACAAGGATCTCACCACATATTGCAGACATGGCCAGGACAATTAAAGCTGTGTTGAAAACATTTTCACACTAATGGGAAAATAAAAGTCAAAATCAAAACAGAAAAGATTCACAAGCAAAAAAACAAAAATGAAAATAAGATAGTTCAGGGGAGGTGTTACAATACAAGCCAAAAGGATGTATTTGTTTAAGGTGGATTTTCTGCTTTCTCAAGACTCCACTCTGTTTCTAACAATACTGTAGTACACTTTCTTTTTATTACTCTACCTACTTTATTTAAATATAATTTACTTTGAAGATTTTGTTAAACAAATCCAGGAAAAATGATGAAAAAGTGGTTGGTTTGCCAAAGGAGAGGCGTTAGAAGGCCCGTGCTGCCCTGTTAAATTGCATCAGTGCTCTAGTTTGTCAGATACTCAAGAGTCCGTTGCATTGGGACGTGTCCTCAATCCTCAATGTACTCCCACAGGTCCTTCTCATAGCCTTCATGCACGTGCTGTAGCAGCACTCTTCGCCTGCTCTCACAGTATCTGTAGAGTAACAAAACATTTGTTAACATCCACAAACACCAGCGTTAACAGTACCAGGCAGTGATTATGATTCTTCCTTTACTGACCTGTACTTATCTTGTACTTTCTGCTTGATGTCCTGCAAGGAATCCTGGGAGATATCCCGCTCTAGGTAGCCAGACAGAACCTCAGTGGCATTTTCCAGGTCTGCTTGGTTGTTCTGATGAACAAAAAAAATGGATAAACAATATTATTTGTACAGAAATGTCAGTTATCGATGATAATGTCCCCTACACGTTAAAGCATCCTGCATAAAGCCCAGCTCAGACTACAGGAAGTTTGAGCTTATGTCCTCCCATTCACTTCTCCTAAAGCCGCCTACACATGATAGGCGGCAAAACTGCTTTGCGCAGGCTGTTCCATTGATTTCCTACACTTTGCGCTGCGCTCAAAGTTCAAATTTTTTCAACTTTGACCTAGTTGCCGCTGACCTCTGTCGTTACCTAGCAACCGGAAATAGCTTCCTTGCCACCCTCGATGACGAATACCTGCGCTGTGCTTTGCTTTGCGCCCTACCTAGCGGTGCACAGAAAGCAAATCGCGGCTTTACAATCGAGTGACTAATTCGGTCTTGGGCCTTTGTCAGTGGACTGGTACAGAGAGAAGAACGATGAATGGGAAAGTGGCCAGAATTTCGGGGGATTTCTGTTTGTCCGCAAGCAAGGTATTCTAATCAGTTATGAATAAATGACTGGCTAAAACTTATTAGGGACACATTTCAACCAATGATTCTAACACCAACAGTTACGAACCACAATTCCATTAGAATGATTCATTCCTCATTTAATGGCAGTGATTACTGTCAAGATCAACACTTTACACTCAAAACTGTTTTGCAAATGGTATTTGTAAATATAATATGAATATTAAAATAGCTTAAGTTATTTATGTCATGCACCATCTGCTCACAGTTATGCCAACAATTTCCCTTTTATCATACCTCAAAAATAATGGACTGGTTGTTCTTCTTGAGGTAGAAGGCAAAGACGTAAGTGAACATGAGTGTGGAGCGGCACTGGCACAGCACATCCACAGCCTTCTTCAAAAACTGCACCTCAATCCAGGACATGTTGTGCTGCTGCATCTCCTCCATCTTCTGCTTGACCTGAGCATAGAGCTTGTGCTCAAAGCGCAGGCTCTGCATGTGGTTCATGTAGCGGTTGCAGTAGAACAGGTACCTCTGCAAGGCTGCCCTGGAGCGCTGCACACAAAGCATGGAACTGGCTTTAACTCAAGCATGCTCCACTTGATCATTAGCATTGCAACATATAATTCATGTCTAAATTGTATTCTGCAGGAATTCCTGCCCTGTAAAGCGACTTTCACCAAAAAGTGGACAAATTGTTGTTGTTGTTGTTGTTGTTGTTGTTGTTGTTGTTGTTGTTATTATTATTATTATTATTATTATTATTATTATTATTATTATTATTATTATTATTATAATAATAATAACAACTATGCCATTATTATTATTGGTATATCCGACAGCATGCAAAGATATCTAAATATCAATGTCAATGAGTGTAATTAATTACCTCCTGAGCATCTCTGGCTGCCTTCGCATCATCTTCATTGTAGCGATTGCAGTTGTACCTGAATAGTCAATGCCAGATCAGAACCATCAACAATGTTTTCCAGAATACCATAACAGACTTCACTTTTTGACAATATCTTATTTGAATTGATATATTAGACTTCTACATATTTAAAAAAGGCTTAAGTTTTTAATTGAAATGAAACGACACTACTCAAAAATACCTATTTGAAGTATACTCTAACATGGCACTAGAAGTAACACCATTGTCATTTACTATGTAAACCATTAGCTCTTACCAGGCTGAGCCATGGGGTTCCCATGGACCCAGGCAGACCCAACAGAACTCAGCTTTGCAGTTCTGGTTTCGACAAACCATGTGATTGCAGCCACCATCTTTCTCAATGGTCACATGGCATTTTGGACACTCCTGTCATGAGAAGAGAGTGATTTTCGTAAGTCTCTGCACCAAGGCCAAGTGTTTTACAAAAAGCAAATGTTAAGAGGAATTCAAGCAAATAACATAAAAAACATACTTAAAAGTCTGTAGATGTTAAAACTAAAGAAGCAATTTGTTTGGGTAGGTCTTTCATAAGTCTAGAGTTGTGTCTGAAACAATAATAAAAAGGCCTGAAGGGTTGGGACTAGGAACATGTCTTTCAAACAAATGAGCTGTTTTGATTGGGCTAACACTTGTTAGACTCTTAAGGTGTACACTAGAGGTGTGACGAGATCTTGTCCCTCACGTGACGAGAGTTCTCGTCGAGGTGAAAAGTGTCTTGCGATATCAGTACACAAGTGCAGAGCAGCAGCCTTGAAATTAACAAAGAAAATCCCCCGCCCGTTCTCCAAAGTTGAATCCGAAAACTTTACTTTCAACGATATTAAACTAGGCCTGTAACAATGATTACATAATTGTCTAATTGTCAGTTTCTTTACGTAATTGCAGTTTCTTTGTTTAACCGCAATTAATTGCAAACATTAGCTAAGGTCCTAAAGGGTATGACTTTTGAGGGTAATTGTTGATTTTGTTTAGATATGCCAAATTGTAATTATATAAGTAACTATTGGTCAGACTATTGAGCTAAAGCTATGCTAGTTGTTGGCACTTATACATGTTCATAGCAACTAAAATGACAAGGGGGGAAACCTCTACAAAAAATGTTTTATGATAATAAAGAGGCGTTGTTTCCTTCATAGGCTGTGTACCTGTGTTATTACATTATCTGGGTAACATAACAGTGATATAACCAAAAGATGTGTCCTGGAATTCATTCAAAACTTTGTTAAAAAGTTTTGTTTAATTTGTTAAAAAAGTAAATACATGTTTTTAAATTTGACTGAATGAGACAATTATATTGTTAATCGCAATTAATTGTAAAGTAAAATTTTGAATTGTTACAGCTCTATATTAAACAAAGAGAAACGTTCTCCGTTTGTCCTATATGGTCATAAATCAATACTAGAGTAGCCTACATCCTTTTTTTTTTTTTTAGTGCTGCAATTAATAAAATGCAGAGGAGGAGAAAAGAACATCTGTCTTCACAAAAATCATCTGTTGAGTGTTTGATGGTAATTAATTTGTGCTTTAGAACTTAATCAATGTGAAACAATAGTAAAATAAGCTTCATTTCTTTCTGTCTACTGTACAATGACAAATTCAAGCACAAAACAACTGGTCTCGACGGTCTCAACTACTGCCAGAAAACGCTTAGTTATGTTGTAACCTTGGTTCTCTGAGTGAAGAGACTTATCTCTCCACCGTACATATGGAATAAGTAAAGGTGTAACTGTTAGTTATACAGGAGAGAAGCCAGTCATTTGAGTTTGTGGCAAAACCTTTCAGTGCTCGTTTTTCATTTTGTGACTTTTGATTGAATAAAAGACTATTTTTCCAGTCTTATTTCTTCATTGAAGTTTTTAGTAAAATAGTGTTAAAATCTTGTCTCGATCTCATGAAGCCAATCTCATATCTCGTCTCGTGAGCTGGGTGTCTCGTCCCACCCCTAGGTGTGCACTTATCAAATATTGCCTGCATACAAATATGTGATTAAATTTAGGTAGACGTTCCCACGTGACTGTACAGTCTGTTTTCAACCTCTTATTGTTTAGTATGACTAGTATTTCCACAATTTAAATGTCTTTGTGCTCATCACTAGGGCTGCCACCTCTTAGTCGATTAGTCGACTAATCGGTCGTTTTGGTCTTAGTCGACTAAGATTTCTTTGGTCGATTAGTCATTTTTTATGCTTATTCATGCTTAATTACTTATTTCTAACAAACTTCTGAGCACATTTATGGTAAACACAAGATTTAAAGTGGTGCTTTTGCAGGATTAATTGTGGAGAAACTCAGTTTTACAGAGGTTTAATTAACTACATTTATAATGTGCTTTTCTAGTCTTAACCACCTCTCAAAGCAAACAGCTCTGTCAATTAAATCAACTAATCGATTAGTCGACAAATCGTATAAGTGTTAGTCGACTAAGAATTTCTTTAGTCGAGGACAGCCCTACTCATCACATTAATTACCTACCAGCATGAACCAGACAAGAGGGTAAAACTAACCGACCACTTTAATTCCATACCTTAGTATTTGCTGCAATCCAGTTTGAAGTTTCACTATCATCATCACATTTCTTAATCCATTTTCTCAACCACTACAAAAGAATTTAAAGAGTGAGAAATCATCACACAATGAATGCTACTCTTAATAGTATTTCACTCAAGATGTTGGAGGAACAGGTTAACATTTCTGTAAGGTATAAATATTCCCAATTGGCTTACCTTACACTTGACAGGATCATGCCAATTCTCTCCACAGTTGAAGCTGCACCAACATAAGGCACATAAGTCAAATTTACAAAATATTAATAATTGCCATTAAACTTACAAAGTCAACATGCAAGTACTGTAGCTGCCTGTTCACAATAGTCTAATACACAACAACAAATTATCTTACCAGAACTGACGGCCACACTTGCATCTCACTGGCTTGGCATCTGGGTACTGGACTTTGACAACATGATGGCAGTCCGGTGCAGGGCACCACTTTAACAGTCGATTGCACTTAAAAGTGTAATGAGAGGTAGAAGATCAACTCATAGTTTCATGAACGCTTAAGTATAAGGTCCTTGCTTTTATAAATAGTGCATACAGAATAACCTAACAGTGCAACATCATAAATCAAGGCTTTATATTTCATTTCAACATACTGTTAAGGAGGAAAAAAATCTCAAAGCTTACCTCTACAAAACTATTTGTAATTAAATGCTGGTACTTCAACTTCACTTTTGAATCTGTTATGAGGCGCCTATAGGAGAGGTCAAATCATTTATTAGCCTTCATTACATAAAATGGATGACTTTGGTAAAAGTTTCCTTTCTTCATATTCAGTGCATAACTCCCAAGTAACAATGCATTCACATTTTCCTGAGTAGATCAATGAAGTAAAATATAAATTGTCATAACATTGAGAATATTAATTTGTCTGCTGGCATTAACTATTCACAAACAACACAATTACAAAACTTGAAAAAGTGCAGGCTTCTAACTAAGACGTGCAAAATGTGAATAAAATATTCACTAAAAATTGACCCTAAACTGGTCAGTGAAAACACTGTCAAGTCTCTTGCTCGCTGGTCAGATCAGAATGTAGGTTAAGACAATTACTGTCAGCTTAAGAGCTGGTAGAAGAGATTAGTGTCCATGCTTTCAATATAGAGGTATATTTCAATGCACTACAGGCAGAACATCAACATTTTAAAGTAGTTAAGAATATTAGAGAGCCCTGCACCAAAAACTCTTTTAGAAGGCAAATGTAAGGTGAAAAAATTATTCCAATTTACAGTTTCTATTTCTGTTAAATGCACTGTACAAATGTGTAAAAATATATAAATAAAGAAATAATATCTGATTTTAGAAATTATATGTATTTCTGTTTGATTGGTTTAGTAATTATGTTGGGGTTCTTGACTAATTGATTGTAACGGTTTGACCAAATACTATAGTGTACAGGCTTTATTATTATTTATTATTGTTGTTTTCTGGCTTTTCAAGACTTTATGGTAACAATTGCTAAATTTAATTTATTTTAACATTGCAGATGTTACAATTATCCTTCTCAAGTAGTTTGTTAGTGAACTGTGTCTGTCTCTGTACATAATCACAAAAATTGGGACAAAAAAGAGGAATCATTTTTGTTTCCTACTTCCTACTACTATACTGCTGACCAGTATACAACAAAACATCAAAACAAACAAGATACTCACATGACGGTGTTGTCATCAACCAAAATGTCACAACTATGAGCAGGACAAGAAATGGTCTGAGAAAACAACACAGAAGGCAAATCATTAGTCAGGCAATTATTAAAAGACTAACAGTGATCAGTGACTCGTACCCTAAGAAAGAATCTTGGTGGGTACCTGTCCCATTCCTTCTTCTATGATTTTGGTGGTCAGGTAATCTCCCCAGCACTGCATGCAGAATTTGTGTCCACACTCCAGGCCTGTAAAATACTGTAAGAGAGAAGCATCTCGTAAATAAGACACACAAGATATAACATGATTATTAGCATATGTACTTCTGGTAACCAGGCAAGTCCAAGCCTTTAGAGTGAGGCCATTGAAAGGATTCCATATTTTGACAAAACAATTTGGTTTTAACAAACTGGTTAAAATAACCGATAAATAATTCTGTTTGCTACAAACTCCAAGATACATATATTCTAGATTAAAACAGTCTGGATTATGCATTTTTAATTCTGGTTTGGGAGAACAACAACAACAACTTAATATCCTATCTGAAACACTAAACCACCTGGCCTTGATAATATACATGTATCCTTTGTTGAGATAATATACTCCAATATGGAAATTTAATTTAGATCAATTTATGAAGATTTGTTTTCACCTTGACATGCAAGTTATTTCGTTTGATAAATGTAAACAAAATAATAATAATTCCATTCAATGTGTTTAAATGTTATAAAACAGTCCAACAGCCATATCTGCAATCAGCTGTATAATGTATGCTCAAATCCATCCTTAATTGGTTTGTCATTAAGGACAGTGTTTAAAAAAAAAAAAAAAAAAAAAAAAAAAAAAAAAAAAAAAAAAAAAAAAAAAAAAAAGTATACTAAAAAATAGACACTAGATTAAATCAAACCTTCCATAAGGTTGGAGTGGTAAACTGTACTGAGTGCACCAACTGTAATATGTTCAATGACCGGACAAACAGAAAACTGTTTAGTACTGACTTGGACCACCTCTGGCCCATATTAAAGAGCAGTCACATTTCTGTGATCTTGACTGAAAAAAAGACCAGCAGCATTCACATTTTAAAGGTAAGAAGAACATTGGTGCTTTCTGCAACTGCAAGTTGCTGGGTAGATACAACATTCTACAATTGCTATGTCCACTCCGGTGATGTCTGATGGGGTATAACATAAATCCAAATGTTTAAGGTTCCTGGATGATTCTTCCACAACCACAGAAAGCACTTTGTTGTTATGTTGTTTAGCGTAACCGTGCCATTTGACACGTGATGGTCATGAATAGATCAACCTTGTCTACTACAATGTTAATGTATGTTCTGGCATCACGACATGTAGCATGTAGGTATTAATGGAAACGGGGCTTGCCAGCAGAATGTCCCTCAAACAATTACACTTTCTCCATCAGTCTGTACATACAGTACAGGATTGTAGGTAACCATGCATGATTAGGAAACATCCACATAAATCAACCCCTCGATTTGAATTTTGAAATAACCAAGTGAAATTTGTAGCAGTGAGTGGCACTTGGTAGAGAGGAGCTAGGTCAATAAGGGATACACATTCTGCCATTTTTGGGACACTTATTTTCCATTTACTGCTGAAAAGGAACAGCATTGCAGTATTTGACTTCAGATATTTCCAAGTGAGGAGAACATAGAAGCATTCAGCTTTCCATCAGAACGTTATGTAACACTTTTTTTATTTTTTTTATTTAATAGTTTATCCCTCAGCTCTTTGTACTAAACTTAAAATTGGAGCAATTTCCAATATCATAACCACAACTGGCCATGCCACCAGCTGGTAGGGAGAAGTCTAATTACAGGATGCAAAGTCTCAGCTAATATCCTACCTTTAACTCATGCAACCTTTGGATTTTAGCATAAACTTTTAGCATGCAAAGTAAAATTAGATTGCTGTACTGATAAAGAATTCAAACAATAGTGAATACTGTGAGTTGAATTAATGGCACTGAGATACATTCACAGATTTATATCTGTGGTTGTAGAAGGTATGAGAAAATATTAATCATAGTACTTTATAACACATAATGTGATGTCAAGTTAGCCATCCTCCTTTTCTTTTGCTAATGTGTTAGCCAAGGCAGTTAACAGGGTCTGAAAAAACAATTAGGAAAAGGATTAAAATGTCAGTCTGTGACAAGGTCTCAATTAGGGGTAATTTTGTATTAAACAAGTTAAAATGTCTCTTAAATCTCCAAAGCAGTATAAAGCAAAGAAACAACTTTCACACAAAAAATCCCTATCGTAACACCACAACTTAAACCTGAACACACATTCGGCTATTGCATCACAATCCTGGTGTCATTGTGGGACTCACAGTGTTGGGGAAGTTCAGATAGCAAATCTGACATGGCATGTCCTGTGCCGATGATCTAGTGTTGATTGGAGGACGGATCCGAGGCTTCTTACTGGGGTTAATGACATGACACTCCGAGAAAAGCTTGTCCAGGTTACCATCAAAATACCTGTATAAATTGAGACAAAAAAAGAAAGAAAACAGTGTTTAAAAAAGCATTAAGAAATGAGCTCTCCCAGGAACTTCTAAGCTAACATACTTTTTGGCTGGCAAGTTAAAGGTTACAAAGAATGTACTTCAGAGATTCTTACCTTTCCATAAGCTTTTCTTTATCCCAGTTGAAGTGACTGAGGAGGATGCGTGTTATTGTTGCAGGATTCTAGAGGAATAAGAAATGGTTTGTTGGTCAGAAATAAGCCTGAAGTTTACATTTAACTACTGCCAATATTCACTGTAACACAAAAAGAGGGTACATTTGACATGAAAAGACACTACCACCACCATAAAACTACAGCCATAGAAGTAACATAAAAGGTAGTATTCACCGCAGGGCTCTTTTACTGGATTGCATGACACTGAAGAGGAGTTTACATTTTTCTGTTCACAGTAGTTACTTAAGGTAATTACGGCCAGCAATTAATTCCAAATGAAATACAAGTTTTAGATTTTTGTTGAGTCTGTAGACTTTTCACAGGCAAAATGGCAACAGTTTATGATGCAGTAAACCAGATATTCAAAAACATCTTAGTGCACCTTGCCTAGGGTTGGGCATCAAGAACCGATTCCTAATCGGAATCGTTTCAAAAATTACGATTCCATCGGAATAGTTTCTTTATTGGAATCGTTTTGGAATCGTTTGGAGGATTTGGTTTCAAATCCGATCATCACTTTCCAATTTAACATGCCCAAGTTTGGGTTTCCGTAGCGGCCAGGTGCTTGTTGTGTTGCAGCCTTGGAGCACAGTAAGCGGTGCTCTAGTGTGGCTTTATTTTACGTTTAAAAAGCCCTGTCAAACTGCAACCCAGCTTTGAATCAAAATAAAACTTTCCTCTTATTTGTGAAATAAGCATGTGACCCGTTTCAACTCCACCACTCAAAGAATCGGAATCGAGAATCAATAAGAACCGGAATCGAAAGGAAGAATCGAAATTGGAATCAGAATCGTTAAAATCCAAACAATGCCCAACCCTAACCTTGCCTGTGACTGGACAGGTGATGGTGTATCAGAGGAAAGTGAACACGCCAGCTTGCAGTGATTGAAACCAAATGTGGTGCATTTTAATGGTACAAACATAAATATGTTTTGTTTAGAGTGTACTGTGTGCCTAATTGGTTAAGCTCTGACAATTCTGAATGAAAGGCCAACAAAGCCAAATAGACACCTGTCCAAAAAATACATTGAATGGAAAAGTTCCATTGCATAAATTTCACAGCAATCCTATTTCTAGTAGGGGTGGGAATCACCAGAGGCCTCACGATACGATATCATCACGATACTATTGCGATTTTAAACATATTGCAATATTCTGCGATATATTGCAATGTATTACCTTTTTTAAAACTTCAAATGATGTCCCCAAAGGAACATTTTGTCAACATCTGTTTTATCTAAAAATATACATTTCTCTGTCTGTTCATCCCACTTCGATTATATTGCTGCAAAATGGGATTGTCAAGCAGACAGACTGACCAACACATATATCATAAAAGATCAATACTTGGCATCTGTTTATCGATACAGTATTGCCACGAAACATATCGCCATACTATGCTGTATTGATTTTTTCCCCCCACCCCTAATTTCTAGCTTAATCTAAGTATTTGAAAGTGAACTTGGTTGATTTGTGCTCTATGTGCTCAATGTGCATGTGTAGATAATCCCACTAAAGGATGTACATTGCTGGGGGTAAAGCCTGACACAAGGTACGTCTTTCATGCGCCGGGTGTCCCTCCCCTTTGGCTATCTCCGCTATGCATGCTTAGTGCTGCCCAGGAAGGTTGGGATTGGTTTAAAGATATAAAAACAAGGCAGTGTAGCTAGACCATACTCAAGCACTCACAGCGCTATGAAGATAGGTCTTGCAACACGAGACTATTGGCGCTTTTCCATTACATGGTACCTACTTGCCTCGCCTGGACTCTACTTGCCTTTTTTGGTTTTCCATTACGAAAAAAAGTACCTGGTACCTGCTAACAGGTACTTTTTTTAGTACCTGCTCAGTCGGGGTTCCAAGCGAGCTGAGGCGAGCCGAGAAGGTGACGTGAAACCCTGCAAGCTGCTGATTGGTCGGAAAGAAGCGTCACTGATCAATGCATTGCTAGCGAGAGACGGCATTTTAAATAGTTTAGCCAGCGGTGTTTTTTTGCTGCCGGAGGCTCCACGCAGAGCTTTCTCCGTAGCATACAAGTGGCCTGATGGTTATACTGGTGCGCTGGTGTGTGCATGTGTGATGTGTGTGTGTCGGTCGCCCGTGTGTGTGTGTGTGGGGAGCTAGTGAGCGAGGGAGAAGTGAGAGAGTGACGGCGATTATCTCCGCAGCGAGTAGCGACTCTAGAGTCATATATATGTGACCACGGTGGGAAATCTGAAGCAGTAAACGTTAACTATCTCTTTGATATCATGTTGTTTACGGAGACGGAGAACCAGGAAATGCGTCGGGGATATGTCAATGGGAAAAGCAAGCTACTAAGCCACGCCCACGGCAGTTGCTATGACGACCAGCCACGCTGAGGCGATACTAAAATCTGCAATGGAAAACGGACACACAGCGAGTCGAGGCGAATAGAGTCGAGTAGAGTCAAGGCGAGTCGAGCAGGTACCATGTAATGGAAAAACGCTATATGCTATACATAGAGCTTGTAGTTGTTGGGCCCCGCCATTTAACATACAAGGCTAATCTATCCTGACCCGCCAGAATAGCTTTAGTGCACCTTGGCATAACTTCTACAAGACTATAAGTCCATATAGTAACATGCAGAGATATCGGTCATATGTTTCTCCCATCAGTTTTGTGCTCTAGATACTGCATTCTACCCTAAAATTTTGACTTAAACACAGTGTGTGAGTATTAACCCTTTCACACCGATGGCTCAACCAGGGTTATACCCAGGTCGACTGTGTGTTTGAATGAGTTAACCCTCCCCAATCCCCTCTGCTTCACGACCCAGGTCGCCAGGTAGGTTAGGTCAGGGTATGACAAGGGTCGATTTCAATTTGAATTGCGCGACCTAGGTCACTACCAGTCGGGGCGGGACAAATTATGTTATTGGTTGGTAATGACAGTGGGACAGTCGTCACTGATCCCTGCCTATGGTCACCGCACACTTTGAAAATATAACAAATTTTGTCTCACTGTGGTTTATGCTGGGTTTTCACTGTAGACTGTATCAAACTAGGATTTTCACAGGCAGCTTCAATAACAGCAGAGCAGGTTAATTCATTTTTGAACAGTCCACTTACAATGAGTGCCCAGGTGTTCACTTGTCTGCCCCAGCAGAGCGGTAACAGAGTTTTACTTTTAATGAAATCAAACAAAGAGAAATGTTCTCGTCTTAAAATAGTCAAAAATTGTAGAGTAACTAGAGTAACCTTCTTCCTTTTCCAGCTGCTGCAATATGCAGGAGGAGAGATCAGTCTGCACATAATCACGTGTTTAATGGTGCTTTAGAATGTAACAAACACAAAATAAGCTTAATTTCTCTCTCCCTAATGTACATGGTATACAGATGGACTGGGGTATACATGTGCCAACTTAGCTGTTCACTAGTCTATATCAATGACATCCCACTTGTGGGATTGTTCAGGTGCCGCCGGAAATTCCCCCGGATGTTCCTGCTTTTTAGGCCAGATGTCCCACACCTTCCGCTTTCTTTGTGTTGGCATTTTAAACTCCAGTGGATTTATGAGGACTATGGTTAACTGCTGCGCAGATCTCTGCAGGGTGAATCGAGACAGCAAGCTAGACTATCTGTCCAATCTGAGTTTTCTGTTGCACGACTAAAACAACTTTTTAATGATCACACGTTCCAAAACAAGTTCTTCCCGAGGCTATTTTGCAGAGGCACCTTCATTTAGTACGGGGCTTAGCGCCACCCAAGACGATTGTGATTGGTTTAAAGAAATGCCAATTAACCAGAGCACATTTTTCTCCCATCCCAGAATGCTATGTGGACTAGCCAGACCCTCCTCCGAAGCGCTGTGGAGGTAGGTCTGGCAATTCGAGACTAGCTGTTCACTGAATATGACGTGTAAAGCCCCGCCCATTTCCAGCACTTAAGGTAATTGTTATGCATTGCTCCTGGGTTGTGACCAAGGTGATCTCTGAATTGTCATAATAATTTATACTTTATTAATCCCGCAAGGAAAATTACAAAATCATGACCAGGGATATACCCAAAAGAAGAGTTGAACACTGATCAAACAACCCTGGCCCAACCATGGTCAGTGGTGTGAAAGAGGTATACGTATGTGAGCAGAGTGCTATGTGAGGAGCTGCTGCTTCCAATGATCACTCTCGATCCACTCCAGGGTTTCTATTTGCTGCCTCCCATTGGTTCTCTGCTCAGGCTGACAAAAAACATGCGCCTGTTCACAATTTGATACTGCCCCGCAGTTAAGTTAAACTGTGCAAAGCAGAATTTAGAGGAGGCATGCAAAGTCATTAGTGGCTGTTAGTAAGTTGAAGATGTTTCATCGGGAGCATGAAACATTTAAACATTATAACCTAAACTGAACTATATGATTCCACTTTCTTACTGTACAGAGATAAAACAGGAATGAATCCGTAGGGAAAAAACTACTGGAGTTCATGTTAAATTTGAAAGCCAGTCTTAGTCTGCACTGTGCGGACCCCACCCCATCACACACACGTTTCTTTAGTGTTAAGGCTCTGACACACCAACCCGACGGCCGACCTTCAGCAGAAAATGCAGTCAGACTGACTGCCTCCCCGAGTTGGTCAAAAAAGTGCCTCGGAACACACCGAAGCGAAACAGACTTGAGCGTACGTTCTGCGCATGCGCAAGACGTAATACCTCTCAATAACAGCAGGCGGCGCTAATCTGTACAGTCGCCCAAAAAATGAAAACCGGCAGCTGATTGGACGTAAGCGTCACGTGGATCTTGCTGCACCCAGATTTTACAACCGAGCATAATGGCTGCTCGTTCGGAATACAATCTCAGATTTTACGAAGATAGTTCACCGAAATGTGTTTCTGAAAACATTTTAAGTGAGAAACATTTCAGATTAGGGCTGAAACAAATCCTCGAATAATTCAAATAATTCGATTACAAAAAATCCTCGATGCAAAATGACTTGCCTCAAAGCTTCGTTAAATCAATGTTACCAACGTTGTATCGCTGACGGACGGTGTTTCCGCTCAGCACCCCTCCCTCCCTCCCTCCCTCTCTCTCTGAAAATAGGTTGAGTATAACTAATATTTACATATATATTTGTATATACAGATCAGTCTCAGGTTGAAACTTGTAGTTCTGAAAGTTAAGTTGCACAACTTAATGTAATGTTTGTGTATGTTTAATGTATGCCTTAGTTTGAGGTTGATATCATTTGAAAAAACAATGTAATATGGCACTTAAATGCACTTAATAGGTTTAGTTTTTTGAGAGATTATATTGTAAGCACTGTAGGCAATATAAATGTTGCTTTTCTCCGAAAATGTTGCTTTTTTCCCTAGTTTTAGTTGTCTAAAAAAAACGCAAAAACAAATTATCCGATTAATCGATCGATAAAGTGCTAGATTTTTGGTTCAGGCTCATCCCGCTTGTCATTTCCGGGTTAGCGCTCCACCAATCAGATTGGCCATCGAGTCCGACTGCCCAACTTCCGATTCAACATGTCAAATCGTCCCAAATGAAGGCCAACGGCTCCTCCGACTGACAACGGCACGGAACACACCGAACAGACTTGAGTAACTGACCTTGCCAGACTGTCCGACGGCCGATAATCGGGTTGGTGTGTCAGGGCCTTTACAGAAACACTCATACCATCAGTCAGGGAAATCCTCCATTGGTTTTTGTAGCCAACAGACTAAAGACTACACTCAACGAGTGAAATTCCTTTGAATAACAGACAAAAATTTGTTTGAACACAGCCGTTCATTTCAAGAGATATGTGAAATTGGCAAACTTGTTTATTTCTATAGTCATTTTAAACCTTAACTGCAACGTTTAAGGATATATAGATAAACGCAGAGGGCAGACCTATCTGACGTTTATGCGGTGCTTATTTTCTGTACTGTGATGCTTTGCTAGTGTCTTTGATAAATCAAATCTAACATTACGAACCGCACATCTCACCGGCGCCACCAGTCAGACTTGTTTGGGTGGTGTGATTTTCTTTAGTCTGTGGCATAACAAGTAAATTAGCTCTCCAACCTAATGTTAGTGAGAGTGTTGACATTAAAGCATCAAACATGCATTTTAGACAATTTAGATGAGTATATTCAGTCATTTCTCACCCATGTTTGCTCAGTGCTGTTAAAGTGTATATACAGGACGCAGGGATTTTCTACCCGGAATTGTAAACAAACATTGTGATTGGAACTAGGGCTGCACAATATTTTGTTTCATCGTCTACATCGCGATGTGCGCGATAGTCGCATCGCAGGACGTTGCCGCTAAAACTTTTTTGCTGCTTGATTGAAAAGTAAACTTTCACCGTTCTCATTTTACATAATCGTTACTGGCGACCCTACCCCTTTAAGACAGGTAGCCATATGGGCAGCGTGCGTATGTGACGTAACGTTAGTCCGACGGGGTTTATTGTTATGGGAAGTGAGGCTCTCCGTGTGTAGAAAAGTACCGTGACAGCTGCTGCTGACACAGTGATGCACATACTTTTCCATGGGTAGTGAAGCTACAGTAGTCAGTATTTTATGTTCGCTGCAAAGACGAAATAAGTCACCCGATTAATGCAATGTTATCACAACGTCTCCCGGCTATTTTTCACCTCAGAAAGCTGCTACCAGCCAGGCTAAAGCTAATATAGTTAGTCTTAAGAAACAAGGCTTCTGTCCCAACTAACGTTACGGTTCGGAGATGCAACGCTGGAAACGTAACACTAATCTACAACAGCAGTCTGTGTCTGATAAAACGTAATTTACACTGATTTAAGCGTTCTTGGATACACAGTTTGTTGCTAGTGTGTGACATGCAGGTCTGCATGCACAGCAAACCACCAATCACAATCAATGTTGATCAACTTATCTAACAAACAAGCAGGCCCCGCTACTCGACCACAACCTGAAATTTGGAGGAAGCAACATGCATGCATTATTACAATCATTCACTTTAGCCTGGATTAATAGTATCATATGAATACAATGGCGTCATGTCAGTCAACCAGTGTATTTAACCATCTAATCTAATCATCACTTGAATCATGACTTCCAAGATAACCTTCGAAGTCACTGGGACTTCTAATGTGACTATTATCACCACTGTTCATCACGCCCCCAACCGGCCCGTCAGACACCGCCTACCAAGAGTCTGGGTCTGCCGAGGTTTCTTCCTAAAAGGGAGTTTTTTCTTGCCACTGTCGCAATAGCCACTGCTAATGCTTGCTCTTGAGGGAATTACTGTAATTGTTGGGGTTTTGGAATTTATAGAGTGTGGTCTAGACCTACTCTATCTGTAAAGTGTCTCGAGATAACTTTTGTTATGATTTGATACTATAAATAAAATTGAATTGAACTTGCTTTGGTGTTTGTAAAGCATTAAAGTTCAACAAAGAATGGTTCACATAAGAAAAGTTTCTTTTTTATTTTCTATGTAGATGCACTCTACTACAAAATCACCCCAGTAGTCAAGAATTATTTATTATTTCCAAATAGAGCCATTTATGTCATCTTGTAAAAATTAGTCTTTTTTCATATTGCATGAAAAAAAATATTGCAATGTCAGTTTTTTTTCCCCAATATCGTGCCTAATTGGAACACAGATGCCCCAACACAAAAATCTACTCCCCTCTGCAATACGCACTGCTAACAAACTAATTAAAGTAACAAAAGCAACAAAAGTTGCCGTTGGATTATCATGTCTAACAAACGTATTTACATCTTTTGCTGTATGAACAGGAAATTGTGATATAAATCACCTTTTCTAGCTACTGAAGTCACCACACTGACGTAGTACTAAGTGTCACTATGGTTACAGGCATTCAGGGGTCTACCCAGAATACCTGTAGGATTACAGATGTCAACTTCAAAGAAGTGTAGTTTGTATATTGCATGGCAATAAGCACTTCACATCCCATTTTTAAACTGTAATGATGGTGCAACAGTAGAGTACTTTGTGTTACAGTGCCATGGTTCAACTGTTTAGGCAAAGCACTGGGGATTGTTCTCAGCAATTGCAAGATTAGATAAGGGAATTGTCTCAATGTACCTGTTCATACACATAACGCTCATTTCACTACATCCTGATGTAATTAAGGGTCAGATTCACAGGGTAATTTAACACAATACTATTACGGTGTTCAACAATGTGTTCAGTGATAATAGCCTAACCCCGATTTTTCACTGGGAAAGTCTGTGCTGCGTTCCGGTTTCGTTCTGTCCTCCGCAACACTGTAGCATGCTAGCTCTAGCATGCTAGCTCGTTCTCAATGGCAAAACCACTGCTACAACAGACAGTAGTTCACCATAATCTACAAAAGAACTACTTACATGTCCCTGTTCTGCAGGTATTCCACGCCAAGTTGGAAGTGCGCTCTCGCTTAGAAGAAGTCTCCTGACTAATCCTGCCATGTACTAACTGAAGCTGTAGAAACAAACAGCTAGCTGATGTGATCCTTACCTAGCTACTGCGCATATGCGTAGTACCTGCGCCTCCCAACAAAGATGGGATAGAAGTGCGATGCCTCTCTGTAGCTAAAACAGAGACCTGAACACACAGGGTGAAAAGAGGATCTGCAGCAATGTGAAGTACAACAAAAATATGGTGTTTTTTGAAAATTAAACCATGTAAACCTATTCTGGTACAACCTCAAAATACAATTATGAACTTGAAATGAGCATAATATGGGCACTTTAAGCTAGTATCTACTAGAGCTGGGCTGAAATTTCAAAATCGAAATTCTGAAGCTGTTAGACGTATTTTTCCCATGACACTAATTTTTATCATTTATTCCTGTGTAGTCATGTGACTTTGCCCGGACCAGACAGCCACATGGAAACCATAATGGATGATAACGCAAACACAGAGACAGAGAAAACAGAGCAACTTGTGCCCAAAAAAAAACCTGCAGTGTCGTCGTCTGGAAACATTTTGGCTTCATAAAAAGATGATTTAGAACAACGTGATTAATTATTGTTAATTTATCGTTACTGAGGTAGAATGTGCAATTAATCTTAGGTCATATCGTGCAGCCCTAGTATCTACCTTCCACTCCAGGCACTCCTACAGTTAAACTCCATGCCTTCTCTTTTCTGGTGTTGTCTTTATAAAAAAAAAAAAAAAAATATGTGAGGTCTATTAGGTTTTCCCCCCTCCAAGATGAATCTCTCGTTGTCTATTGTGTTGTAGAGGAGACATACGATATGGGGGGGGTGTCTGATGGTAAATTGACTGGATGCTCGCGCTGTTCCACTTCCTGCCTGGCTGTCCGAACGGGCCCGCGGCTCACGTGAAAATAGACTTGGCATGTATCTTTAGCGGAGCGGAGAGGCGCATCACGCATGATTCTGGGACATGCAGTGGTGCATCTGGTGGAATATCAAGCATTGGCTTGAATGGCTGCGATTGCTCGTGGGTGGCGCGGTGCATCCGGAACGCAGCACAGACGCATCTAGTGGAAAATAGGAGTAAGTGTATCACGATGCCAGAGAATCTATTATGTTAAGATAACATAGCATTTGTGTAATTAAAGAGGAAAACGTTTCTCTAAAAATTGTTAAATCCTTTCTCAAACAGCAGTTATCAGTCATATACTACTTATTTAAAGTATTATGTAGTCCTATATGTTGTACAAACAATTATGATAGATGCATACAGCCTGTGTACACATGCTATCACACAAATGTCAAACAGCGATAGACAGGTGAAAGGCTAAATGGCCACAAAGCATGACAGTTCCTAAATAATCTGCTATAAAAGCTGAATACACTTTAATAAAAAAAATCATGACATTTGGTAGCAATGTATCAATAACGTATGACAAGAGAAAGTATAACAAAAATATACTCAGTTGCCAGTTCATTAGGTACACCTAGCTAAAACTAATTCAGTACACTGCAATAAATCCTTCCGTCATGAAGGTTACAATAGTGTTAAGAGAGGTGTTGATTCAATGCGATACTAATTTTAGAGGCTGTAGTTTGTGGTGCTGTTGAACTGTATTACTGATAGGGCTGCCACCTCTTAGTCGATTAGCCGACTAATCGGTTGTTTTGGTCTAAGTCGCCTAAAATTTCTTTAGTCGATTAGTCATTTTTTATGCTTATTCATGCTTAATTACTTATTTCCAAGAAACTTCTGAGCACATTTATGGTAAACAGAAGATTTAAAGTGGTGCTTTTGCAGAATTAATTGTGGAGAAACTCAGTTTTACAGATGGTTAATTAACTAGATTTATATTGTGCTTTTCTAGTCTTAACCACCTCTCAAAGCACACAGCTCTGTCAATTAAATCAACTAATCGATTGGTCGACAAAATCCTATAAGTGTTAGTCGACTAAGAATTTCTTTAGTCGAAGACAGCCCTAATTACTGAAGGGTGTTCCTAATATTTGGTCTACCTCACTGATATAATTTTGGTGGGAATTATGAGAAATACTACTCAGTATATCCATGGATAATCTTCATGGAGGTTTGGCCCGTTATGTCTTTCTAAAGATTGCAACGGAATCTTTGAGAGTCAACAACGTCTTTAGGGAACCGATATATCCACCAGCCACTTGTAACTTTAAAACCTGTCATTCTTGACATGTGAACTACTGTCACATACACCACATTAAAACCTTTAATTAAAAAAACAGATGCTGTTATATACCTTAAAAAGTTAGTTGTTGGTGCTGCAAAAACAAAAAAATGAAGTAGGTAGACCTTAATTCTATTTTTAGAAGAACGACTTATGACATGCAGCTGTACTTTATCCATAGTACTGATATCTTACCCATTATAGGTTTGGGGCTTGTTTATAGCGAAATAATAACACCCAGAATACTTTCTTGTATACAATGCAAAACTATTTCTCCAAAACGTAAAAGGGACAGGTCTATTAAGACCATTTTCCATTTGTAACGTTACTCAAGTGTAGCTAAGTAAAAGGAAATGGAGGCCCAAGATAACGGTAGCTAAGCCAAAGGGCTTCACTAAGTTTCCCTTACATTTAATGTAAAACATAGCTAGTTCACCCGTAGCTAGATTATGCCATTCGTGCAATCCATCCAAAACTTTTTGGAAAGTCATGATGAAATAGCTTGTTGACGTAAATAACCTAGCTTGTAACTTGCTAACCAACTCGATGACCAAGCCTTTCGTCCAACATTAAAATAACGTCAACGGCCACGTTATTTTATACATTTTGCAACGTTCACTTTAAATCGCTTGATTACCGCACTCCACTTGTCGTTTCCTATGAGTTGGCAGTTAGCTAGCTACCTAATTCAAACATTATATGCTTTTCCAGTAAGGTGCTAGGTAAACGCTTACAGTTGGCTAGTTAGCAAGCTAACATTAGCTTAGCAAACGTTGCTGACAACTTCTCAATAGGGATCAGACTACTTCCTGGCACAAACTTCGTATGGAAATTGTTACTTAAATGTCCACATTTAACGTTGTCCACGTCTTCACTTTAAACGTTACTTACACATAAGAGAGGTAGCTACATTAAGTAATAACTAATTTCAATATTGTGTAAATCTTATCACTGTTGTGAAACTGCCAAGTTCCAGCAAGTAAACTACTCCTTACCAGGCTAGCTAACGGCTAAGCTAACGTCGATGGCCTGGTTATGCTTCGCCCAAGGCTGGACCCCGGTCTTTCCTGACGCCGACATACCAGAATACCTACCTGGATGACCTCGTTGACCTCCCTGATACACTCCACCATATGCTGGAGGATCTGCTCGGCAGTCAAAACCTCGAAGCGGTAGTCCTCCTCCTCCTCCTCACCGGGACCGTGGCCACCTCCACCAGTCTCGCCGCATTCATCTCGCTCCCCACCGGCCACCACGGGATCGACCAACTCCACCTCTCCGAGCTCCAGGGTGTCGTCCTCGGGCTCCTCTTCGGCGCTATCCTCGCTACATTCCTCCTCTTCGTCGTCGTATTCATAGTTATACCCCTCGTCTGAGTCCATTCCTAGGGTGGTTATCAACTTGTGACAAGCACACCCAAGTCTACAGTGTGTGAAATGTTGATTGCGGAACAATACGAAAACCAAAATTATCCGAGGCTGTTTTTCAGCTGCAGCGAAAATAACAACAAAACGTCGCCGCTGCTAAGCCAACAAAGAGACACAGCGTCACCAGCTGACGACGGCCTTACGTCAGATGGACTGAACAGGAACTTGTAAAAAATAAAATAATTGTATATGACACACTTAAGCTGTACGTGAATATGTCTCGTAACTATTTTATAATACAGAGAAAATAATTATTATACGCCAAATTTAAACACTTGCAGGTAAAGTTTAGTAAAGTAAACACTTTAAAATGTAGCCTAACGTAGGCAAGGCCAACGGTTCTGATGGGTTCTGACGGTCTGGTTCTGACCTTTCCGATAATGCTTCACAGGCGTTTTGACTTTGTAAAACTGTCATATTATATCAGCCAGTATATGTCAGCCTTATTTGTGTAGCCTCGTGGTAATTTTGTCTCCCACAGTTTCTTATACATTTACATTTGCTTCAATCGTCACGTCACTCTCCTAAACCACGTTAATTTACTCGTAAAAGTAGAAATAATGTTAGTAGAATTCCTGCTGTGTAGCTAGGCCTATTGTGTAACGTCAACTGCACAAATATTAAACAGTTTTAAAAAAAGTAAATAAAACCACATGGTACTAATATGGATATACATAATTTACAAACCGTATGAACCATTTAATTTAGTTAAAAAAAAACAAAAACACCTAACGTAACGTTACACCGAGTGGGTGTTACTTTGTGGCCCCAGTCATGTGACTGCATAGCACCTGACTAACGCAGCTTGGCAGTGCAGTTTGCTTTGGAATGAGTAATGTGTAATATAGAAGTCATGTGTATTGGTAGTTTTGGACGATACACTCGTCCAAAATGTAATTTGATTCTACTAATTATCCTTCAGCTTGGCCTACACACAGTGGAGGGAGTGTGGCCATTACCGCAGTCTTTCACCTCCTCAACCGAACGATACCCTCTGAACCCAAATGCTTTCTACTTTGGATACGGAAGACAATCAGCCGCACAGCAGGACTGTTCTGTTCTCGATGCTGCATTCAAGAGATATTTTTCTCTCATTTTTCCAGACTACACTTCTGGTAGGTGATAAGGTAAAGTGGAATTAGGACTATGGTAAAACGAAAGTAAGATTTTACACTTTGCTAGAATTAAATATTTACAAGGTACTTAAAGTCTCTATAGCCTATGTGATATAGGGCCTATACAGTACTTACATATTTTATATTTATTGCGACAGCACTAGGCTATACTATAATTTCTATAGGACCCGAATTTACTGTGAGATATGTGTCGTTACAAAAACATATACTGTACAAATGTATGTCCTGAATTGGATTTTTTTTATTTTTATTATAGTGTTAACATTAAGAGTAGTGAATCAGACATGTATGATTGCATTATGGATGCACAAAAATGTAGAACAAAGTGCTCACTGGTTTTGTTTTGAATGTTCTGTTTGTCATGTTGGCTTTTAAAGTAGATCAATGAGCTTTGTGGAGACAGCAGTTCATCAGTCTGCCTGTGTATGTCTACCAACTGACAATGGACCCCTATAGCACAGCTTCATGTTTGTGTTTTCAAAAATACCATAGGTTATAGTATAATGGCAGTTTGAGTGTAATTGTTAAAATGGAAGTGCACAGGCAACCTATGCACTTATACAAAACTTTAACCCAGCAACTAGTGACTGTAATACTTTAACTTTTATGATCAACAGGGTATGGTGTTCTGCGATTCAGTGGGGATAAACCATTTACTGTTGAGATCAGAGTTGATCATGCTGATTGTGATAGTTACCCAAATGAGAACTCTTCTGAGAGATGTAAGTATCGACACATTTATCTGAGCCAGAGCACAACAGGTAAAGGTTCGATACATTATCTAACTTGCTCCTATTTGTGTTCCAGACAATCTGAGTGTCTCTGCAGGACAAGCATCTCTGAATGCGGAAACCGTGTGGGGTGCTCTAAGAGGTGATTATAGCCAACACAGTTTTTTAAGAACATGTATAAACAAAATAAGAACACATGTGAACAAAAGTACAAAAATGTAAACAAACATGTTAACAGTCAGTGACTGTTAGCAAAGGGAAGACTAGGTTCCATGAAAGCCTGTTTAGCAATTTGCACTAGATTCCTCATGCTACACAATATCTTATTTAATAACTGGCCTAATTATCCCACTGGCCTAATTATCCCGGTTGCTGATCATCTACTATATATCCTCTGATTAAGCACAGGTCTGGAAACCTTCAGTCAGCTGGTGTATCAAGATGATTTTGGCACAGTAAGTCAAAGTTTTAACTCATGAGGCCTCTACATTTTTCTTTGGATCAATTAAATTAAATATATTTCCCCATTTGTCCTTTCCTTTAGTATTTTGTGAACAAGACTGAAATTGATGACTTCCCGCGGTTTCAGTTCAGGGCGATTTTGTTGGACACTTCACGTCACTATTTACCAGTGCAGGCCATTTTAAAGACTCTGGTAATAATCACATGACATGATTCTAAACTTCAGTCTTCTGTTTTTATTCAGTGGTATTAACATATATCTTTCTTGTTAGGATGCAATGGCCTACAGTAAGTTCAATGTGTTTCATTGGCACATTGTTGATGACCCCTCCTTCCCTTACCAGAGCCGCACATTTCCAGACCTTTCCAGTAAGGTATGTCATGTGGATGAATCCAGCTTATAAGTAATGAGAAAGAAAAAGCCACCTTAAAGGTGCTCTAAGCGATGTTGGGTGATGGCACTTCTTGTTGACGTTCAAAGTATTTTCAAACAAAATGAGGCTAGCTCGCCCGCCCATCCCTCCCTCCTCATCCCGTCCCCTCTTCCTCCCTTCCATTCTTCCGCGTAACTCTGTTATTTTACATTATCCTAGATTTTAACTTAGCCTACTGCATGTAGGTTCATAAGGTAGGAAAGTACTGAAAAGTTGCATCCACCCTGAACAAAGGCTTCTGGCTCTGATTCAGGGGGCTTTCCATCCGATGACTCACATCTACACACAGTCAGATGTGAGAAGGGTGATCTCACATGCCAGGCTGTGGGGAATAAGGGTCCTTCCGGAGTTTGATTCACCCGGCCACACCCAATCTTGGGGAAAAGGTAAAATTTACTCTGAAACAACTTTTTTATCAAATGATCCCAGCTCCTTGATCTTTAACATATAAAGTACTTGGCATTATGTATGTTTTGGTCAACAGGAATCTGCCTGCCAAACGTGCAAACCAAGACTATAAATGGCAACAAGGCATCATGTACTAAATCTAGAGTTTGACTCACTTCTTATTTGGGGGACTCTACATGGCAACAAATGCCTGCACTCAACAGACAACGCAAGACATGCATTTTAAACAAAGTGCTGAACTAAATCTGATTGATTACCATTTATTTTTCAGGGCAGTCTGACCTGTTGACACCCTGCTACAGAGGGAGCACCCCTTCAGGTACTTTTGGTCCTGTTAATCCAGTGTTACCCTCCACCTACCAGTTCATGGCGAGACTATTTAAAGAAGTGTCATCGGTGTTTCCTGATTCCTATATCCACTTAGGAGGGGATGAGGTGGACTTTTCCTGCTGGTAGGTTGAAATGTGACAGATAATTTAATTTCTGCTGACTGTATTTGACCAGGTTCTGCTCACTATTGTTTGTTTACATTGTTACTGAATTTGTACACATATCTGGACATTTGTTTCCATCAGAAAAAAGGTAGTCGACGTAGGTACATGTCTTTTTAAAATTACAACAATAACAAAAAGACTCCCACTGCTTGTTTCCATAGGAAGTCCAACCCTGATGTCCGAGCATTCATGCAGAAGATGGGATTTGGAGGAGACTTCACCAAACTGGAAGCATTCTACATGGAGAAGTAAGTTGTAAAGGGGAACATACTGTAGAATGTAGAAAGCTCTAGGAAATGCACCAATCAACATGTCGATGGTACAAATGTCATTAATGTCTCAATTTCCAGAATTGTGAATATCACTTCAGCTCTCAACAAGACATCTATTGTGTGGCAGGATGTGTTTGACTACCATGAACGAGTAAGTACAACCCAACACATATCACCTCTATGATATAAAATAACTATTTAGGGCTCTTATACTTTTAAGATGTTTAAAATATGATTCAACATTTTTTTCTGCAGGTGCAGAGATTTATGACATTGTTTTTTTTTTTTTTTTTTTTAAAGATAAGCAGTAATTTACATAATCACAAGTATCTACATATATTTGAAATGCCATTTTTTTTCTTATTTCATTGCAGCCCCACCATATGTTTAATCTACACCAATGAAGTTTAACTATTAGATTGTAACGTTTGGTGCAGATCCAGGCATCTAAAACCATCACTGCTTTATAAGTACTTGTCCTAATTATTATTTCAGCTATTTTATATTGTCTCCAAGTGTCTGCTTTAATTGAAGGAGATATTTAAACTTAACATCTTTGTCCTTGATTTTTTTCTGCAGCAGGTGGATCACTATAAGTTTTCATATAAGATACTGACTGTCACAGTGTGGCCTCAAATGAGTTCACACAGGCTTGTAATTGTCACATTTAAACACAATTAGCCTATTATGGCTAAAATAAATTAGAATTAACACTCATGTAGGCATCCACTTACTCTAATCTAAAAGTTTTTTTAGATAACAATATAATGTTGAACTCAGCAGGTTTATTGCTTTGAACCAACTGACCAACAATTTTTAACAGTATAGTGTCTGATACAGACAATCGAATTTATCACACAACCAGTTAATGTAAGTCTGATAGTCTATAGCATTGTGTTGCAGCGCAGCTCTCTATCAGTAGTGGAGGTATGGAGACATGGCTGTTACCTGTGTGAAGTGCGCAGGGTGACTAATACAGGGCTCAGGGTGATTCTGGCCTCTCCATGGTATCTGGACCAGCCAGGGCCCACTCACAACTGGGCCCGCTACTACACTGTGTGGCCTCTCGCCTTCAAGGGTCAGAAAAGAGCCTGTTTGCTGTGGCTAGTTGAAGTTGTGTTATCTGCTGTGTTTTTTTGTCTCTAATAATTTAGATAAGATAAACACGAACAAGTGAGTTTTGAGTGTTAAGGCCCTGACACATGTTGAATCAGCCGAAAAAAGGCGGGACACATCGCACAAACTAGGGCGACAGTCGCCTCGTGTCAAGCCTGTAGTGCATCACAGAATGTTCTATTTGTAGCCATACCACTAGGTGGCAGTAAGGACTGTTGTCTATGCATTAATGTTACAGAGACCTATTCTGTGTCCCAATTCCAAATAGTATACTAATTTTATACAGAATGTGCTGCATAGCAATCAATGCAATTTTTAATCCCTTTTCCAGTCTGAATACACTACAAACAGTACTCCTCTTAAAATTAGAATGCAGTATGGAATTGGGACACAGCTACAGAGGTGTGATTGCTGTGGTACAAGCTCACAATGCTGTCTGATGCCCCATCACTAACATGCACACTTCCCTGCACACAGAAGTATAAAAATATATGTCTGTTTACACTATATGTAAACAGACAGGTCAGTTGCAATATAGCACAGAAGGGCAAGACTGCATGTTGTTTGTCACCCTGCTCAGATTCCTAAGGACACAGTGCTGCACATCTGGAAGGGCACCCCAGCTAGTTATAAGGAAGAGCTCAGCAGGATGACCAAAGCTGGCATGAGGGTCCTGCTGGCTGCCCCATGGTACATCAACCACATTGCCTATGGCCAGGACTGGCGCAACTACTACACCGTGCAGCCTCTGAACTTTTCTGGTGTGTGTGTGGCCAAGTAATATCACATATAACCTGGCCTTAGTTATGTGCTAATGATGGGAGCATGTAGACTTTGACTTGCTGAGTTTTGACTTGAAGTGGTGTGATACATTTGAAGTGAAGATTCTGATTGATAGTATACTCATTACCAGCCTATCTTTAATTAAAACCCATCATATTAAAGCAAAACTTTTCACCATCCCCTCATAGGTACTGAGGAACAGAAGAAGCTGGTGATAGGGGGTGAGGTCTGCATGTGGGGGGAGTATGTAGATGCCACCAATCTCACTCCACGTCTTTGGTATGAGATTAAAAAGACTCCTGCAATCATAAAAATAATGAACGTAGTAAAGTAAGTGTAGCAACAATTGTATGAAATCATTTAAATAACTGCTTGCACCCCAAAATCACAGGCCAAGGGCAAGTGCTGCCGCAGAGAGACTGTGGAGTGATGAGAAGCAGACCTCCAGTGTGGACGAGGCGTTTCCTCGCTTGCAGGACTTTCGCTGCAAGCTTGTGAGGTACTGAACCTTTTCTGTACAGGAACTTTAAAGGGCTCCGTGCTGGCATACCTTAACAAGACACTGGGCTCTTTCTCATAATATTTGCTTTATTATATATATGCTTCCCTTTCTCCTCAAGGCGTGGCATTCGAGCAGAGCCTCTGCATGTCGGACACTGCAAACATGAGTACCAAGGTGTTTGAAGATGTTGGATGGATTAACATTGCAAGGTTTTTCTGGTGAATGTTTGAACTAATTAAGTTCATAGTTGCCTTTTTTTTAAAGTGGTGTAATTTTTTTTAATACAAATTGTTTCTCCAGTCTTAATGCACACATTAAAATGCTTTCTCAGGGACTTCTCTCATTACCTTTTCTCATTCAAATTTTTTGTAATAACGTTTTGAGTAGTTTTATTTTAGATTTGACATATTTAGCAGTCATAAATAAAGAAATGTTAACAAAAACCTTGTTTGAAGAACCCAAAGTGCTGCACTGTGATGCCATGTTGAATTGTACTTGATGACTGCAAAATTATAGAATGTAGATTTTAAATTATAGAACACTGCCAGTATGCTATAGCTTGCACTCTCGCAATGTAATGTAATGAAATATTATTGGTGTGCAGGTTGCCAGTTTAATCTCAACGCTAATTTAAAACAGAAAAACAAACACATTGACAGCCTTTTTCAAGATATTGGCAGTTTAGTGTTCCAGGTGGTCCAACCTTCATGTCTTAATGGACGAAACGAGCACCCAGAGGAAACTCAAGGAGAGATGAAAAAAACATGTACACTTCACACAGAAACTCAATTCAAATTTAATTTTATTCATATCAACATATGACACTCATTCTCAGAAATGTAGGGACTCCTCATAAAAACCCTCTAACAGGGAAAAATGGGAAAACCTCAGGAGGAGAGGGGGGATACCTCCTCTAGGATGAACAGACATGCAGTAAGTGTCATATGTTTCAACAAAAATTAAACTAGTAGAATTGCAATGGAGAAACTGTAATATAATAATAATGTGGGGGTGGCTTCTGGCTCGGAGGTAGAGTGGTCGCCCCTCAACCACAAGACGGTTCGATCCCAGGCTCCTCTGGCCACATGTCAAAGTGTCCCTGAGCAAGACAGTGAGACACACGTTGCTCCCCAAATGCTGTATGTATAGCTGTCCACTGCTCCTACTGCTTAGATGGGTTAAATGCAGTAATTCAATTTCACTACATTGTACTGTGCGTGTGAGAATAAAGATAACAATAAAGTTTTGTTTTTGCTTCTTTATAATAATTAAAATACAAAAACAGTTTGATGTAGATGTAAAGCAGCTTCCAGATGTCACAGGAGCTGATAGGACCTCAAACACAAAACCCCTGAGTAAGAAAACCTTTTAGTGAGGTAAAGTTGGAGTATTCCTTGGGAAAAATTACACCACACAGGTGTGAAGGTGTCCTGACAGTGAAAATATTGGAAATTACAAAAGGAAAAAAAATTATTAAGACACCACCAGTGGGCGAGGTTAAAACTCCAAGTAACCTTTTTTGTGAGGTAGAATTGGAGTAGTCCTTGGGAAGATTTACACAGGAGAGACTTTCTTCCCAGGCTTGCAGGAGTCTTGATAGGGACAAAAACACATAACCAATGCTTTAACAATATAAAAAAAATAAAACTGCCTATTTTGATAAGATAGATCTTCTTCCAAGGTGTGCACATGTTTTGACAGTGAAAATATAAAAAATATATAATAGCAAAGAAACTAGCCTTTTATGACACCATTCTTTGGGCAAGGGGAAAACTCCAAAAGAAAACTTTTTAGTGAGGTCAAATTGGAGTAGTCCTTGGGAAGATTTACACAAGAGAAACTTTCTTCCATGGCTTGCAGGTGTCTTGACAGTTAATATATTATAAATTACAACAGCTAAAAATTGAATGCCTATGCCCTGTAACCTCTACATTATTTGCTGGCTTTAGAGAACATATTTTCCTGCGCCATGCCACATAATGATAAGAATGCACGTAAATTAGAACACAGAACACACAGAATCCTGACACACACAAACACACATTATTATATTAAATCATTACAGAGACATACGTTTTCATGTATGCAGCTATCACATTCATATGCAGTTTCATAATTTAAGCACCAAAATATATGAATTTACTCAAGTATTCATTAGTCTAGATGTAATAGTCATGATGTACACACAAAATGTTTCTATTTTCTGAAATGTGTGAATCCAACACAAATATTGAACTCTACATAATTGTTGTAGTTATTTGTTATCTGTCGGAGTATACATGTAATCATGATTTCAATTAAGTAATATGTAAATAGATCTACTGCACCACTATGATTGAGTCTATTTTACTTGGTTTTCTACAATGCATCTTGGAGAGTTTAAACTGTTTAATAATCAAATAAATTAAATCTGCAGTGGTTTCAGGGAACTTCTACTCACATTACTTCAGATACTTGCACAATTGGTAGTCAATCATAGTTTTGTTTGATATTTCCATCCCTTATCAAATAGAAGAACAACTACAAATACTTAAATAAAAGTTCAGTTCAATTCAATTCAATTTTATTTATAGTATCAAATCATAACAAGAGTTATCTCGAGACACTTTACAGATAGAGTAGGTCTAGACCACACTCTATGATTTACAAAGCCCCAACAATTCTAATAATTCCCCCAAGAGCAAGCAGTGCGACAGTGGCAAGGAAAAACTGACAGAACCAGGCTCTTGGTAGGCGGTGTCTGACAGTGCCGGGTGGGGATCTGATGAACAATGGCAATAATAGTCCCATTAAAGATAATGGAACAGTGACTTCAAATGGTAATCTTAGTAGTTCATGTCATATCAGGGCGCTGCAGGGCGTTACAGGATGTAGCGTGGCCCAGCAGAGCATGGATGGACGTAGCAGGAAGCAGCAGGGTTCAGCAGGACGCACCATGACATTGCAGGGCACCGCAGAGCTTAGCAGGGAGGGCAGCAGGACCACGGCGACAGCTGCAACCAAGATCTTGGTGCCAACGTACTCCAAGAAAATATGCTGGGTGAAAAAAAAAACATAAAGACTCCGGGGAGGAAACTCCTCAGAGCTAGGTTAGTAACAAGCATTTCTGGGACGGGATGCACACAAATGGAAAGGGAGAGGAGAGAGCAGCTCAGTGTGTCAAAGGAAGGAACTCCCCCGGCAGTCTAGAACTATAACAGCGTAACTAAGAGAGACAGGTTAAGGTTAAGGTTAAGTCTTTCTGATATCTTGTTGGATCAAAAGTTTCACTTCACTTCATGCCATGCTCCATCTCTCCATCCTGGTTTAACAGGAAATCTCACTTTCAGGTTAAATTCATTCATTTAAATGAGAAAAACAAAACATCTGTGCAAAAGACTAATTCTGTGGTCACTAGGTGAACTAGGCCTGAGGCCCTTGGCTTCAGAAGACTTTGGTTTTAATCATGGAGAGCAGATCCTACATTCAGGACCTGTTTTTGGAGTTTTAAAATTCTTATTGTGCCAACTTTTCTGGGATACATGAATACACTTATTCATATGTTTTTCCCTGACACTGTTTTGAGCAGATGTAAGGTAAAACAAACCAGGTCTAAATTAACAATGGATATGACCCAAATGATCTTATTATTGTAACTGTACATTATATAACTGTACGTTATATGTAAGCCTATAAATGTTCCAGTCTCAGCTGTTGGTTTACTCAGCTCGGATCTCACCGCCTGTGAGCATACTTTTATGACACAGTCAAAGGGCGTCTGTCTCCCTATAGAGACAAACTTCCCAGGGCCCCCCAATGTTTGGCCAGTTTTCAGTGACATCGACCAGGACAGCTTAAACGAAAAGGCTGTGACCACTGAGTCAAATGGCCAGAAAGGTTGTTGATTTATCTTAATTTTTGACTGGCTACATGAAGCGTCCTCCTGTTACCTCTATAAATGAGCAAATGCATTTTGTTTGGTGTGCACTTACAGGACCTCTAGGATGCGAGCTGTGCTTTGAAATTCTCGAGTTGTGCTAACTTTATTACCTTTCTCTAACTGAGAGTAGACTGAATATAATACATTATTTTAAACTTGAAATGTTGCTGTACTTGAGTTTTGAAGCATGTTAGGCTCTCTTTTTGATATTTATTCAGAATATCAAAAGCCAACACAAAACACAGGGCGGGCGCCTGGGTACCTCACCTTGTAGAGAACGCACCCATATGTAGAGGTTTACTCCTCAACGCAGTGGCTGCAGGTTCGACTCTGACCTGCAGCCCTTTGCTGCATGTCATTCCCCCTCTCTCTCCCCTTTCATGTATTCAGCTGTCCTATAAAAATAAAGGCCTAAAATGCCTAAAACATTATCTAAAAAACTAAAAACAAGGCAATGGATAAAGGTGTGACGAAATTATCTAATTAACTGTTCGAAAATAATTTCAAGTTTGAAACAATGTAATCATGTCAGTGATAATTTACTCTAAAATTTCCATTCATTTCTTTTAAGTGTTTTGTTAACAGTATATGCTAAACATACACGCTTCTATTTACAGGACACAACCAAATAAGCTTCTCAGTTCCTTTGTCAGCAATAACATGGATTTTCTCTCCCTGATGTGGATTTGCCTGTTGAATTGAGCTGGCATGACTTTGATACGGACTGAAACAACTGATTTTCTCATTGTGTGGATTACAGGAGTGACAGCAGATGGCAAGGCGGGGCAATCCCTGGTAGCCATAGTGCTGACACCTCAATCCTTCCACTTCATCTGACTTGGGGGTGACCACAGGAATTGCTGAGGTGAACCTACAAAGCTTAATCATGCAAGCTTGGTTAACCATTCTCTGCAGCTACTTTAAATCAGAGACATCAGACATGCTGAGTGCAGTTTAACAGAAGTTTATGCTGTTACAACAGAACATGCATAAGATTATCCTGCCAGGACATTTTACTGCCTGTATTCAATAGAAAGTCTGTGTTTTGTTGCCAAATGTTGTATCATAGTCCTAAATGTAGATTGATTTAGGGTTTAAAGGTCATTATTAGATTAAAAACACATACAAAAAAAGTATAAAATACAAAAAAACACAATCAATTATGACTTTTACGTCTTTGCAATTTGAGGCACCTGCTCCGTGTGCAATGCCAACAACTTTAAAAGTTAATCTCACTCTTTGACAATAGATGTCATTCAAGGAGATTATAGAAAAAAAGCTGCTTAGACTGATACAAAGATTTGTGAACTAGTGTTCAAGGGCATTCTCTGAAGGACAAGAAAAATGTGCATGTGCTTTTAATATTTGATGCGATGCAACTGACTACAGCCACAATTATTTAAAACTCCTAATATGTATAAAGGTAACAACACTCTTAAACTAATAAACAGGTAGCTGATCCGTCTGATCTACCAAGCAATTGAGCTAGGGTTTTACTTGCGACACATGTTCAATCACCTGCAGGGTTCTGTCATCATAAATGTTCCCACTAAACACATAATCATCCAGTTGGCTCATGGCAGCGGGCTGCATCTGCCCAACAATCACAGGGCTGAGGAGTGAAGAAACGTGACAGTTATCCCTGCCAGGCAAAATCTCAAAGCAGCACTTTGCTGATGGCAGCAGCGTCTTACCCAGAAAAGACTATAGGTTTCACTTTTATGGAAATATTTATAGTTACGCTTTGCTTAGGTGATACATAATATCAGCGATCACAGACAAATTTCACCATCTTTCACATTTAAAGAGGTCTCAAAAATGACCTTTGAGCATGCACCTTACATGTTCATTTCCTGTCTCCTAGTGTGATGAACACGATAATCAGCTCACCCCTGACATGTGAGTACAGTAATACCTGTGTTATGTAATCTGATATGGGACTCCAGATTACCATGCTCAGTACTGCTTAGGTCAGTATAAATATGTATTTTAGGCTTATTCACAGAGTAGGTTCAGATGGTGTTTTGGGTTTATGCTCTACCTAAACATGTAGTGTAGTGTAAATGCAAATGTGTCGTGGACCACATTCAGTGTAGAGTGTTTATAAACTTCCCAAACTGTTTATCATGTCCAAGTTAGGAAGTGAAATTGTTTAAAATGGTTTAAACTAGTTTTACATCCAGCTACCAGGCCTGTTGGCCTCGGAGGGTGTGTATAGTGTATAAACTGTGACAGGTTAATTTGCTTTGGGCATGTATGCTAGTCAAATGGTTTGTTTTTTGTACACAAGGCAAAGCAAGGCACGTTTTTATAGCACCTTTAAAACACAGTGCTTTACATAATAATACATGCAAAGCAGTTTAAAGTGCTTTACATAAAACAAATTGCAAATAACACGCATTACAACAACTTTAAACAAAATACACAATGAGGAGAATAAAATAAATTACTGTTGCACACCTGCAGTCAATTTTTCCACTTGTGATAGCACACTGTATTACTGAGCTGCATAATATAAAGCCAATTCACTGCATCCTATTATAACATGTACATACACCATTGGAGCCTTCAAGACCCCAAATCTAACCTGTGTTAAAAAACGTATTCAGACAACAGGTTTTGAGTTCAAACAGCTGCATAGCCCTCGTAGCCTGCTGCTGTTTGTAATCCTTTTATACAGCAGTTTAGGCCAACAGAAAGAGCTCTGTTTTCAATACCATGTTGTTTTTCTAAAATCAAGAGTGACTTAATAAGGATTACAGAAATCATTCTGTGGACATGGCAGGCAGCCCCATCAGTACCTTTAGTGTATCTGCTACATTTGATCTGATTAAACAGCTGAACTAGATGTCATTAGCTATATGCAATAATGGCTAAATCAGTGTAGCTTGATAGACCCAGTTGTACAGAAAAACATTTCTTTCCACCATTCACTGTCTTATACCTTAAAGTGAGGACAAGTGAGGATATTAGTGATTCAAGTTAGTGTAAATAAAGTTACAAAGTAAAGTGTAACAGTAAATTGCACTTAGGTTACTAATTAGGCAGATTGAGGCTCCAGAGAGCAGTCACCATATGGCAGAAGAATGGAATTAAGGGTCAACTTGTTGCTGCTCTTTCAATCTCTGCACTAATTGTTTTTCTTCTCATCACCCCCTTTAGTGAGCCCCCTCAAAGAAGGAAACCACATTTCATGGAAGGTTAAGCTACTTTGCTGATTTGGGGTGGCTGTATTCTCTTAAAGCCATTAGTGTCATCCACAGGGCCAATATGGTGCAGAGTGTAAGGCTACCCTGTTAACAGGAAGCTGAGGAACATATGTGTACTAGGAGTGGGACAAATAATCCATATTGCAATGTTTTTGTCTACTTGATTAGTTCACTTGTTGACTAGTTGTCAACTTCTAATACCTATTTTTTCCTAATGTTAAACAATTATATGTAAATATTTCTTACTGTATTTATTGTTTGTTTGTTTTATATTAATGTTTAATATGTTTATGTATGCACCAACAACCAAGGCAAGTGTTACTTACTTGGCAATAAATCCTTTTCTGATTTCTGATTTCTCAAGTCACTTGCTGTAGTAGTGACTATCATGGTCAGATTTACAATAACACATTTGCTTGTAAACATATATTATCTTGTAAAAATAATGAATACATGTTATTAAATATATATTTTACACAGGAGACACACACACACACACACACACACACACACACACACACACATACATACACAATGTTAAATAACACTACAAAATGGCACTTAAGCAGAAATAGTAAGCAGAATGGCTCCCAGCAACAAAGTAACTAGTGTATGACTATTTAGTAAAATGTTTAAAAAAAAGAAGCAATATTTTCTTCTTCATTGGTGTTAGTAGAAGTGTCATGATAAATATATTGCTGGGAGTTATGTTTGTATTGAAAGGCATTCAAAGTAAAGACTAAAAAGGGAATCATTTATTCAATGTTGATTACAGTTTGCAATGCATTGACACTGGGCATCTTTACCATGCAGCAACCACATTTAAGAAGCCATTTGAAAGTTGTGTAGATGAGAAGTAAAATATATTATTTTCCAATTCTTTTTCAGTAGTCAGTCACCTTTGTTGAATGCAGTTATGCCTGTAAGTGGTGTGACTGATTGATTTACCCTTATAGATGGTAAAGATTAAGAGGATGACAAATCAGCATTTGCTTACACAGCGCCTGGCTCTAATCTCCTTGTCTTCCTTCAGAAAGCCCCCTGACGACTCAGGCTTGCACTCATTCTAGCAGAGAGAAAGAAAGAAGACAAGTAGTGACTCTATTGACCCCCCATTACATCAGAAACAACCAAAGAATGGACAACAGCACTGGATCCATATCATCGAGCATTCCTGGAGTAACACTCTGATGACCTCTGAAGAAATCAGGCTCTAACTACAAGCTTTAGTAGAAAGAACTACAAATTCTATGTCTTTTGTGTTTTGGGGGCATTGCCATGTGTCAACACTTCACATAAAGAAAATGCTTTGATCCAGCTTGGCAACTTCACAAATAGTACTTTATAAAGAAGAGGAAATTGGTCTGGGAGTAATCATCTAAAAACAATTGATTACGTAAAGTTTAGGAATTACACATCTCAAAATGGAGGACCACATGAGCAAAATTAACATGTTTTCTTCTGACATGTCTAATGACTTTACAGATGGACATCAAGCAGGTGAGCCAATACTTGTTTTGATATGAAAGATCTAACAAAGGTGCTAAAAAATGAAAAAAAAAACTGCAGATATTTTTCTATACAGCAGATTATGTTAGAATAATGATGTCCATAATAGTTGTGTGTACTACTGCGTATACAATCTGTACAATTAAGTTGTCTGTTGATCCTTAAAAGAGTGTGAAAAAATTATTTATTTCTGCCATCTTTACTCTACAGAAATCAGTTCCGTCCCAGATAAAGCACTTGACCATGGCCTGCTTTGTAAAGTGTGTTCCGATTCAAGCAGCGGTAAACACTATGGTATCTATGCCTGCAACGGCTGCAGTGGCTTCTTCAAGCGCAGTGTGAGACGAAGACTCATTTACAGGTGAGAAAAATTCTGTCTAAAAGGGCAATCAGAATGACCTTGTGTGTATAATGGAAAAAGTGTAACAATTAATTATTTATTTTATTATTTTATATTAATTATTTCAACATAGTACTTATCTTTACTCAGAATTCTTTAAACATTTTTTGTCAATATCACAGGTGTCAGGCTGGAACTGGCAGGTGCCCTGTTGACAAGGCTCATCGGAACCAATGCCAAGCTTGTCGACTAAAGAAGTGTCTCCAAGCTGGCATGAACAAAGATGGTGAGAAAAATCTGAATAAGTTGACTGTGTAGATTATATTATCTGTACATATATCATTGCTGTCATAGTACAAATTATCTAAAGCCTTGACTGTTTACACATTATATATTATTTACTTGTGCTTTTGGCAGCTGTGCAGAATGAGCGGCAGCCTCGAAGCACAGCACATGTCAGTCTAGACTCTATAAGTGTGGCCAATAAAAAGGAGCACCTAGCCACCACACAGGACATCACTTCCTCTGCCCCCTACTCATCAGTCATCTGCAGACCTCTGATCACTTCCTCCGTCACCACCTCTGCCACCATACAGCCCTGCAGCAACCCCAATTCCATCCACCGCTTTATGGTCAGCCTGCTGACTGCAGAGACCTGTGCAAAACTGGAGCCTGAGGACGGTGAGATCATATGACAGAAGGCTGACACAACTAGTACCCAATTAGGGTGTTTTAAAAATACACTTTATAATGTTTTGTTTGGCTACTTATGTAGGTGATAAGTGGAGTTTGCCTTTGTTGATGATACAATGAGCTACAGAAATTTAGAATTGTCTTATCTGAATTGTAATGATTCATTTAAACTTGCAGTATTGTACTCCCAATAGCCTCAACGTTTGTGTGGCTCTCTTTTTCTAATGCATAGTGGAGGAGAATATTGATGTGACCACCAATGATTCAGAGAGAGATCGGACTCCCTCTGACTGTCGTGTGTCCCCGTACGCCTCCAGCTGTTCAGAGAGTATATACGAGACATCGGCACAACTTCTCTTCATGTCTGTCAAGTGGGCAAAAAATTTGCCAGTTTTTGCTCACTTGCCATTTCGAGACCAGGTGAAACTGACGGACATACTGAATTGATTTACACATACATAAATCGTGTGTGAGACTGATAACATGCATTCCTGTGACATCCTCAGGTGATTCTCCTTGAGGAAGCTTGGAGTGAGATGTTCCTCTTGTGTGCCATCCAGTGGTCCCTGCCCATGGACAGCTGTCCTCTTCTGTCTCTGCCAGATGTTTCTCCCACACAGCAGGCCAAGATCAGCGTCCCCACAGCTGACCTGCGCATTCTGGAAGAGGTCTTTAATCGCTTTAAGGCCCTGGCTGTTGACCCTACTGAGTTTGCCTGCCTGAAAGCCATTGTACTGTTCAAGCCAGGTAAGGAGTTATTCCTTCAGCAATATGCATTTGTTATTGAATGGACATTGTAACTAATGTCATGCTGTGTGATTTGCAGAGACACGCAGCCTCAAAGACCCAGAGCAGGTGGAGAATCTGCAGGACCAGTCGCAGGTGTTGCTAAGTCAGCACAGCCACTCAGAATACCCCAGCCAAAGTGCAAGGTAAGCCTGCTGTAACTCTCTCTCTCTGACACTGAGATCTTCAAAAGTTTGTCATATAAAAGCCTAAATAGAAACATAAAGTTCACTCTCCTTGGTTCTTGTCCATCAAGGTTTGGGAGACTGTTACTTCTGCTGCCATCCCTCCATTTTGTGAGCTCTGAGAAAATAGAGAAGCTGTTCTTTCAAAGGACCATTGGCAGCACACCCATGGAGAAGCTGCTGTGTGACATGTTCAAAAACTAAGACACTAACTAAAACAAGCACACAGGGAAGCTGAACGACACCTACAAGGATAACGTAATAAACCAACCATCAAGCAACACATTTTCTGGTTGTTTGTTTCACATATTCTGGTTATGACTTCAACATAACAGCCCATTTTTTACTGAAGACATTTTGAAATATCACAGAAGGAAACGTTTTCCCACAATAGGTCAAAAAGCCAGTTGTAAAAAAGACCCATTAAAGTTTATGGCATTCTAATTAAATAAACATACATGATTTAGTATTACAATTTTGTCATGAAGAACCACAGACATCACATTGTTTTGTGTAGGTGCTGAGTTTGAAGGAGAAGCATTTCTTTGTTAAAATAATATGATTATGAATATATTTTGTTTTCAATGTAAGTATTTGTCCTAAATAAAAATGAAAAATGTGTATTTTACAAGTTTGTTCATCTTTGGTCATGTTTTCCATTTATCTGGTTTTACAGAAACAGAAGAGAACACATAACACAAGACATATTACAAAAACATGCTACAAAGAACAGACACAATACAGAATATCTGGTCTTTTTATTAATATGATTTAGAGCCTGACCACTACACCATAATGGCTAATATTGGCCTTTTTTTTCTTATATATATAAGAAAAAATATTATTATTTTCTATATATATATATATATATATCCATATCTATGGGTTTATCAACGTGGGTCTTAGCCTGACAAGCCAGACCCACATCAAGATGTTTACATTTGCTGCCGCTAGGGAGCGTCTAGATGGGGCTGTGTCCTGGAATGTAAACTCCAGATGGGCTACAGTAACGTTAGGTGGCGGTAATGAGCCGTAACTAAACATAGAGAAGAAGAACTGGACCGAAAACACGGAAGAACGCTAGCTAGTTACAATTATATACTGTCTATGGTTACAATGGCTAGTTAGCGTAATGCATGAGATAGAGCGTCCTGCATTAAACAACAACAACAACTACAGCGGAGACTAATTAATATGAAGTCGCTTCAAATAAGAAATAACAGTTGTTTTACCTAACAATGTTTAGCAAGTCGTATCAGCCGCTCCCTCAGAGGGAGTCCACTTGTCCGAGGACTCCTGGCTTGTTCGTTGACACCCACAGCTTCACACAGCGCGGCTACCACAAAGGGTTTTCATTTGACAACATCCCCAATGTCTCTGAAAACAACTTCACTGGTAGGGAGCTAACATTAACTATGGGAGCTATGGTTTTTTGGGCGGAGTGGTTTGCCATTTATGATCAATACTATGCTGTCAAAGTGTTATTACTGCCTAGTCCATCATGTTTTTTGTTTTCAACGTTTCCTTTAACTTTGTTGTCTTCAAGGGAACTTTGTCTTGCACCTAGGGAAAAGACAATATACACGCACAGACTTTGAACATGAAATAAAATAAAATGCATAAAGCATTTAATCAATATAGAACAAATGCCAAAACCCATCACGTTACATAGCATTGAACGTGCACTAAATAAATGTTGGAAGACTTGCATGAGACAGATAAAAACCACAATGGGTAAAGTATAAAGTATGGGTGAGTATAACCTGAAACTGAAACTGGATCTACTTCCAAAAATTCAATTTAATAGCATGTTAGGCCCTTCCTGTCTGCTAAAACTACATCTTTCAAACTCCACACCCCCAGCTTTCTGTTAATTTGTGTAGTCTCCAATCCCAAGTCAATCTTCTTAGACTTTAGAAAGCAAGCTGGTTTACTAAAGACTGAGTTTTATATTGTTTCTTTTCTTAAAGATACCTCCCAAGGATGGCTGTCCTGGATGTGCAACCTGATTGTCATCTTCCTCGTCTACATCGGCACCTTTATAACATTTCCTATAACAGGATGGTTTGTACTGAAAGTAAGCTGAATGATCTCTCATCAGTTACTCCCACAGCACGTCCACTCACTAGGAATAAAAACAACCCACTGTGACTCATTTTGTTCATAGGCGGTGCCTAACTACCAGAGAATAGTAGTGTTTCGTCTGGGTCGAGTTGGTCCTCCAAAGGGTCCGGGTATTGTCCTTGTCCTGCCACTCATTGATCAGTGGCAGAGAGTAGACCTGCGCACCCGTGCTTTCAACATCCCTCCTTGCCAGGTAAACCACTTTACTGAGTTTATAATTAGTGAGCTGTTGTGATGGGCAAGTTCTTACATGCTGAAACACTGAAAAATGCAAAAAACAACTGTTTTGGAATAGTTTCCCTCACACTCTCCAACAGGTTTTTACATGAAGTCATTACTAACCAAACTTAAGGATAGGTTGACACATTTTCAATTCTGCTTTAAAATAATAGTTAGTTATTTAATAAAGTTTTGCACAAGAGGAGGACTTCCCCATCACGTCCGTTAAAAGCACATTAGGAGTAGATCTCTTAATGGCCAGTATGAACAGGTGGAATGATTAGTTTGTCCTACAGGTGGCACTCTTGGTGCACTGTTGATCAGTGTTAATGTTTTGTTTTTAGTATTGTGTCTTTTTGATGTCTGATGGCAACGTTTTGTTTTTTTTAAGCTTAAGAGTTTTTTTTTTATTTTTATTTTTTTAAATGAACCTTTCCTTATGCATTTTGGGAAAGTAGCCACAGCCCCATCACTGAAATGCTTCACTGCATTTTGATAAAGCCAATGTGTCGAGCTCATGTCACTTTGTTTCAAAACTCTCCTTCTGAACGGTCAGCATTGGTCAACTGTATATTCAACTTTACACAGTGCATATTACTTCAGTCAATACCAGCTTTAAGATGAAGAGAAGAGACGATGTCTCTGTATTCTTTAAATTGTGACAAATGTCAAATGACAGGGTTGGTTAGGTGTCCAGCACTCGTATAAACTGTAATTCTGCTACTGTAGGTGACTACTCTGGATGGTGGGGTGTTGTCAGTGGGAGCAGACATTCAGTTCAGGATCTGGAGCCCCGTCATGTCAGTACTATCAGTCCAGGACCTGAACGCCTCAACCAGGATGACAGCACAGAAGGCTTTGACCTACAGCCTTGCCAAGAAGACTTTCAAGGAGATCCAAACTGAGAGAATTAAACTTGGAGAATATCTTGGGGTGAGACTACACTGGACCTACTCTCTTCTGGCTTTTCACTGTATCACATCAAACTTACATCCTTTATTGCTCTGTATAGATGGACATAAATGAGATGACTCGTCCCTGGGGGCTGGAAGTGGACAGGGTAGAGCTTACCCTGGGATCTCTACTAAAAGCACCAGAGGGAGGCCCCTCTGGACCCCTCATCATGCCTCCATCTGTGCCTGGACTGGAAGGCCTCACAGGCCTCACTGGCCCCATTCAGCAGTTGGCCATGCACTTTCTGGGCCAAAGTGGCATTTCACAGCCTCAACAAGGTATGGTGTCACACACACATACCTGTTTTTGTTATGTACCCATTCTGATAATGTTCTGTGATAAAATCTGTGGCTTTGTCTCTTCAGGTGACAGCATTACCTTTACAGATGAGCTCAGCAGTGCCCCCCAGGCAGCTGTGGCCACACCAGGTTCTGTTGAAGAACTGCTTGGTGGGATCAGGCTCCTGCTCTCTGAAACTTTGGTCCAACAGATTGGGGCATGCTTCCAGTTTGACATAAGCTCGGAACACGGACAGCATCACAGTTACTACGTGGATTTGAGCCAAGGTGATGGTTCATAAATTGCTCTAAATATGCCACAATGATTATTATTTAAATTTCTCATTGAGAGAAATCCAGTAACTAAATGCAAGCTGTGCTAAATCTGTCTAATAATGCTCAAATGTTTGTGGTAAATAGAAACAAAAGTACAGTTACATAAATATCAACTATCTCCATTGCTCGGTGTGTGTTCTGTAGGTAGCGGGGCAGCTGGAGCAGGGTCCTTGTGCGGAGAACCAGATGTGACACTGAGTATGAGTGACAGCGACCTTCTGGCCATGTTCCAGGGCAGGCTTCAACCATTTGCTGCTTACACCAGTGGCAGACTCACAATCCAGGGAGACATTAAGACTGCCATGAAGCTGGAAGAACTCTTAAAGCTACTTAAGAAATAGCGTTCATAGTAGCATTTGTGTACCTACTTATTGAATGTTTAACTTTAAATGTACAGTACATTCTTTTAATGTATACATTAATTACATTTGTCATGAACTGAGTTTCTGTTATGGCCTTGTCTTTCTTCACAAATCAAAGCAAATGCTTGTTTACACAGACAACAAACTTTCTGAAGGGCATGAGGCATAAGGTCAGTTGGCAGAGTCTCACTTTTTATACAGAAGATTGCAGGGTGCTATGATGCACGATAAAATATTTAATAAGTAACGCAGCTCAACATACAAAGACCTACTGCACTGTGGTGTATTCTATTACTGTACTTATCCATCTACTGTAAAGTTCAACTTAAGAGCCTTGATCAGAACCGCAAGGGGGGCCGACTATTAAGACCAGCCTCCTTGTTTTGCACCAGATGTCCCTGGGAGAGCCAGAGCAGTGGCTGAAGGTAGAGCAGAGTGAGCATTTTTGTTGTCGTGATGGCCAGGTGGAGTGTGTGGCGCAGCCCAGTGATGATGCCCCTGTTCTGGATAGGAGAGCTGACAACAACAGGTGTGCGCTGCAGCAGCAGTATGCCGGTGGTCAGACAGGCGTACTCAGACAGCAGCAGCGTTGTCAGGCCTTTCAGTGAGATTCCTGGACTGTGGAAGAATGGGGTGGCCAACTTGTACAATTTTTGGAAACTGGATGGCTTCAGAAATCTTCACCGCATCATGTTGCAGAACTTCAACACGTTTGGACCCATTTACAGGTACGGAAGGCAAAGCAGTTTGCATGGCACTAATCGTCTATTGTCTATCTTAAGTAAACAGTAACATAAGTAGACAAAACAAATGACTTTGAATGATGTTCTGATCCAAATATAAACATTTTTGTTCATGAGAAATATTTGTGACCAACAATCCGCAAGGTCATGTTTTCTGGAAACAAGCGGCTCACATGACATTTACACCCTTTTTTTCCTTTTGTCAGAGAAAAAGTAGGTTATTATGAAAGTGTAAATATCATCAATCCTGAAGATGCTGCTATCCTGTTCAAAGCGGAGGGCCATTATCCTAAAAGGCTGAGAGTTGAAGCCTGGACATCTTACAGAGACTACAGGAATCGCAAATATGGAGTTTTACTAAAGTATGTGCTATTGTTATCCCCTTTTATCTGTTTAAATTCGGTTTTATCAATATTTTGACACTCGTGGAAGCAAGGGTTTTACTTTACTTTTTAAGACTGCCTAGCTAGATTAAGTTAAAATCCAATCTTCCCACAGGGATGGAGAAGACTGGAGATCAAACCGTGTGATTCTCAACAAGGAGGTGATTTCCCCGAAGATGCTGGAAAACTTTGTGCCTTTGCTGGACGACGTGGGCCAGGATTTTGTGGCCAGAGTTCACAAAAAGATAAAGCGAAGTGGCCAGAAACAGTGGACCACTGACCTCTCTCAAGAACTCTTTAAATATGCACTAGAGTGTAAGGCTGACTTTTAACTCTCTTGATATCCAAGTATGATTTATTTCACTCACTGTGTAGGCCTGTGCCCTGTTTTTCTCCCACATTGCTGGTCTTTGTCTCATGTTTGCTCTGTCCTACACAGCGGTGAGCTCAGTGCTGTATGGAGAGCGTCTGGGTTTGATGCTGGACTACATCGACCCTGAAGCTCAACATTTCATTGACTGCATCACCCTCATGTTCAAGACTACCTCACCCATGCTGTACATACCTCCTGCTCTGTTGAGGCAGATTGGAGCAAAGGTGTGGCGGGACCATGTGGAGGCTTGGGATGGGATATTCAGCCAAGGTAGGACTCAGAGAACAAACAACCAGGATGAACATTTTAAGTATTGTTTTGATTGCCACCATGAGGTTCTCAGTTCTGTTATTTGAAAATCTTTGTTTGTTTGCACTGTGTATGTTGCAGTGTCTTATTTAATTTATATTCTTTTGGTGCATCAGCGGACCGCTGCATCCACAACATCTACAGGAAGTTACGTCAGGAAGCTGGCGCTCCAAAGAAATACCCAGGAGTCCTGGCTAGCCTGCTCATGCTGGACAAGCTGTCCATTGAAGACATCAAGGCCAGCATCACTGAGCTAATGGCTGGAGGAGTAGATACAGTAAGAAAAAAAAAAAGAAGCAAATCATAAAATGAATCCTTTATTTTTCAGAATGAGACTTTTTTTGTCTTTCTGCTTATTTCTGTTTGTGTGTTTCAGACTTCTATCACACTGCTGTGGACATTGTATGAACTAGCTAGGCACCCCAACCTCCAGGAGGAGCTGAGGGCAGAGGTGGCTGCAGCTCGGGCTGAAAGCCAGGGAGACATGCTGGAGATGCTGAAGCGGATTCCATTGGTCAAAGGAGCTTTAAAGGAAACACTGAGGTAAAAAAAAAGAAATGGTGGTGCCAAATGCAGTATGTAATTCATTAATGATACTGTAAAGATGTTAATTGTTTAGGAAATAGTTTGCCTCTTTCAGATTTATAATAATATTTAATAAGTACAATAATAAGCTTTACTAACACATAGTTGTTCTGAAAATTACCTTTTGTAGTTTACCAAATTGTCATCTACTTGCATCAGTGTTCTTAATATAGATTTTTCACTCTGATCCCTCAGGTTACACCCAGTTGCAGTGAGCTTGCAAAGATACATAGCAGAAGATATCATTATTCAAAACTACCACATCCCAGCTGGGGTAAGATGCAGTTCAAAATATAAATCATCTAAACACGTTTTTGCATTTGAGCATTGTTATAGAAATCCTTTTTGTGTTTTTATGTGTTTGTGTTTAGACTCTGGTCCAATTAGGACTGTATCCAATGGGCAGAGACCCCAAAGTGTTTTTCCGTCCGGAGCAGTATCAGCCCTCCCGCTGGCTGAGGACAGAGACACACTACTTCAGGAGCCTGGGCTTCGGCTTCGGCCCCCGTCAATGCTTAGGACGCAGAATAGCTGAGGCAGAGATGCAAATCTTCCTGATCCATGTAAGATATACAGAGAATAAAGAGGTGTTTTCACTGTATTCTGAGGCTCATTTACACACCATATTAACTCTGTGCATTATCTTCTATCTTTGCAGATGCTTGAGAACTTCAGAGTGGAGAAACAGCGCCATGTGGAAGTGCAGAGTACCTTTGAGCTCATTCTCTTACCAGAGAAACCTATAATATTGACTTTGAAGCCTCTACCTACTAGTCGGTAACAGCATTTGAGAGAAAAATTGTGGTGCATGATAAGCCAAGCTCATTTCTATAGACCTTTATCACAGTTAATTGTAAAGGGATTCACAAAGCACCGCAATATAAACACTAAATAAAATATATATGTATTGTATATTACATAGTGAGTAATATGAACAATGTTTGAAAATTTGTACTCGTAAAAATATCTACCAGGGATGAATAAAACAATACAATTGATTCAAAATATGTCTTGTAATATATCATTTTATTACATTCATTACATATCTAAATATATTCATTTGTGAAACTATCTTATTTGATACATTAAATCAAAGAAAACTGTGTTTAGTCTTGGTCAACAGTTCAGTAGTTCATTTGCAGGTCATTTTACGGGCTTCTGCTTCCTCTGGCTGCTTTGCTGATACAATGACTCTGATACAGACCTCTGTAAGAAACAGAAATTACTCCATGTCAAATAAAAGAATTTTGCACTGCACAGTATGCGTTATGCGAAAATGAAAGCCATCTGCACTGACTGAAGGAACATTATGAAGGATTGTGGTGGACGTCCGGACAAAGCCATGCCTGTGCTCACTCAGTTTGGTCAACATTTCTTGTTTCTGTCTCCCCCATAATTTAGAGTTCTCCTCCAGCTGTAATACATAAAAACAAAAGCAAAACATCCACTTCACCGTGAAGGAAAACATGACCAGTGACTCATTAAGTCTATGAAGCACATCGAGTATCACTTTTCTTTTGTATTTTCACCTGAGCCACCAGTGTTTGGACTCTTGCCTCGGCCCTCTCCAGTTTATTTAGTAAACTCAGTCTCTCCTTGAGTGGCACAGTTTCTTTTGTCTGAGGGGAGCATGACATAGAACAATTTGAGATTTCAGTAACTAGAAGATATTAGTACAATAAAATGTATGATCTAAGCTGTGGTCAATCCTCTGTAATGTGATGAATTTCGCAGAATCGTTACATCACACTGTGTGAATACCGGCCTGAATGTGTAGGTGTACCTGTGCTGACTGCTGTATAATGAGTGAAGCAGGCTGCTGGCGAATCCAGTCCAAGTCTCCTCTGAGACGAGTGTTTTCTGCTGCCAGGGCCAACTCCGTCTCTTCCTTTCTGTGGTCAGTCTCACCTACACAGCATGAAGAGATGTTCTGGCTTCTGCAAATGTTTTTTGTTGTTGTGTGAAAACAGATTGTTCCCTCACTTCACCTACAGTACCTCTTTGCTTTTTCACCCCCAGCCTTTTGTCACCACTCAGCTTAATCTTCTCTATGAATTTGCCATCTAACGCTTTCTCCATCTTCTCAATGACCTGGAAAAATGGGAAGGCACAAGTACACAGGATATTATCCTAACATACATTTCAAGCTGTTATTTATAGAAATAAGCATTACCTTGTTGTGATACATATATGTATACCAGTAAGTGTAGAGTGGACATTGTAGTTGCACCTTTTCCTGCTGTTTCACTGTGGCCTCCAACGTTGCTATCTTTGCCAAGCAACTCTGGTGGCGCCGAAGATCCTCCTGTTGCTGCTGGTGAACTCTCTGAAGATTTAGTAGCTCCTTCTCACTGTCATTCTTCTGCACAACACACACAATTGGAAAACTATATAAACTCTACATATACACTGATGTGAATTATTATGAATGATGTATCTTCTGACCTTGATCAGGTCATTCTGCAGCTGTTGGATCCTGTCCCTTTGAGAGGCAGCCTTACTGATCTCACTGGCCAGCTTTAATTTCAGAGAGGCTTAAAAAAAACAGGGAGACAAATTATACAAAGGAGCATAAATCTTGGTAATGATACACACGTGACTGTTATTTGTTTAGACCTTTATAGGCATAGGAATGTGCGTTTTTTTTTGGCTACATTCAAATGTTGAAATCAGAAAAGGAAAGCTAAATTGATCCATAATGAGACTTAGCATTTGATCTGTAAAGTACGAAACTAAAGTTTCAATGACTTTTCAAATTTAGTTCTGAGGCTTAGACATTTGAAAAATAATGATCCCATCAATAAAGCTTTTGAAATGGAATGGATTTTCTCTTGGATGGGACTTCAATCTGGACGCTTTGCTTTGATGCCAGCAGAGAGACCTTCAGGAACATCCTTTCACTGAGGGTCACAAACTGTCCTTCAGGAGATAAGGGATGTACTACCCACAGAGCTTATCAGGGTCCGTGGCCTAAATGAGCTGCCTTATCACAAAACGGCACAGTCTGCTCGGGAATAGACACTAACAAGGATTAGCAAACACACAGTGAGCCACCTTCCACCATCACAACTTTGTCTGCCAATGAAATGCCCTTAAATCCATAACAAAATGGGCTGAAGGTTCAACAACTGCTGGCTGGAAAATAAACTTTATGAAATGTGAACTTTTGCTGAGCATGAATCAGAATCAGAATCAGCTTTATTGGCCAGGTTTGCGCAAACAAACAAGGAATTTGACTCCGGTTAATCTTTGCTCTCAGAGTACAACACTAATAACATAACATATAAGAATAAAAACAGAAAGGACAGTGAGAATATAAAAAAGTTAAAATACTGTTAAGTATACAGAATAACAATACAAAAGAATTTACAAATTTACAAAAAATATACAATAACAATTGAAGAGAGAGAAGGAATAGTGCAATACCAGTATAGTCTGAGATTTAAGATTTATTTAATTTATATTTATATATATATATATATATATATATATATATATATATATATATATATATATATATATATGCAAGGCAGTTCAGTGCAATGGTGAAATATTAATAACAATATTGTAATTGTAAGATTGAAAATATAAGAAGAATGTAAATTATTGCTGTTGCATGGTTTTGGTTCAGGGTCATTTTAACACAGGATGCTAATGGAAAGATAACATTTGGTTGAGTAATTGAACCATAGTGTTCTGCTGTGGCTTACCTATACGGTCAGCAATCTCAGCCTTGGTCATGACATCGATGTCGGTGTCATCCAACAGGTCTCGGCCAAGGTCCTGCTGCAGAGACAGATCGGTGCGGAGCTGGCTGTTTTCTGAGTCCAACGTCACCACCTGTGTCCTCAGCACTATGATGTCTTCTGCCATCTTACTCATGGCTGAACGGTAGTTTTCCACCTCCTAAAGAAGAGATGTGGACGGTCACTCGCACGCCAGTTGCTTGAAGTGGGATATTTGTTGAAGTTTGTTATAAAAAAATCATTTAGTATCCCTTTTAATGCTAATCTTGTGTAGAGCTCATAGACTTTACCAGATGGTGTGAAGTGCAAAGGTGACTAAAAACTATCCTCCCAATCGAATACTAATTTGTAATCAAATAGTCAGAAACTATTATAGTATTTTTTTCCAGGAACAAAAATGGCACCAAATATTGGTGGGACAAATTTGATGCAGAGTGGTTCTATGTACTTTACGACCACTAGATGTCTCTTCAACCCCATTTCTTTATAGAGTCCTCCAGGATGTATTTCTGAACACTAAGAGAATTCAAAAACATCCCAGCAGCAAGTACATACTGCATGCACAGTTTATCATCAAGTCTCAGTGTCTCAAAGAATAATTGATTTCTCTTGGTTCCGGATAAGGACATGACATGAGAAATGGGACATAACTGGAAGCCAAAAGAGAACATTATGCCATAAAGTGTGATTGTTTAAGGTTTGTATACAATTAATTCATGACTCCGGCTCCCCAAATCCAAAGGGACAATAACACCCTAGCCTGTGACGCTCTTTAGTCATGGGAGCTTTAAGAAGGATCATTTTTTTGGATAAATCCTAGTCGTGCATTCATGGAGCATTCTCCTGTGAAAGCCCATTTGCTGAACTGTAGAGGCAAAACTCATGCCAAATTCATGAGAGTATTTCAGAAAGACAGACTAAAAAACACACGCTGAATTTTAAACAAATCTCTTTAAAAATTATTTTTGTACAGTTTCTCCTTTCTGTTCACATTTTTGTTCTTCTTTCCCTTTGAAAAGATGCAAAATTCCTCCTGAAAAGATGCAAATTACTTTAGCTTGACATTTGCTGCAGAGCTCTGTTATCGAGACATTTCTTTGTGTAAGGCCTGTGCGTGTTGTCTAGCGGCTTCTACATGCTCATTGTTCTCTGTTCTGTCACATACTCCTCTATCACACTGAAAAGACAGAACTGAATGGAGACTGAGAGCAGGGTCCAGCTGCATGTATGAGGAGGGGGTGACGATTAGGGGATTCCAATCTCGGATGGTGTGGTTGTGACTCCCATGGGACACAAGGGTGAAATTGAGCATCTAATTGAAAGGGCAGGGACGAAGTGACAATCATGACTGTAGATGAGATGGTGTCTCTGCTGGGGGGCCCACAGGCATGATGGGAAGGACGGCTCCCCATGATGAGTCTGGTAAGTCATCATGTGTCAAAAATAAAAGGAGAGTCTGTCTCTGCCTGTGAATACTGGAGGTTCCTTCCCCTCGCTGTGATTTTACATTAAAGTGGCCTTGCTGTCATACATACTGTCACTTTAAGGACAAATTGTAAAACAGACCGAAGCCAGCTGGATTGAGTTGTGATGATGTGATATTTAATTAGGGTTTTCCCCACCATTATCATTAGCATTATGTATTTCCAGTAGTATTATACAGTAAATGTATGCACTGTCACGATGAAATCGTCCAATTAATACCCAGATCTCTGTTTTTCTTTCATATAATCTATCAAAATCTACATGAATTAGTATATGAAGCTTCAGATAACCCTCAGATCTAAGGAACACATTAAGTAAATGAAATTATGAAGAAAACCTCACAGCCAAGGGAGAAAAATGTCAAGATATGCATAAATAACTCTGTGGGCCTCTAGCACAAGTTTCAGTCTCATCCTTCTCGATCTATCTTGAGTGCAATCTATTCTACTATCTGCCATTTTGTCTCCCAACTGCTTCACCATACTGTCCCATTTCATTGGCCTTCTCATGTCACTGTTCACTAACTATCCAAAAAGGTTTACAAAAGCACACACATCCGGACAATAAATACTAGGTGCTGGACAGAAGAACATGTAAAAGACGGAAAAATAGAGTCTGCACACTAGATAATGCTCCTAGAAACATACGTTTAATCGAGCATCAAGCTCTTCTTTACTAACTAAACATGACAGTGAGGACTGCTTCACTGATTGATTCAAGAGTTTAAGTATTGATTATGTCTAATCACCTTAGTTTGGAGGTCGGTGATCTCTGCCATGTGGGGATCATCCTCAAAGTCATGCAGAGGTGTTCTAAGGCACATTCCAAAATAAAAATAAAAAACTCATTAGTAAAATTAATCCATGACAATCTTTAAGTCTTACTAAAATATTATTCATACAATGATCATCAAAATAAAACCTTACTAGCCTTACCGTTTACGTGGATGATGTATTTGATAGGTGTGGTTTATGTTGGGTCTGTTGGCCTGTGGAGCCTCTGGCCTCTCAGCTGGCCTCTTCTGTTCTTGTTGGGCTGCTCTGTGGAGCTCCGTCTTCGCTCCCTTGAAAAGGTAGCGCCCATTTGGTAGGATCTGTGCCAGGGCATCATGGGATGGGAGGTCGTATCCATCCTTCAGAAGCTGTATAGGAAATATTGTTTTCATTGATACAATGCATCTCCAAACTGGGTTAGAAATAGTCTCAGAAATTGCTCATAACAAACATCTCTTTAATGTTCAGTTTTTAACCACGCAAAAACTTACTTAACATTGTTTTATCAGATTGATACTTCAAGACTTTTCCGAATTTAATGAAAATTGTTTATAAACTTAATTTTGAACTGATGATGGCTTTCAGAAGTCTGCTACAGAAAATGATGCATTACTTCTGTTCTGTTCTCAGAGCCCCAGCTGTAAAACCTGGTTAAATACAGTGGATTTTTTAATATGCTCTCTTTCTGTGATTGCTGTTGACAGTAATTGTTATGCAGCAATATCCCTTCCAAATTAGTCTATCAGAATTTATGTTATTGGAGTTTTGTAAGAGTGTGTTCACAAGTAGTCTGATAGGGGGTTCAACCTCTATGGGGTCTAATTGACCTCAAACATAAATTACACCACCTTCATCAAGTCCAGTTTGTGGTAAGGAAAGGGTTATCTCCTACGTATTTCATTTTCCTACATATTGGGTTCATCTTAATACATTTTTCATCTATTGTTATTATTTTTACACACAGTAGTGGGCTCTGTGAGACTCCAAACCACAAGGCCCAGTAAAGCCCTTTTCAATAACACACAATGGTTAAATACACAAGTTAGGAGACTTAGCTTTGCAAATATTGGCTGTTAGTTGTCCAAGCAAAGTGCTAAACAGTCTTCCATAACAATGTGGGAGTACTACTGTACATCAGCAATGACAACATTAAATCTACCAGTTGTGTTTTTACAGAAAATGAAAGCTTTTATCCAAAAATACATTGGGACCTCTCAGTATTCACTGTGCTTGTGTGTGGCCTGTTCTACCTCTTCATCTCTTGAACATAAAGGCTGTTACATCACTATGCACCCACTCTATAACATGAGAGCTCTTAGTCAATAACCCTACAGTCCTTCAAGTATGAGCCTTGCATATACAATGTACACTGGCAATGATCGTGGTTGCCAGGTAGCACAAATTCAAAAGATTGACATGAAATAGAGTCATTATCTATTATCTTCCTACAGGCTCTCCCTCCGACACATACCTCCACACTGTCAGAGCCTACCTTTACAGCTGCAGGGTTGCTAAGTGATTTTGTCTTTTTCGAGGCCTTCATCCACCACAAAATATCAGAGTCCTTTTTTGGGAGCGAAAATATAACTAATGGTGGATGTGAAAGTTGGAGCTCTGTCATTAAATCAGAACAATCAACCTGTAACCACAACACAAGCCTTAGCGACTCTCAGGCCAATGAGAGAGAGTCCTGTTATGTAGAAACAGCTCAAAGCAAAACAATGGTACACTATCTATTTACATCTGGCATGTCTAAATCCCTATTTTGCAGTGGTGGACAGTAACTCACTACATTTCCTCAATCACTGTACTAGGGTACCATTTTGAGGTGTACTATTATTAATTATTCTGAAATAGGCCAATCTGCAAAATAAATACTTTTACTTTTGGTACTTTAAGTATATTTTGATGCCAAAGCATTTACTTGTAACAGAGTATTCCTGCATTGTTGTACTGTTACTAACTTAAGTAAAACATTGGAGTACTTCTGCCACCACTGCGCTTTTGTATGGAGCGTTATGAAAACTAAATCAAACCTTATCTTTGTACCTGGAGGCAGTGTGTAACAATCAATGGAATCAAAGGGAGGTTCCTGCTCAGTAAATACCAGCCCCCACATGAATTTTGTCTTAGCCTGGATAAGCAGATTGATGGGACAGACTAATGATTTCTAAGTGACGTGCTGTGCAGCACCTGTGGCTACCTCGGAGCATTTATTCCCAGCTTCACTCAACTCAGTCAGTCAGTCTCTTGTCAAATCACTAAGACTATGCAAATGAAATATAAAATTTCATTTAAACTGTAACATGACTAAAAACATAAAATATAAGGTGGATTTTTGGATAGACAAAAACTAAATATATGTCAATAACAACACACATCTCCAAAGATTGAACTTTTCAGAAAAAGTGAAAGAAGTGTCTATGTGCACATTCATTTATGCAAATGCATATGGAACCTTCAATAGCCTGGATCAATAACTATCCTGCTTGGGTAGCTCATTAAGCTGGGAGAGACAATCATTGATGGCACAAGATCTGATTGAGACTAAATGATAAAAAAGGGGGCAGGAAGGATGAGTCATCAATTATATAAAAGACTGTCCGTGCTGGGCTCACTTTACAATCTCCATCTATACTTGATCTGCATATTGTGGATGCAATGTAAACAATTTGTTCTGCTGTGCATGTATGTTCTGCTGAATACATACAGTATGAGAGGTAAACAGTGACCTTAAACCAGTAATGCAGTGCATTAAGCAATTTGCCCTGATCTTTTGCATGCTTTTAGCAGGCAATGAAATGTGTTGGACACAAATTAGCTTAGCAAAACAGCTGGGTGCAGTGGACAAAGAAAATATACAAAACAACTACGTTTTAGTAGCCAAACCCAATATTGGCAGGTAATTCAATTCAGTTTAAATAAATACTAACAACCATGTGCATGCATATCTCAGTTACAGCTTCGCATATAAAAGCCCACTCTGTTCAGTTTTTAGATAAATATTTTCATAACTGACTGATTTAATTCATGATAAATAATTCACTGGATGCTTGCAGCTATGTGCTCTGCCAGAAGACATAATCTTTTCTAATTCAACAAGGGAAAACCTGTACAAGTGAAAACGCTTCCTGCCGAGTCTCTAATACCACATTATCATGTATGAGTTTGCCGACAAATTTATAAAATAATTCACGTTGTGCTTTGCAGTTGCTTCTCGTGTTCAGAATGCCGCTGACCCTGTTACATGTAATCAGGGGAGAGCTGGGGAGGGGAATGGGATGGGATGTGTGCTGCGTGTCCCCATGCAGGAGATGGAGAGGAGGGTGGGGGGGATGGGAGTCTCAGTGAAACAGAGTCGATCTTTTGTCTGGGCTTTCTGTAACATCATCACAATTCAGCACACAGCCTGCAAAATGTAGCAAATGGGCTCTTCATTGGAGTGAGAGTCAGAGTCTGCTGCCACACAGGGCTTCAATTAGCCTGCCAGAGCAAGGCGGCTCCCGGAGCTTTCTCTACGTCCACATATTCCACCTTTCCTGTCCACCGCCTTTTATTTCTTCCTTTCATTCCTTCATCTGACCTAGACTTCACTCTTTTTTTCCTTTTTTCCTACATTTGAACTCTGCATCCTCCCTGTCCTTCCACCCTACAAAAGTACCATCCTCCTTAACAGTCCCATGATGCCATCCACACATGACAAGCCAAGCGGAAATACTTGTAGTGTGCTAAAATAATAATAACAAGTTTATTTGATATAGCACCTTTTACAGACAAAGTCACTAAGTGCTTCACTGAGGTAAAAGGTCTGTTGGAGAACTGAAGCAGAAAGGAGAGAAAGAACTGAGAAAAGAGGATGTAGTGGTTTCCACAGCTAGTCTCTCGTCACCACAGGAATTCAGCACAGCAGTGTGGCGCTTCCTCTTTCATGTGTGTGCTGCTGCAGTGGAGATCTTAATCAACAAATAATGCGATTAGAAGAGAGAAGCAACAGTGACATTTCTCACAAGTATTCTATTTTTGATCACTCATAATTATACACTCTGTGTTCACCTAGTGGTTGAAGATGTGAATACAAATGAAGACAAATGGTTTTACACACAGGATGTGCTGGGAAAATATCTAAAAGCCTGCTCATTGATATTGGTATCCAGTAGAGACATTGCACGTGTTACATAAGATAATAACTATAACTATTAATAATACTATTAATAATATTATTAAGATATGCAAAGATGAAATAATTGCATAATTCTGTTAAAGCTACACCAAACAATAAAAGCGGTCATTAATTGAAGCATTGAATTATATCTGGGGAAATTCCCATTCAAATTCTAATTAAGTCAAATTGGTAATAATTGATCTGCATTTAGGCTCTAAATTCAATAACATTAACTTAAGCAAAATTTAATTTCAACTAATTGTTTCAACCTGCTGTGACTAAAATGTTTTACCAAATAATTAAATTAAAATGACATTTTGTTCCGTGTGTAATCATATCTGTGCCCTGCCTGTGCCCTGTCAGCAAAATAAAATCACACGTGCAGTGAACCGTTATGGGGGTATAAAGGTTTTTAAAATATTGCAATAGAAAAAGAGCGACACAGAGTGAGAGGAGGGATGGAGAGAGAGGTGTGTGTCAAGGGCAACATGCAGCTTTGACTCAAGGACGTGTGAGGCTGACAGCCAAGCCCACTCCTTAGGAGGTCCACAGTGAGAGCAAAGCCAAGGAATATCAGTAAATCAACGTCTGTCAGTTACGGTTATGCTGTCGTGAGACCACAGTGCTCCATAAACAAACGTGTGTGTAAAAGCAGGGTCTGCCCTGAGCATAATGAAAGGTGTGGGTGAATGAGTGCAAACACAGCTCAGTAACAACAGTATGGTAGTGGAAATAAAGCTAACATATAACCTCCAGATTTTAACAAACCACACATACATTCAATCTTCAAATTGTTGACAGTAGTATTGAGTATTACTAGATCACACAAACTGGTAATATCTACTTATACACTGAGTTTGCAAGAACCCCTAATTCTAACCACAAGCAAACAGGAGCTAAGGTAGCGCCTGATATAATATGTGAATTCAACTGCTGTTTGCTCCTGGCTGGTAGCAGCCTTAAGGATTTGAAAAGACTGAATATAAAGGCAATGAGTAGAGTCCGTTCCTTCCTTTGTTTAGCCCCCAATATCACGTTTACCTCGAGATCAGTTGCTCCATTAATGATCATTCCTGTGAGCTTCACGGTGAAAGAAAGAGCAAGGGTCCCTTACTTTAACTTTTCCAATCAACTGCAGCTGTCAGATAAATAGTAAAGTTAAAAAGTACAATATTTCACTCTGAAATGTATGCAGTAGACGTATAAAGTAATTATAATGGAAATACTCAAGTAAAAGTACTTTAAATTAAGTACAGTAATTGAGTAAATGCACTTAGTCACATTCCACCACTCCAAGAGGAGATCAGAGTAATTAATTTTGTATGCAAGGACACCGAGCCAGCCTACAATTCAAAACAGATTTTGAAATACATTAAAAAAGGAAAACAAAAAGTCTATAGGAGGAAATTGAATTAATGCTTACTATACTATAAATCTGTGTGTTTCTTGTGAATTCCCTGATCCTAATCAAACATGTATAAACAGTATGACTAAGCCTCTGGGGACAATGAAGCAATCTCAACCAGCCCTAAAGCCTTGCCAACAGCAGGCTGGTGTCTATGTCGCAGTCATCCACAGCACAGCGAGTATCAGTGACTGCTTTTTCCCGCCGGCTTGACACGACCTTTCCAAAATGCTATACAACCAAAGCTTAATGACTAACACACCGGTTGACATTTACCGAAGCCAGCTTGCTGTCGAATAGTTCAGAGAAACATCAAAACGCTAATGTTGCTTGTACCCAAAAGTGGCCCCCCAAGAGTAAATGTTATAGAGATTTGTATGAAACTTTGCATAGAAGTAATAAACACAAACTATAACAAAAAAAATTTCAGTAGGTTTTGGAATAGGAAATTATTCAATGGCAAAGTAGGGAATCTATTCAAAAGTCATGCAGTAGCTATAACGACGATTGTCCAGTAAAAACAAACAAATCAAAATAAATGAAACATCTTAGCTTAAAATTAAAAGCATGCCACATCATGTCTGAGGCTGTGAAAAGGGCATGAAGATTGATGAGAGAGTGGAAGGCGGGCCTGTTCTGTAATACATCATTCCTGTTGTGGCAGGACTGTCAGTGGGATTGAATTTACATCAGAGGGCAGACAAGTGATGCAATGATGTCAACACCCAGCCACACACCCTTTCCCCAAAACACGGGTGTGAGGCCAGACAAGTCAACTGATGTGATTACAAAGCTCAGAGAGAAACACCAACTTCCACCCCAGATCCTTTCAGGAGATGGAGATCTTGAGAACACTTTGTGTCTGAAAGCTTATGGCCTGCATCTTGATTATCCCCAGTATGGCGAACAGGTCAGGAGAGCAAGTGCCATTGAAAAAGGGTCAATGGACCCAAATGATGAGCACATAAATTGTTCCCATTCCAGTGTGTACATTACTGTGGAGAAGATGGCTATTTAGAGTGCCATTTGGTATGTATTCATCAGTCATATAGCTTCTATGCAACCTTGGAAAAAATAATTTGTCATGTGTAGAGAGGAATTAATGGCATTTGCCAGGGGTCCATCAGAGGGTTAAAGACTTACATAAGCTTCGCATCGACCGAGGCGAGCAAAGGCACGGGGGGCTGATGGGACACTGTGCATTCTAGGTACATCATTTACATTTCTAAAATCAGATAAGAATGCGCAATAGAGAAGTTAACCCTTCAACCCTTTTTTTGTGCAGCACAATGCTCTGATCGTTAATGACCAGGCAGGGCTATTCAGCAGGGTTTCATGATGGCCAGCCCTGTATTGACAGATGATGAGCTATTAGCTGGAGCTGAGCTGATACAAGACAAGCCAGACAATAGCTGACACTGCTGAAACCGCTTCATTGTGAAGCAACAGCAGCATCAGCAGCACATCTGTATTCAGATCAGAGGCGATTGCGTTGTTACACATTTAGCTGAGGTGGGAATAGCGGCTTTAGGTTTAGCAGAATAGCTTTAGATCTGCTCTGAACGGTCTGCTCCAGCTGCGGAGTATAGATACAGGCCCCTGCATGGCACTTAAAACACTGCAGCCCAGCTCAACATGCACACAGAGCCAAGGAGCTCCATGCACCCCCACTCCGCCCTTATCAGAGAACAGCAGGAGAATGAGGTAAACAACCGATGAATTAGCAGTAAATAAACCTGGTAAAATAGAATCATGGAGTGCTTTATGCAGGGCTTGGTTCCCAGGAAATGCCTGTGAGATAAGTCAAAGTGGAAATTTACATAAATAGCTCTTTTTTGTATTATACATGTATTATACATTAGAAACGTGGTAATTATGAACACATACTTAGGGGCTCTTCCGTATAACAGCCATCAGAACCTTGGCTTATGATGACCCTCAGTGTTCAAGGTCTCTCAAGCTCTCAGCTCTTGTATTTAGACTCAGACTGAACCGCCCACATTTATGACCCCCCCCCCCCCCCCACACACACACACACACACACACACACATGCCCAGTTTACTCAATAGCCTTTCTTCCTGCTTTTGTCTGTCAAGGCCAGCTTGTATCATTCAGGTTAGAGTACAGTACAGTACATTTATAGTCCAAGACTTACTGGACAGTGCCAAATGCCTGTTGGCCTTGTTGATTACATTATTTACAGAAGGTCTTCAATTTCTGGCACAAAACAGAGATTGGAAAGCACAGCATGGCAGAAAGGCGTTTATGAGGGAAACAAAAGCCAGACAGACAAGGTTGGAGTCATAATCAGAAGAAAACTAGATGTATGTAAGAAAAGCTTTCAGGAGTTTCAGTTAAAGCAGCTGAAATTGCCAGCATCAACCCAAATTATGTTACTTATTGACAATATTTTCTAGACCAGAATTTCTCACTGCACAATGTATTTGTAATGGCCAAAGTAGTCAAAATAAACCCAGATGATCACAATCCACAACACACCTCACAGTTGCAATACAGAGCCACCAGATGTCACTGTGGCCCCATTTCATCTCGCGTCAGCGGCCTCCGTTATGTGAGTGAGAAGTGCAGAGAGACTCTGCTCACCCTGCTGTTTCTAAACTGCACAGATGCAATGTGTGGAAATTGTCTGTAAAGCTATTACTATTCAGGACCAGTTCCACACTTCCCGTACCTCTGTCTGCAATACTCTCAAACCACAACAGTGCCTGGCGGCAGGAGGCTCAGGAATTACTGTACACGGCAGCTCTGCTGGAGTAGGACTGCATACATTATGCTGCATCTGAACCTGAGGTCCTGCCTGTAGGGAGTACCACAGCCCTGCCAATAAAAAATACACAACACATACGTACTGTTATTCTTGAAATAATATAAGTGGTGATGATGCCTGGAGAGCAGTTTGACAATCAAATGCATGACAAATCTGATACAATTCTGAATGATATCATGTACAAGGTGGATTTCATATTATGCAGCAGTAGATTGGAGGGATAGATTAAAGCAGATACGTCACAAGATGGACAAAAAACACACAAAGGAGAACCTTTATAAAAAAATGTTCCTCATCCTGGACCTCTCTTACATTTCTTCCTTTATGCTCATACACCTTTCCGTCATACATCACAAAAAGGCAAAGTGGAAGTATTAATGCACAGCAGATCTACCTGACTGCTGCTATCAAGCTCCTGTTTGTTCTGACCGATGGGGTGAAAAAAAAGTAATCCGATTCTTTTCAGGGGAGCCATTGCACAAAATCAATACTATATAAGGAAGCCTGATGAATTTGAAATTTGTACTCAGAGTGAATATTGATCAGTCTCAGTCACAAGTCTTTTGAGAGCCCATGCAGATTTACAATCAATATGTAGTTTAGAACACACAACTCTACAATTATAAATCTAACATGAGTACAGAGAATACCATCTATTCATCTACTTCTTTTAAAATAACTTAACCTGATCATAGTGTTATGTTGTATTTAATAAGCAGAGGTGCTGTAACTTTCATGTTCTTCAGATAGAGTTTAGACAACACATAGTATTGATACTCTAGCAGGACAGAGAGCTGGGCTGGGCGTGGTGCTCTTGCCTGGGAGGAACACTATGACTGAAGGACCCCTCCTCCTGGTTTGCCTCAAGCACTAAAGATGGGTCAGTCATTGGTAGAATGCATGGATCAAATTAAGTCTTAGAGATTTTGGATGTGTTATAACATCACACAGTAAATGCATTACCCCTGGTGTAAGAACTATCAACATTGCAAATACGGATATTATAGAAAACCGAGAAATAACAATTCCTTATTAGATGCAGTGGTTATTTTATTCTAAGGCACTTTGAATGAAAGACCCCTGACTTAACATGCCGGTCTAGCAGAGAGAGCCTGTGTGAGTGAAACTATCTTGTTCCTGTGGATCATCAAATTGAGAGCTGTGTGCTGGAAGGTATTCTCCAGACTCCTATCTAATATCATTAGGAGCGGATACACATCGCCTGGACTAATCCAGCTGTTCCTCACAATTACATTTTAGCCTCTTAGACATATCTGACCCAAGTTTATTGCAATAGTGCTTTCCGGGCACGACTTTATGATTGAGTTATTGGCTGGAAAGGAAGTCTAGTAAAAATACTTATGAGCCTTACTCATAGTCAATTCAGTTTTACAAATGGTCTCATTTTAAATAAAGAAAGACCTTAGTTTTGTTAAAGGCTTGTCCAAATTCAGGAAGCTAAGAGCCCATGTCTGCCAGAAAAATTCACTGTGTATTACAGTAGAACGGTTGTACTGTTTCCCCTGTGTTTAGCTGGTAAAATACGTGTACCTAGAGTGACAGTAATATGACACAAAAATTCAAACCAACATAGAAAATCCCATTATTGTACACTGTATTAGATGCCCTTTAAAGGAAGTTAGATACAATATTACAAACTGGAGCACAAGAGACATGTTTATGTAAATAAACATCCTATACAACATTTATAGAAATGCCAGCAGGATGAGGCCGCATACGTCTCAGAGACAGACTCGCTGCTCTGTATCTTGCAATATGAATGTTGGCTCACAAATGGCTCCTTCATTAAGCTGGCATCTGGAGGCCATCTAATAAGCAGACTTTTCCTTGAAGCACAACTCCAATCAGTGCTGAACTGCAGTGAGCACCAAGGACATATAGTCTGCGTGTGGGCATGTTTGAGGAAGAAGAGAGGCGGTCACTGAGGAAAATACAAGGCACTAAGCTATGCGTAGTCACACAGTCCTTGTCTTCTTAGCATTAGTTTGTTCTGCTTGTCTGGGCCACCAGCCCACTGACACATGAATTATATTGTGTCTTCTGTCTTCAGTCAAATACGGATTAAATGGGATATTGAACCTTTAAATCTTTTTGGTTGGGCCAGCTCCTTCTATCCAAAGCTGGGGCTAGTAATGTATGGTGTTGCAGAGTCTTAACACACCAATCTTCTGCCTCAGTAAAGGAGTGTAGTGACAGCTGCAAAGATAGTCACTGTCAGAGTGCAGCAGTGATGATGAGCCTCTCCATCCAGCAGCGGGCAACTAGTTGCAGCAATCCCCTGGCGCTGTCCGTGAGGCTGAGGAGAACAAAAGCATCAAAGCCGAAGCTCTCCTCCTCGCTCCTCTCATACGGGGAGGGGCCGAGCTGTGAAGGGGGAGGCACCATGTGTACTTGATTCAATTAGGCAGTCTGTGAGGCCTCCCCCGGGAGCAGGCTGCAAAAAAAGAAAGGGCTGCAGGCCTGTCTAACAAAGACGTTCAACCCAACCCTTTGCCCCTTCTGAATCCACCTCATTAGTCAGTGGAGTAAGTGTTGATCATCTCAAACAGTGTCCTCACCACACAACAGTATGAGGAGGAACAGATCTCCTTCTGAGGACAAAACTCAGATTTTGTGCATTTTGTGTATACATTTCATGTGTATTTGTTTACTGTCTGTGCATTCCAGTTATGCTTGCTAGTTAAAATTACTTTTCTGTCTATCATATTTGAGCCACTGCAGCACAAACAGAAATTGACACAGGATTTCAGAAAGAGAAATTAACCAGCATAGGACATATCTCGGTCCAAGCTGCGTGTGAGCATCAATAGAAACCATATCTGTTGGCAAACATCTGTCATATCCACTGACTACACATATCTGACTCACACCACTGAAAGTCTTGCATGTTTCAAAGTTTCCTCTGTATCACAGAGAATAAGCAGAGCATTTAGCTCTTTTGAATGTCAGACAGATAAATACGGTCCAGTGAATCGCAGCAGATGTCGGTGTTCCTGCATTTGCACGTTGTCAGAGTTGCTCATAAGCAGTGGCGGAAAAAGAGAAAAAAAAACGGAAACATCTGCGTGGTCCGCTTTAATCAGTGCCACGCCATATCTGTCAACACCAATCTGTTCTAAATATTTTCAAGATCATTATACAGAGATGTGAAACATGGCAAGCAGGAAAAATATGTTCATGCTTTCATTGATGGTATAGGAGTAGGTAATACAAGCCAGATTTCATGGCTATTTTAGCCAAGCCACCATGCAATAAATCAAATAAGCTATTTGCACAAGTAACTAGTGTGCTACTGTTATCACAGATGAACAAAATACAAATCTGATCTGTTCAGTCACAGCCACCCCAACTGCTCATGTGCACTCACATTCACCTACAGGCCCACCAACCTGCAGCGTGACAGTCACACCTGCTGTGCTCTGGGACCACTTGGCTGTTTTAGCAATCATTGCCATCATAGGAACCAGAGATAATTACACAGCTTCCACCCACCAGGCTGGCCTGCTTCGCTAAAACCAGTATTGTTCCAGTGCAGCAATAACACTTGTCTAAATGAATGCACGGCACTTTAGTGCACGACTGACAGCGCCCATTTATTCTGCCATCCAACTGGAAGAAAAAACAAATTAATTTGGCACTTAAGGCCTCCACCCCTGTGAATAATGTATCACCCATCCCTCAAACCGCAACTCCCACCCCCAAATCACCACCATTATTCAACCCTCTTTTTATGATTCCCAGTTTTAGGTAACAAAACTGTTAAGAGTCTTCCATCAAAGCCTTTTACATTTATACAGCAAGAATCACTGGTGTTTGATCTCAATCTGCTCTCATCAGCATCTCCATCAATCTTAAATAATTATTACATTTGTCTAAAACAATAATTTATTCAAAGTCTGCCCATTAAATACAGTGGAAAATGTCCAGCTGTCAAAAAAAAGAAGCAAATTGTACTGGTGCCCTGGACATAAACTAACCAATCTACACATATTCTTTTTTTTAAATCTAGCGGAGTATGTTAAATAGCTTCATCTTTCCATTGCATCAGTATCAGGTTCATGGTGCATTTGTTTGCTAGCCAAAGTCTCTTTGTTCACTTCACACCGTCTAGTTTATGGTCTGGGCGTCAGAATAACAGATCTCTAACAATTATCACTCGTGCACCCAGATCCCAGTAACACCTCTCCTCCTCCCCTAGGGGAGGACAGACGTTGGGCTTTACACTCTCTTGTGCCCCATTATATTTATGCAAATGAGACTAAAATCAGGGGAAATCAGGGGGCATCCTTTCCTGTTAGTGCTAATTAGCAATGAATGCTATATTGTATACATTATGCATGAAGTCCCCCTCTATGCAGCAATACATTGTGACCTTGAACACAAGGCCAAGTTATGGTTGTAACACCAAGAACTCTTGATTTCCTGCAGTCTAGCAGCATATTTAGGAACCCAGCCAAATAGTGACACATTCTGTGAATATCTGCAGTTATTTGCAATATAAAATTGAAGTGACATTCTAGGGAATGCCTTTTTGAGAATCATTGTCCGGGAGCATAATACTTAGGAGCATAACACACAAGAGACCCATCTCGGCTGCAAAGAAATCTATTAATATCATATGGCTACAGCCTGCCAATGAATCAGGCCTCATAAAGGAGCCAAACAGCAGGAGAGAGACAGACCGGCCACATTTGTGGCAAGACTCCGATTGTCACTCAGCTCCTGAGAGCTAGTAAATGTTATTTTCTCAGATCCCATAAATGTGGCGCATTAAGACAATAATGTTGAAAAGCAATTATTAAAGAGCAATAAAGTATGTTTAGTACCCTCTCCAGGCAAGTGCCGCACATATTTTTGAGTAACTGAGTTGAGAAGCGAGGCCTGTGGCCCCACGGATATCTGGAGGGCTCCATGTGAACAAAAGAAAATTAAAATTGACTTATGACAAAGTAGATGTATGTGCTTTGTTATAGTTGAATTTTTTAGCTTTCTTTTTTTTTAAGGTTAGTGACTAAGCTTAAAGCATTGTGGTTCTAACACAAGCATCTACTGAAATCACAGATAAAAAAAGCTCTTAAAATGTAGACCGTAAGATCAAAAAGCATCAATGATGATTAAATCCCCTGTAGCTCAGTGATTCACCTTTTTAATAATAGGATATAAATCTTCATCATAGGAGTAAGAATGATGTGATATACTACAATTAGTAGGACTGAACTTGTAAAAAGCAGGAAAAATTGCTAACAAAGGCTGTTTGCCACAAAGCGATTACCTCAGGATTTGCAGTGTTTAGTGACTAATATTCACTCATTTGTATATTCCTGACAGAACAAAATATCATTAACGAGGTTAAAAGATATATCACAGTGTTTTGACAGGTTGTGACTGGACTGACATCTGATTGTTGAATTGTCTGTAAAGAAAATCAACAATCCACACTTCTACTGTATATACAGTACATCTAAAACAATAAAAGGAAACAGGAAGAAGAAAAAACAAGAAACACAGAGCTATTGTCATGATAATACATTTCCATCTTGTTTTAACAACATATTCTGTACTGCCTAGATAATGAAATAAAGCAGTATTACAAAGTGAAGCAGAACTAATTCAGTCCCAAACTCACCCTTAGGGGGAGCTTCTCCACCTCCATCCCCTTCTGCCCCGTTTCTGACATCAGCTTCCTGTATAGCTCCTGGTGGACGAGCCATGAATCAGTTATCCACATACATCACAAACATAACCACTGTAGAAACACAAGGATTTGGGGCACATTAAAAACTCTATAAACATTCCTGATTTAGCAACAGTTTAGTTTCTAAATTTTCTCCCTGGACATGTTTGACTTTAGTCCCCCATGTTACCAGTGGTTACGGAGCAGTACTCCAACATCAGAGCAGCAGCTCCAGAAAGTGAAAGCTGTGGTTCAGCACAAGCAGCATCTCGAGGGAAACAACCCGGGAGACCTGCAGCAAACACAGAGGAGCACAGCAACATGGAAACAAAGGCTCAATGTGGCTTCAGGAAGTTATCTGCATTCATCAAAAATGTAAACATACTCTGAATCCATCTTTTGTCTGCTGTAAATCTATATTAGGCACTGCATGTCCCTGGGTTAATAATGAGTCTCTGGGCGGGAACAAGAGGACATGATGATCAACAGTTGGCACAGCGAGGCTGATCGCAGCAGGCGGTGCTGTTGTGGCATAGCTGGTGTTAGAGCATGCCCAGCACCTGGCTGGTGCCCCGAGGGGAGCTGGCAGATGGTATTGACGCTGGGGTGTGCATCCTCATATACTGAGCACGGCTAAGCCTTAGTCTTTGGGAGAGAACGCAAAGGAGGAGAGTGCCTGCAGGTGAGGACAGGAAGCAGTGCCAGACAGGGGACTCCAATGGACCGGGCTGGAGAGGGGCTACAGAGGTCAAAATATGCCCCAGGCAGACAGATGTTTCAGCTCATTCGGGCTATTAAAGCAAGTCTGCATACTTAACAGAACTGAATTATTTATGTATGCATCTTTCTGTAACCTTACTTTAACCCGTTTGCAATATTTTCTGGGCCCATGCTACTATGCATAAGCCCGGCTCATGCTAAACATACACTGCAGACGGTTTTGGTGCATCTATATGTTCTGCAAGGCTGAGCGCGGTTTAGAAACACATAGAGATTGCCAAGAGTGTCATTTACACACCGCCTGATGAGTGCTTATCCATGGGGACCTTTGAGCTCAAAATGTCATTGGCTGATGCTCCTCTGAGCGCACATAAAGGTCACCAGTGACACTGGCTCCTTATCGATTCCCAATCTACCATCATAATGCCCGACAATTACAGACGGAACTGAAATTCTAATCATGGAAATGCATTCAGTGTGAGGATGTATCTGGAATTGTAATGTTGTGCAAATACACGTATAATTCAATCTAAGGTCAGTGATTCCCCCGTGTGTTGATGGATACTTGAGCATTTTCCTACTGGTGCATCAACACGTGGTGTGATTTAATGATACTATTAATACTTTTCATATTACTTTTCATACTTTCCATGTAAATAACAGTGCTATTAAAGTTGAAAGAAGCTTTAATCATAATGGCTACCATTTTGTTTTTGTTTCTGTTACAAAGTAGGGCTGTCAATCGATTAAAAAAAATTAACTAATTAATTGCACAATTTGCTGTCATTAATCGCGATTAATCGCTTTTTTAAATTGAGACTGAAGCTTGTAATAATGGATATTTAAATGCTAAATCACTTAACTTTGCAAATATGAAGAAAAAAAACAAACAAGGAAAGGTTCTGCTAAGTTCAGAATGTTTAATATCTTTCAGAACAACAGCAGCAACAATTTGGCTTAGTCCTGCTGAAGGCTGCTGGAAACGGCTAGAAACTGTCTGACTTGAGAGCAGATTTTTGTCACCTGCTCTCGTCTACTTTACAGGCGAGGCGCAGTTCATCTCCAACGAGCCTATGTTCAGTCGGCGGCAGGGCAGTCGGGACTCACCCGGAAATGGCGAGCGGAATAAGGTGACTAGTCTCTCAAAATCTGACAAAAATCTTTTAAACTGACCTTTGTTGAGCTGAAATGAAGACAGATTCAGCAACTGCAAGGCCTATTTCTCGCTTAAAATGTTTTCAGAAACATGTTTCAGTGAACTATTTTAGTACAATATGAGATCGTATTCTGAACGGCCGCCATGACAGTCTGGCTCTCAATATCCGGACAAAACAAACCCATGTGACGCGTTCGTCCAATCAGCTGCCGGTTTTCATTACTTGGGCAACAATACAGAGTAGCGCCGCCTGCTGTTATGTAGACGTATTACGTTTCTCAGCCGCCACATGAAGTAAACAAACACAGCTGCGTTAATTTCGTTAATTTTTTTTAACGAGTTAAATATTAAAAAATTAAACGCAAAAATGAACGCGTTAATTTTGACAGCCCTATTACAAAGATATATATTTTATCTATGATATGTCATCAACTGGAGCACTAAGAAGCTCTTATCTGAAGAAAAAATGTTGCACACACAGTAGCTCTTATCATTTGTAGTATACATTTCAAATACGTTGATAGCACAATGTAATTAAATGCATGTCGGCATCAGACTGGCACATACTTATTTACAACTATAGACATTTTCATATTTTAAAGAAGCAAAATATAAACAAACAAACAGAGCTCTGTGGCTGTAAGGAGAGGGTGAGTGTGTATGAAGTGGCCTGTTGCCTGCCTGAGCACAGATGGTGGCAGAGCAGGATGTACCGACCTGTACATTTGCCCACAGGCGCGTGCACACATTCACACTCACACACACACATACATACATGCAGAATGATCACATATGCATGGATGCATATGTAAATACTACCCTCTTACATACACAAACACACATAGGTGCTGATCAGCCAAGTTAGGAGCTCACTGTATGGCACAGGAAGAGACTGCAGAAAGACAGATTGGTCATTTAAGAAGGTGTCACACGTGTTTTACTAAGATCAGGAGTCAAAGCCCAACATACAGTTTCTTTCGTTTTTTAAAAGGTAACGCAAGACATCCAGACATGTCAATCAAAGGCTGACTGCGGTTCACAGAGACATCCAAGGCCAAGCAGGATAATTAGTGCGCTGGAACAATCAATACTCCTCGTGTGGGGGTTGAATGTGGAGGGAAAAAAGCAATCTAAGGAACATTTGGAAGAGAACTGCTAGGGAAAGCAAAATCCAAACAGGCGGCATACATTACAAAGAGAGAGATTTGCATCAGTGGGATGGTTTCCGCTCGCTGTAAAGTAATGAGTACATACTGGGTGCAGGATGTCCTGCTTTTTAGATCTATATTAAAACCACTACTATTCATTATTTATATTCTACACAGAGAGGTACACAACATATTGATTACTAACAGAAGCTATTGAGAGATCCTCAGTAAGCATACAGACAAGTGGTAGAGACGGGAGACAAATGACAGGGCGTAAAGACAGGAAGACGGATAGATAGGTAGATGAATGAAGGCGAGGGTTTAGCCGATCGATTGGCAGAGGAAGAGTGGAGCTCCCTCGGGGGGAGTGGGGCCTTTTTAGCACCGTGTGAGAATAGAAGGATGACATGTTTCCCCTTCAAGGTACTGAGTATGTGAGGGAGGGTTTTGCCATCATGGCCAGGATGGAAAGATGCATGTGAGGAGAGTGTGTGGCCACGGCGCTCTGTGGCGTGACAGACGGTGATAGCGAGTGACAAACAGAGCTCTCCGAGAGAGGAGAGGAAGACCTACTGGTTCTCCAGACTCCAGCTCCCCGCCACGGCTCTGGGATATCAGCCATGCCCTGCCCATCCCCGCTCAGTTACAGCCATCAAGAGAAACACGGAGCTTTTGATTTGATCTGAAGGCTTTTTGATACATCATCCCGTCGTCCCGAAACCCCATTAAAATGGGCCAAAAGAGCACGACAAGCATACCTGAAGTCAGCCCTATGCAGTGAGGTGTGGAGGGTGGAAGCAGGAGGGGGGAAACATATTGTGGTCACAGCCAATTCTGCTGCTTGTGGGGTGGAAAGCATCATGACATCCTTTCAAACCAAATGACACATAAAAACAGTTCAATTACAACATTATTATTGTTAACAATAATTCATTATTAAGAATTCTACTATCCAGAAATATTTAACACAACAAAATATAACAAAGAAAGTGTGCAGCTGTCACTACCGCTATATGTATGAATAAATATGCCATTTACATATACTAGGTTGAGTGATGGAAACATTGGCTTCTGTGGAAATAGAGGATTGCTCCCCGATTTCCAGAATAATAAGAATTTGTAGTGGCAACCCCTACTCACAAAAAGGCATAAATGAAAACATGATGTGGGCGTCGACCCCCATCCCTGTCGCAGATTAAGGTTCTGACACTCAGGAGGAGGAAATCCATTTGAGCGAACAAAATAAATAAAACATTGAGTTGCACCATTGGCAACAGCTTTACTATTATTAGAAGACCGATAGGAGCAGGAGAGACAGAGGTGGAAAAGCTCCAACTGTGTCCAGACAGGCCAGACTCACATGTATAACCCAGTCTGAAAATGATATTGTAAAGCCAGAGGCTCTATACAGAGCGCTACACGCACACTTCATTCATTTATATTATCATCAGAGTTCACAAAAGTGAGATAAAATAGATTTATTAATTTGAAATAATAAACATCTAGTAGAGAATATTATTAAGGATATCATTATAAAAAAAAAATGCTAACAGGCTTCTGGCTGCAGCTTCATATTTAGCGTACACTAACGCGTTGGTATTAATCCTCCCATCTAACTCTTGGTAAAAATACGAATACTGTTTTTTCCCCAAAATGTCAAACTGTGCCTTTAAAAAGATGATGGAAAATCATCCAGAACTCAATGTGGACATTGGTGACAAAACGTCACTTTAACAGAGGTCCAATCGGTAAAGGTGTTTCCTTTTTACAACATAAACACGCCCACATTTGCTTCACACATTAAAGCCTTTTAGCCTGCTATGCACAGTTGTCCATTGTCTCTCTTAATTGATGTCAGAGCCCTAAGGTGCATTAGTGTGTTACAGGATGTGCCCATGCTTGTAGCACCTGGCCTCACCCACCAGCTGCACAATACAGCCAGAGCATATCGATTATAGTGCTCATAGAGGCAGAATAAAAGATGGGGGGGGGGTATTTTTTCTGGCTGACCTGTTTGAGCGATAGTAAGGGACAATATTCGCCACGGTGGGCAGAAGATCTACTATAGAGGGTTCTTCATCTGGCTTTTTCATAGCCTGCAGGAGCTCCTAAAAGTAAGACTGATTTATTGAATTAAGGAGAGAAAAGGGAGGTGGAGAGCATGCATCCCACAAATCACTCACACCGTCCAATCTGCAAACATGGCACATCTCTACTGGTCAGTTTAAGTTATGCACTATCACATGCAGGCATTTAAAATCATGCTATCCAATCCCACCTGGAAGTCAGAAGATCAATGGAAAGATTCAGTTCATATCAAATTCTCACTTTGCTTGATTAAGTTAGCATCTTTTTCATCTCACCAGCAGAGTGTGAAAAAAAGAAAATTGAGATTAGGCATTTTATCAGATATTCCAAAATCTAATTAAAGCAAAATGATTCGTCCACATATAATTGCTCAAATCCAGAGCCCATAACCCCCCCTGCGTGTCTGACTGGATATTCATCACCGCTAGAGGATTTAATCCATTTAGCAGCCAAGTAGAGGAAAATGTGGGGATGATAATAAATATATAAACTAGCTCATCTTGGATGGGGAAAAAAGTGTGCTCACCACACACCCAGTGAAGGTTGTAAATGTGTGCAGTAAAAGCAAGGAAACAGGCACAATGTGGCACTTGGACACAGCAATGTTACTGCCACAGTGGGGCAGTAGTCCATTACAATTTTAAAAAGTACTGTAGTATAAAATCTCCTCAGCAGCAGTATTCACTGCATATTTCATCTGGCAAGAAATAGTGTTGATGGTTAGTAAGGCTTGCATCTGTCGTTGGGAATAAAAAAATTAAAAATGAATAGAACCATAGGACTTCACAAACAGTGATTACGGCTCAGAGCTCTCAAGAGGGTCCTCCATTAACCAACTCTGCACAAATCAATGTTTATGACCATCATAAAAAAACTGCAAAACTAGAAAGCCCCCAAAGCCCGACTCATCCATAAAATCTGTTGTTTACACACCGTATTCAACCAGCTTCAAGCTGATTTAACCTGAAACCAGTCCACTAGCCCTTCATCTCCCTGCTGTAAGTGACCCTGCAGTTTAGTCCCAATAACCACACATGAAGAACAATGAGGCACTGGTATTATTGCCCACAGTTAAACTGACCTTGATTTGGAAATATATTACAAGCATCACAAAGATATTCACTACTACTGTTTGAAGCAGAATTTAGAGGAGAGTAGGCCAAAGCTGTGTGGAGTAGCAAGCGAGTTTGTAGTACATGGAATTGCCTATTATATGTAAATAAAATAAATACATGTTTTTTACTACTACAAAATGCCACATTTGAACAGTTTGGTTAATTAAAAAAATATTTTACAAATTAAAAGAACAGTATGATTTCTGCCCACATGAAAAGGTCATAAAGATGAATCATAAGATTGAGGTCCTTTACTCTGGGTGATTGTTCACCTTGACTTACTTTCCTTGTAATAGTAGCACAGTAAGAATAATATTCATTTAATAAGCCATCCTATAGAACAATATTTGCCATCTTGATTCAAGAAAAAAATAAATTCAAGTTGTAGTTTTCTAAAAGGGGGTTTAGTCAAACTATTTTTTTATGTAAATGATTCCATTGACATTAAAATAATATTTTAACAGGTAATCTCAATGACCTCTTGATCTGAGTATAACAAAATAAAGGATTAACTAACATACAGTATGAGACAAATCTACACAAAATATCAGCTTTGTTTCTGTAATAATCTTTAAGGTTGTTGTACAAAATACGTAAATCTCCCAATTATATTTTTGTAGATAAGGCCTAGATATTATAAAACCATTAGAGTTTAAATAAATGTTTAATACAAATACAGTGGTTGGATATTTGAAGAAAAGGCAACAGAAAATGTAATAGGATACACATAGTTACACAGGAAAGGGTAAAGAAAGCATGGATTATTCATGTCTATTCCCACAGTGCAAACAGCTCCTTTTTGATGGATTGTGCCAGGGGCGCTCCTCTCCGCTCAATACCAACAGTCCCAGGCAGCCGAGCCTCATGCTGCTCCACGCAGCCGGGATGATGAGCTCCCCCAGAATCACAGACAGGGCCAGCGGCTCTCATCTCCCCTCTATACGCAGACATAATGATAGTGTGTGGTCTGAGGTGAACCTAAATTTAAACTAGAGTATCAGGAGGAGGCTAGTAGAGCCGAGAGAAAGCCGACAAGTGCTGACGGTGTTCGACTGAGCTTGTTTTAGTTTAACTGCGGGAGAGGAAGTAACACGAATGGGGCATAAGGGTCTGTCATACCAATTACATGACAGGTGGAGGTGCAGGGAGGCGGTGAAAGGTACGCAAAGTCATTGTCAGCTTCAGTACAGTTCAGTAACATGTACAGAACATATTTCTCTGCACCAGTTTGTTATCCAGAAAGAGACTTTGGAGTGTGTGTCTTTGTGTGGATGGGCGAGCTCACCTGGACTGGCTCCAAACAGTAGCTGTGGAAAGGCTGCAGGGGTGTTAACGTGAGAGGGTTGTGATAATCTGACTGTCAGCCAGTACCATCACTACAGACAAAAAGACTGATATATTGAAAATGTTATTCATGTTTTATTCAGATTTGTGCCATATTTTGTTACCGGTCTTATGTTGTTTGTTTTTTAACATTGACCTGTACAGTATGCATTTATTGGCAGGACACTCTTGAAAAAGAGATGTATAAGCTAATTGAGGCTTTCTTGGTTAGATAAAGGTTCATTTATAAAAACTAGAGAATAGAGAACAAGGACATCTAATTTGTGATGCCATACAAGTAGAGAAAATAAAGGAAATAATTGGAAACTATAGAATGAAACATACAGTATCTGAGTCAAGTGAATACATGCAGATAAAACGGGTTTAAAGGAAGCTCTTCTGACTCCTGCCTTCAATGACGTGCTCAGTCTGCCGCTGAAATAGCTTTCCCTCTACATGAGCTCTGAACTGAGGGTGAACCTGAGCTTTTTTCCATTTCTATTTAAAAGGAGGCCTATCTGTAGACAGCAGGAGCCGTTGTCAAATTTCTCTTGGCAGAGGATTTAAAAGACGTTCAATATAAAGAAATCCAACACGATGCGGGTCAAATCTCAATAACAAATACTGCCTGAAGCCATCAACACCCCAGACAGCAAGTGATATTGCAGACTTTCTGGGCGCTGATGAGAAAATGAGCCATCCTGAAATGTCACACTTTCAACACATTCCATGCCATCTCCTAGCATTCAGCAGGTAAAGATGGATGAATTCCTCTAATGGTCAACTAACCATTCAAAAGACCTTAGCAACAGTTAGAAACCTTCACGCTGCGGACCTGATCGTCAACCCGTGACTTTGTAGTCCTCCAATGAGCTTGCTTCGTCGCATAGGGGAGGAGGCAGTCGTAGGCAAATCAAGCAGGGACTCAGACAAAGGAAGGAGGCTTCAGAAACATTGTTGGATCATCAGTATTCCTTCCACATCCACTGCTATCACTTCACAAACTCATTGAAAGCCCTATGTAGACTCATGTATAATTATTGTGTCACTTAACAGGCACACACTATGCTCCATGAATGAGCAGACCCATGCTTGACAATTATCATCAACACAAGGTTTTTCCTGGGCTGGTAAGCGCATCAAGGTAAAGCAATTTTTACACAGATATGTACATTTTGCTGCCAATATTACCTTTAAAGTATAGAGGGAAAATGTTGCATTAACATTCAGAAAGAGGTCAGTCAAGTAGTCAAGCAATAGATTCTCAGAAGCATAAGACCAATTTTTCACCTGCAAATTGATGTTCTTCCTCAGTCGAATAAATAAATAAATAAATAAATAAATAAATAAAAGGAGCACCTTGTTCAATTGTACTTGTCTGTTCAAAAATGGAGCACAAAATGGCAACATTAAAGAACTGCTTGTGTATTGCTAAGACCACAGGGTCAAAATTAAATGATTTATTAAAAATGTAATAACAATAACTTATAACAATAACTTATTTCACCAGTAAATTCCTGTTAAATGAAAACAAAAAAAACACTGGATGGGAAAAGGGTATTTACAATTAACTTTGAATGCAGCCCGAGGCTGGCGAGGCTGAGTGTGTTGTTTTTCAGACAACGGCAGCTACAGTCTGGTGTAAGAATCCTCTCCAGTGAAATACAGACACACTTTTACATCGTTTAGCTGTCAGCATTTTAACCACGTTTACTCCTGCTAGCTAACGTTAGGCTAACGTTACCTGCTGTCGAATGTAGTGTTAACTATCGTCCCATGCGGCGATGTTTCAGTTCCCTCTAACGTCCGTTTTCGGAGCATCAGAGAGAAGCGCAGGCATTTAAGTGGCACCTAAATAAGGCACCGAAATCCGTGTTGCTATTCGGTCCAGTAGATAACGGTTGTTAAGGCACCGGTGCCGTATTAGCACCGGTCTCGGACCCCCCTCACTCTGTAGCTAAAACAGAGAGCTCAAATCACACAGGGTTGAAAAAGGAGCTGCAACAATGTGCAGTACAACAAAAATATGATTTTTTTAAACATGTAAACCTATTCTGGTACAACCTCTAAAAACAATTATGAACCTGAAAATGAGCATAATATGAGCACTTTAAGAAGTGTAGAATAATGTTCTTACTAGTTGCAGATAAATATAATAAGAATGTAAAAGGTTTCCATAAGAGACCAAGGACACTATTTTAATGATCTGAAACGCAAGTATCAAACGTGAAACGCAAGTAGCTTTGTGGGCGGATCTTGGGCGCTGTTGCTATTATACCAGCGGGATAAATGACTCTTGCGCCCGACGCAAATCTAAAATGGGTTGGTCTGAAGTATCTAGGTGTGGTTTGGGCGTAACGTGCAAAAACCAATCAGAGCGTCATCTCACATCCCCTTTTAGAGCAGGCGCGCTTGTTCCATGGCGGATTGCTATTATGACGCCGGATTTGCCTGGCGCACGCCAGCGAGAGCTGTCTGGGATGCGGCAAAGTAATAAATGCCCATCTTGACCGGGTGGCGATGTTGCTGCGGCCTCTCGGGCGCATCTCCTCAAGTCTGGAGAGGATTGCTGCAGCCATGGAGCGTGGGCCTCCAAACGCTCCACCTGCTCCTGTTGTGCCCATTCCTCCTCCCCCCACTCCATCTCCGTCCACCCGCTCCATCAGGAGCACATCGCGCATTGCCACTCCCAGCCCAGATCCTGCCAGTGTCCAATCCCGCCGTAGTTCAACATCACGTCTCCTTAAGTCCTCTAATATTTCCTCATTTATGTCATCAACACATCCATGATTCATGGAAATGTTGTGTAAAACACAAGCCATAAAGAATGCTGCGACTTTTTGAGGACTGTACACCTGAAGCGCATTTTCAGAAATACTTTTCCTTGTAATTATGTATGGTTTGCAATGGGAGGTGTTGCGTCCGTGTAGATGAGAGAAGCAAAGTGTATGCGTGTTGTGAACACGCTACATTATGGACAAGCATGCGCCCCTAAAATAGCATCTGAATAACGCGCCACTGACTTTAGACTAGCACCACTGACTTTAGACCAGGTTTTTTCCTGGAAACTGCAAAATAGCACCAGGGAACGTTTGAACACGCCTCCTCTTTTCGCTGACAATTGCAGGCAATTGTGCTGAGTGCAAGATAGGGCCCCAAGTGTGTTTTGGTGTATGCTTATTGCACAGAGTTGTGTGCTGTCATAGATGGTGGTTCCCCGAATAAAGGAAACTGACGCACAGAAGCTTTAGCTCAAGCTATAACTATAGAGTAGTTAAAGGTCATGAGTCACGAGCAAAGTACATTGGGTAATACTAACAAATGAAACAGGAACAGAATGTACCGCTTCGCGTGAGAGCAAATGAGGACGAGACATAATACAGTGACCCCCACCCTGGCATGTGTTGTGTGAAGGTAACAGTCCCGGTGCGGGACAAGAAGACAACGCCCCAGAGGGAGGAGGGGTATACGAGTTTAGAGAAAGGATAGAATGGGGCTGACAAGGTCTGACAGTTTAGAGATACATGGACCGGCTCCGGCTTTATGTCTGTTGCTACTAGGGAAACTTAGTCTCTGCGTGCTTTGTGATCCCACAGATCTGTGTATTGAAAGTCCAATGTTTGACTGATTAAACTAATGTATTTTATCATCTTATTCATCTTATTATATCATCTTATTTGGCTCTTGCTTAGGATCAACGTAATACCAATTTAACGAATGCGCGGGGATATATAGGTCTTTTATTGGAGTCAGACACATTATCCCAAAAGGAGGGACAGAGAGGAGGAAATCCAAACAGAAGCAACCCACATTTCCCAAAAACTAAGAATTATTTGAATACAAATTTGCATCATTGCACTTTAACACAGCTCTGTATTTCACTTTGTGGCTGAAAATGAAAAATAACATCTAAAAAATACATCTAAAGCACTAGAGGCATTAAATCCAAACCTCAGCATAATGTTCATTAGTTGGCCAAAGCTCCACAAACAGCTTAATAATTTTACGATTTAGTGCCTGCACACCAGCAGTGATCTCAATCAACTGTGATATCTCATATCAGTTATAGAGTCAGTCATATCTTCTCTATTTTGACATGTTCCATGCTGGTAACTCCTTTCAGATTGCAGCATCAATAACATGCAGGGGTGCTAATAATGGCACGCTTCAGAGCGCTGCATTTAGAACAGTTTCATGCATCTTTGAACAGAAATACTGAAACACTCCTCCCTGTTTCTTCTCTACCACATTCAATTACAGGATTAAAAGACCAGCATCCGATTGTATTGCATAGGATTGCCTGAAAGCATTTATGGCCTGTAGCATGTCACATACAATTAAAATTCAGAAGGGATTTGCCAAAAATCATTCTAATGAAACGAGCCGCAACAAGTTGTTAACCTTGACCCAGACAGATCATGTTCTGTGTTCTGAGCTCGTAATGTACAATCTGAAGCTGGGCCCACACAACAGTACTCAATAACTCCATTCTATTTGGTGGTGTTATAGTCTTTGGCTGCTCACCCTGCCTGTAGGCCTGCAGCTCCTGGAGCTCCATGTAGAGTCTTTCCTCCCAGGAGGGGCTGTGTGTGGGCTGGCAGGTCACCTCCCAACTCCTCTGCCCACCAGACGCATCCACTCCACTCTGCCTGTGAATGCAGAGATGCAAACGCAACATGCTGAAGAGATAACACTTATAGGATTGTCGTTGTTTTGAGGAACTCTTTCTCTAAACTGTATGTTGGAAAGCTGAGATGCATGCTTCCTGCATATTTTTCTTCAGGGCTGCTGTACAATACAGTACAGTTCAGTATACATTATGACATAACTGTTTGTTACCAGCAAAGTAACCTCATTTCTCTAGACACAGGTTAAGGCCTTTGAAAACAAATCAGTACACAATATGTATTAATTCATTGTGTGCACATTTGCGGCACAGTTTGACCATCTTTTTAAAATTCTCGAGGAGGCAGAGACCCAAGAGTTTTCTTTCACTGAAATAACACTGTTGTCTTTCGCAACATGTTATAAAACACACATCCGCAGAAATCAGTCCAGCTCAAAATGCCTCACTAATCACATGAACAGTCCTCCATACTCCAAACCTTTGAACAGGCTAATCAAATGTGCTCCCTCTCCCTTCAGAGGCCTAATCCCTCTTAGCGAGGACATAAGAAACGTGCCACCTGCTTCCAGTCGCACAGCTCGAGGCCTGACTGCCCTTGTGACACCACACTGCCCTTAATCTCTTGAACAAATGCATAGCTTCATCTAGATGCCACTGCTGGATCTGGACTCACCACAGCATACATACATATTTCCACCATCGCTCGCCAAACTCACAATCCCTTGAACTGGGGTTGCAGGCTGGGATTAATAGACTTTGACCCCGAATAGCCAATAGAAATTAATAAAACATAAGCGTTTTTCGTAGGCCAAAGTCTGTGAGGGAAAGTAACACCTAACATTTGTCTGCAATCTCATATTTACATTTAAAAAGTTTTTGCTTGCTGTAATAATTCCTCATGTTCATAATGGCCCTTACAATGTCTCTTTCTAATGTACTTCCGATGTAAATGGGACACAATCTGCTATGCTATCTATGAAGCTTTTTCCAAACTCAACATCTGTTCTAGATTCCCAAATTGGCAAGATGAACCATGTATGGTCAAATGGGATTACTGCACATCAACTGGCTACTGCACTCAAGCAGCATATATATTAACTACTTAACTTTTCACAAAAATTAACATCATCTGAAGTCAGGTATATGAACCTTTTAGGAGAATGCATGTGCTGAGCCTGTGTCACTGCTCTCAGTTGGGACGATGACGTACGGTATTTGTGAAATGTATGAGAATAAATTTAGTATGAAGCATCAAACTATACAGAATTGTATTTGACATGTTTAATTCTCTACAGTATCTAAACGCTGCATACATAAAAACATGACTCAACAGTCAACAGTAAATGAGATAAATTGTGTATTTTGTGTTAAAAAGAGCACAGTGCTGTCATCTTCCACAAACTGCCTACACAATACTTTCAGGATCAAATAAGACCAGGCTGAGATCTGAGTATACTGAAAATATAATAGAGCAGTAGTGTTCAGATGGATCTTTCTATCAAAGTTGCCTTTAATTTGCCCTTACAGTAGCCCATTCAGGATAACATGGGATGTTTAAATTGGAGATGTCAGGCTGCATTAGCATCCAGGCAGACTCTGCACCCAGAGGACTCAGCAGTGCCGGGAAAATCAGTCATTAAATTTGCAGGCGCTCTGCAGAGCTCCACTGTCTGCTTATGGGATGAGGGACAGCATTTTATGGCCAGGATGCATTTACCACAGCACAGGTTCATATTTCTGATTCACCCCACAGATAAAGAGTCGCCTGTAACATATGACACAGAGGCCCAGAGTAGTTTTGGTGAAGTTAAGTTGTACAAAGATGAGCAATATATTTTTATTTCTGAATTTTGAAAGAGACAGTGTGCAGTCTTTGAACAGCAGGGTCTTGAAAGCGCGCATTCAATATTTACAGAATACTAATAAGACACAAGCTACCAAAAAGGACTGTGCTAAAAATACACGTTTGCCTGATCTTCATGCTTAGAATAAGAGGTGTTCACATTATTATACTGTAGGCTTTAGAAACTGTTTACACAAAAAGAAGGTAAAAGCTTAGCGCCATTAATAGGCCGTCATTTTTGACAAAATTATTCAGCAACAATCAATGAACTACTGTTTGAAAGTCAGCGGGCACTTTATTAGGTACACCTGTACAATCTAATGCAATCCAATACAGTTCTGCCATAAAGTCTATTTTCATGATGCCTATAATGTTCACACTGTCATAGAGTATTATAATTCAATTATCTGCTTTAGCACGGAGGTCATAGTTAGTGGTACTCAACTTAAATGTATGTTGCTTGAAAGTTATAAGTGAGTTGATTAAATGTTATTTTGGTATTGCTTATTGTTCCGGACCTCTGACCTTGAATGCAGATGCAGACCTTTTGAGTAATACGTTTGAGAACCCTAATATTTGCTCACTAAATAATGTGCAATTTACTCCCTCGTAGAAAATGCTGTTCAGTATTCACACTATAAAAAGGTGACTGCAAAACAAATTGCAATTTATGAATCTTTTCAAATTTGTTGTTGTGGCAGCCATTATTTGCGGCATACAGTATTCACAATTGTTGCTCTGCCATTATCCTTGATTGCTGGCGTGATATTTGTCACTCTGCTGGCTTCGGCAGCTAAACATTGACTTTGTTTACAGCGCTTTGTTCATCTATTGTAAACAAAGGATTTTTGTTGTTTCTCATTTCAAGTGCCCTTCCCCCGTCTACCTTTTGTCTCTGAAAGCCCTGGTTTGTTGTTAGAAGCCTTCAATTGGAGTCTGCCCCCTCTCCTGCCTCAAAGCCAGTCGCAGATGAAACATTTATGACTGTATGCCTTGAAAACCTCCATTTGAAGTGCTGCTGTTCCTCTGATGCTACCCCCACTGATGGCAACTGCGTCTGCCGCCTTCATTCGACCGGCTCTTTTCCTCACAGTGGGAGTGCAAATCAGGGAGAGAAGGTGGGACGGTGTCCATGCTTTACACTCCTTCAGTGGTATTCATTAATCAAGGACAGATTTCTTTTGTGCCTGTGTGCAATAAGACATTGATTAGCTGCTTTTAAAAGCCACTGACTGTAAAGCCGCCCCCACACAGTTCTCTCACAGTATAGCAATGTGTTTGCATATTTCTGTAGGTTTCTGGAAAAGATCATATCACAGGAAACACCTGTAATGTTGTGCCTGATAGCCTTAATTGTAAAGGTTATGATCACTTGCTGGATTCCCTTTCATTTCAGCTGGAGATAAATTATCAAGTATTACCCTCTTTTGCTCATTGAGAGTAAAGCCAGAATATTATTTTTTCAAAATGATCAAGACTCTAGTGGCATTTTAGCACACTTTCCCAAAGAAATGTAAAAAGTAAAAAAGGGAATCAATCTAAACATTGTAAGACCCATTAAGAATTTTATGGGAATATTCACATTTTCAAAATTTTAGAAACTTTAGCTGAATCCTTGAAAACTTCACGCAGGTTCACAGAAAGAGTCCCAGATGTTATTCATGTTGTTTATTAATAGGGTTGTGTAATCTTCAAATAGGTGTATTTTGGATATAGATCACTGGATTTAGATATGATACTTTATCATACTATTTCAAACAGGTGTGAACCATTGAATTATTCAGCGGTGAAGGATTTAATCACCATGCACAGTAATGACGGCAACCCCTGTTCCAGGGCCAAACATGTGGGCTCTCCATGTTTCCCAACGCCTCTCTATCCCCAAGATCCTCAGTAATCTAAAAAGATGTTTTCACACATTCCTTTGGACGGTTGTGAAATATGCAAACAGAGGAAACAATAAAAACAATACGCTATGGAGTGAATGAGTAACATGCACCAGCTGTTTATGGCATTATCATCCACAACATGTTCATATCAGCAGAACAAGAAAAAAATAGTTTAAAAAAATAAGGAAATCGCTCAGCAAGATGAGAAGAAGATAAAACGGTTAGGTTGCTTTACAATCTGCAACATAAACACTACATAGAAAAAAAAAAAAAAAAATATATATATATATATATATATATAAAAAAACATAATTTACATTTGCACATTAACACTTATAGGAGAATTCCTGTGTTCAAAGACCTTGGCAAAGCCTGCTCTCATGCACCAAGTCACACTGGTTCCTAAGCAACAAGTAATTTCACAACACATAACTGTTGTACGTGCAGCCGTAGCTTTTCATAGCAGGGTTTCAAGCTAATTTAAAGTCACATCTGATGGCAACCTTGAGCCACTCAATACTGATCAAAAACCTCTGTTCAGAGCTGGGGGGGGCGATGTCACACTTGTCACTGGAATAATTAGTTGAGGACAATGAAGCACAATGAAGCAGCATTTATCTTCAGCAGCAAGGTCTTCTCCAGCGCCACGTGAATCAACATTCCCCTGCACAACCTGCGGTTTCCAGGCGCAGGTTGCTGAGTTGAAGCAATTATAATGACAACCAACCCATCACAGGCATCACCATCAGCTTTTAGAGTTATCAAAATATTCAGGGGGAAACCTCATGCTCAAGTTTGAATGATTCAGCAAGACGGATATGATCGTACTGCGCGTGAAGACTATTCAAGTTAAATGGATGTGAAAGAGAGTGATGTCATAATAACATAACGCCTTGGCAGTAAACTGGAGACACACTGTTAAAACTCAGTCAATGTAATCATTATTTATATAATACATTTGCATAAATCAACAGGAACTAGCTGTTACATTTGGAATTATGTATTTAAGCCTGGTGATATTCTAGTTTTCTTAGTGTTAACAAATCCCATTAAAGGCATAAAACAACAATTAATTGATACTACTAATAAGTCAGTTCAGTGTAGTCAAAGGCTAATGTCCAGTGTTGTCCAAAAAGGGTTAAAATATTTTCTAAAAACAGTAGTCTCCAACAAATGCACTATTTACTCCTGTCTGAGTACCATTTGCTCAAAACTACAGAGTCCAGTTGTTTTTTTAACAAATTATCAACCCTAAGTATGAGAGATTGAGATGAGAAAAATACATGTTGGTTTTCATCTTTTCACGGTATTTGTTGAGAATAAGAAAAATATAGAATATCGCCAGTCTTGTCTCTCAAGTGTTTTCTATACTAATCCGTGTCATGTGTTGTATGTCTTAGTATTTTATCAGCAGAACTCACGGATAATCTTTAAAAAGATGTTTGCTGCAGTGGATTGACCTTGACAAAGTGCAAAGTTTGACACAAAAACAAGTCAATCAATACAAACCAAAAATCTGACTTTTTTTTCATGACAAACATGTCGTTGTACCTCATAGCTACAAAATCATGTGTTACTAATTACATTAATGGGGGCTCCATTCTATTCCAGAGCAGCGCCACTGTCACAGCTAAATGGAATGTAGCCATCGTTAATGTTATTGTAACTGGGTCTACTGATTATACTGTTTGAGTAAAAAGGGGAAGTACACATATATGAAAGTAAAATATATATTGTTACAAGGCTATGCTAACCAGGGCTCGTAACACAAAGGAACACAGCTAACACTAAAGGCTAAACTAGCCTGAACATGAATCCCTCTGTCTCCTTTTCCCTGCGTGTTGCATTTAACATGAGACCTTAACTGGCCTGGACGAGTGTGTACTTTCCTGTTTCTAGAGGGGTTTGTGCTGTGTTAAACTGACTCACCCAGCCGCTGATTCAATTTGCGTTCCGCGTTCTGGAGCCGGGCTTGCTGGCATCGGTCACCGGGAGGGACGGCAGGCTCGTGGGCACCGAGTAGCTCCAGGGTCTTTTCCGCGAGCCGGCTCCTTGGCAGGTTACCAAAGTTGTGTTGTGGGAAAACAAGAATATTCTTTCAGCGTCTTTGTCTTCAATAGGGTTTCTCTGTGTGTCAGCGTGGTTCTTCCACCGGAAACAATCTCAATCTGAGCCTCAGCACTGGCCCTCTCATCAGGCTAACTATACACACTGTCAGCTGACAGACTAAAAGATACCAATATATAAAGTAAAGCATTTAATTTTATGGAAACATGTCTTACTGTATCAGCCTTCTACCACCTTAAAAATACCGTAAGGATTAGGGACTTGTTGTCAAAACATGATCTATAAAAACTTGTACATGCTTTCATCTCTAGCAGGCTGGACTACTGTAGCACACAGATCACAAGTCTGTCTAAGAAATCATTCAGACACTTTTAGCTGATCCAGAATGCTGCAGCCAGAGTTGTACCAAGGACCAAAAAGGCAAAACGTATAACTCCAGTTCTCAGATCATTACATTGGCTACTAATTTCTCACAGAATCAACTTCAAAATTATATTGTAATATGTATACTGCTTGTCCATAAATCACTGAACGGTTTAGTTCCAAGATACTTATTAGATCTCCTGACCCAGTCTGAACCTTGCAGTCCTCTCAGGTTGGCTGGTTCTGGCAAACTGGCTGTTCCCAAAGTCAAAAATAAACATTCCGAAGCTGCCTTTAGCTTCTATGCTGCTCAAATGTGGAACAAATTTTAAGAAGAGCTTAGACTTGAGACAATGCTGATTACTTTAAAATCTAATCTAAAGACCAATGCTTTTAAGTCATTTCTATGTTTTTATTCTGTGTGCATTTAATTTTCTCTTTTGTTTTGTTTTTTGATTTACTTTTTGTAATCTGTACAACACATTGGGTTGCCTTTGTGTATGAAATGTGCTATTGCTTTGTCTACTGTATGCAGCATGACATATATTCTAAAGCAGTCCAATCCCCAAAAAAGTTATTTATTTTCACACTACTTTCTGCCAGGTATGTAGCTATAAGATGGCAGGGCAGTGGAAGTCTATCCTTACACTGCACTGTATTTTTCATTCTTGTTTTTTTTATTTATTTCATACCTGTCTTATTCTATGCGTTTTTATATTCTCTTTACTGAATGTTTTTAATTGTTTTTAATGGCTCTTTAATGTTTTATGTAAAGCACTTTGAATCAATTGTTGCTGAAATGTGCTACATACATAGGGCTGCCTTGCCTTGCCCATCCTTACCCTTGCCTCAGACTCTGAACATGATCCAACCATTTTGGTTTTGGGATTCAACAAAAAAAGCTCTGTGCTGTTGCTGATGGACAACAAACACCACTAGTTTAGTCTCACGGGACTCAAGACAAGTCAATAATTCAGAGCAGGGCGAGAAATTCTATAAGAAGGCAGGAATATAGTGGAAAAAGCAGGGAGGAAGTGCAAAGAGTAGATATGAGGGAGAATTGGGGCTTATTCATGTTTGCCTGTTTCTGACCCAGAGCAATAACATGTCAGCAGAGGCTTTCAGGGATTCTAGCTGTCAATCAACAAGACAATCAGTACAGAGGAAAATAACCAATTTTCATCCATTTTCTGTGGCTAGTGTTATATCACATAAGTACATGTGATATATGTGGGGGAATCTATGTACTACAGATTTACAGGAGACACAAGTGCAGACAATAGGCGATGGAGAATTGATCAGTGTCTTCAGCGCAAATGCAAATCACTGCAGAGAATATTTGCATGAGTCGTAGTTAGCAGCTTGATAACAGTATGAGTGATGATGTTAGATATTAAACTGGCTGCAGCACATGTACAACTGACAACCAGCCTGACAAATGATCGCTATAATTATCTACAAAAACAAATTCAACACACGGTACACAACAGATGATTTACCTCAAGGAGGGCAAAAGTCTCAGGTAACTGAAATATTGTAAGAACAAGGTAAATCCTTGTTGACTATAATTATTAGGGGAACATGTATTGAACTCAGGTGAAAACAAGAAACCTGCTCTGTTGTGGTTATGTATCTAGTTTTTTTTCTGTTTAAATTCAAAGCTTACATGTAATGAGAAATACCCTGATCGGGCAAATTCCAACATTCAGTGGAAACACAAACACGCATTTCATGACATAACTGCACAAAATCACAACCTGATACCACAGAACATCAATAGTAGAACAAAGGCTTTTGTACTTTAAAGCAAACAGCCAAAGGCATATAACGTCTAAATGTTGCTGCCTACTAAATAAAAGGAGGAGTCTTACAGTGCTGTACAGCTGCTGTTCTCCAGAGGCAGAAATTCCCAGCAGGTATAAGGCGGATATTTTGTCAGGATCAGGGAACACTTTGAAAAATAATGACGCTCTGTAGAGTTTCTTTATGTGTTGTGCATACCAATGGATCAATGGAAATGGTGAACAGGGTGAAATTCAAAGACTTTCTCTCAAATAGCACAAATACAAAGTAATTCTGGAAAATCATTTTCAATACTGTACTATAGTAAGACAATCTGACACAATGAATTAATTTGTTTGTATTATTTCACACAAGTTATCTCTTTATTGCACCACAGAAAATTATTCTCATTTTTAAAGATACATAAATGTATTCACTATTATAATTAGCTACAATAACAACACTTCTGAAGTGACTGCACCTTTGGGGTCTGTTAAGCAAACTAGCCCTGAAGTGCCACTATCCTTCCCCCATATGCACGCCACCTCCCATCTACTCACTGGGGCACGTACATGCAAATGACAATCTGTTGCCGTACTAATTAAGGTCTGGGTCATGTGAATGAGAGCTGCGTGAATCCTTGAGCTCAACGAGGCGTTTTTTTATGATCCAATCACACTGTGAGCAGCCTATTGAGGCAGGTAAGGACTGTGATCTTATGAAAAGTGTGGCCTAAATCATCTTTGAAGCAGCATTTCAAAATAAAAAAGAAGAAGCAACATGATGTATTCTGCCCTGCCCATAGCGTGCCCACAGGGGGTTTCCTTACTGGCTTATTGTCAAACCTCTCCGGGAAACGTGACTCAGTTGTCCACAGCAGTCATCCGGGGAATCAATACCATGATGTCACTGTGACAGCAAGTGGATATCAAAACCAATACTGATTATTCATCAGGGAAACCATAATCACAAATGCAGTAAAACAATACTTGGCAGATGTTCCCAAAAAGTGCATTAAAACATTACTGCTAAATTATTGCAATATTTATTTCTTCTGTGTGGATAATTCAATAATGGACTCTAGGCCCAGCTGCAAAAATAACATCACATATTGTCTATGGAGCCAAATTACAGAGCAGGTTTTGCTGAAAAAATAGCACACATGGTACAGCAGAAGGAAGTGACACAAACGTTGCTTTGACAATCAACTCCTCTCTTTTATCATCTGATCCTGACTCTGAAACACATCAGTTCAGATTATCATTTCATTACAGATCTGTTTCAAGTCTAACACTACAATCAAGCCTGACAGCAAATACTCTGGTTTAAGCATTAACATAAATTACACTTATACACTTACACTTTTTCTTGTGTCAGACCGTGTTTACCAGAACCTTATTAATGGCTGCTAGCATTCCTCCTTTAGTGTTGGATGAATACATGTGTCTTTGTTCAAGCGGTGACATGTGGAGAGCAGCCTTTTGCTAATGGAGTTTGGCGTGAGTGATCTTTGCAGGAGACCTACGCGGTGTGACGGCACTACAGTTGCTGTGGGATTTACCGCCTTCAGAGAACACCCAGATTCCCGGTCATCTGGGCATTTCTGCTGAACTGACTTTTACAAATCATCACGCTGACCACTTCCATGTCTTCAAAGCAATCACTGCAATCCATTAACGGTGACAGGAATGATGGGACTGGTTTTAGAAACTCCAAACGAAACTCTTCAATGTCTACACCTTTCTGTATTATGTAGCTATTTACAACTTAACTTAGCTAAGGTTATCAACATGAAGAAATATCTGGTGTTACATCAAACTGTCATAAAGCAGTTTACATCAACAGTGTAACATTTCCTTATCTCTTCATCTCAACAGCTCCAGTAACACTTCAAAAAGGAACATTTTATAGCTGCGAGTCAAAATCCCTCCGCCGACAGGAGACCTAGTAGAAACTAATAAGAAACCATCTTTCATGCTACAATAATTTCTGTTATGAAAAGAAAACTGATCTGACTGCTTTTGTGCCCAATGGAAGCAATGTGATCCTTCATATTGATCCAGTTCAGCTATGACGCAGAAGTCTCCGACATAATAATTCCTGTTGTAAGAAAATGAAAACGCTCTCGCATGTTGAGCAGGCACGTGTAATATTATGAATATTGCTGTACTTGTGATATTTATGTTCTTAAAGACCCATGCATATCCAGTATATATACCATTTCCAGAGAGGGAAAAAAAAATCCATGAACTCTTTATAGTGTAATCAGTCCACCAACAACACAAAATATGGCGTAAAAATTGCCATAGAGTTAATTCAACAGTTTCTGACACGGTTGAACAAAAATTAAAGATCACAAGCTTAAAAAACGCAGGATATATTGCAAACATTTTATTGCTATATATTATACATGGATTTAATAATAATGTCAATTGCCATTTTAATCTACTGATGTCATGCCAACACAAATGCATGCTATCCATGATAATTATGACATTAAAAACTATAATTTCACAATGGAGACACGAAACAATATGTAAATCTAGCGTGTGGCCAATGAGTGGGTGTTTATATGGTCACCATTATAAAGCCTCCTAATGTAGCCTTAGAAATATCCTAACACCACAGACATTTATTCTCTCTGTCTTTTGTACATAGCAGGATATTCCCCACAGCTGTTGATATCCGAGACAAGCTCTTGATTCAGCCTCATTCCAGCAGAGACATGTGAAAGTCAAGCGTCTCTAAACACACAGTGAGACGCGTTTGAGGCTTCAGACTATGAATACATTATTCATCAGAAAAATCTAACGCTTGCAGACCGGGAGGCATCCTCTCTTATGAAAACTGGTCAAACTCAGGCCCTGTGGCACAAATGATGCTCTGCTTAAAGGCATGCAACAAAAAAAACAGACACTGGATTTACAAACCCCAGGGAAGAGTCTCTCTTAAGTCGCTTAAGGTTTGTTTCTAGCTATGGATAATAATATGAACAGATAATAGACAAAACCTTTTTAAAATCTAATATTACATTACATTACATGTTTCTGCTTCTTAACACAGTGGTGATCAAAGCAACCAGGATACTGAAATAAAAGGTAGGATAATTCCCAATGTATTCTGCACACTGCAAGGCATTTGTATTTTAAGAATGCAATAAAAACACACTATTCATCTCTAAAGACAGACAGCCAGACAGCCAGACAGACACACACACACACACAAACACTTCTTCTCTGCCCTCAATTAGCTCTTTTGGGACAATTTGGCAAATCTCTCATTTTGATAGCAATTATGTCAGGCATGCTGGGGTGAAATTTCATTTCATAATTAAAAACTGAGATGTGAGAAATGCAAATCCCCTATTAGACTGAGACAGGGCATGTTGCTTTAAAAGGGAAATCCATATTCATAGCACATTTTCTGGGATAAATAATGTGTGTGTGCATCATTTCAGTGCAAACTGATGACGGTGCCTTTCATTTTCTTTTTCCTATATGAGACATTTGTTGTGTTTCCCTGATTTAAAAGCCAGGTTTAAAAGCATATTTAATTGGCCTTTTACTTAACACCCAAGGAATGAAATATGATTCCTGAAGAGCAAAGTACAAAATAAAAACAAACAAAAGCAAAATCATGCTCCTGAATCTGGGAACAAATAACTAAAAGGTCATGAAAACATATCAATATGATTGAACTTTCTACCATCCAGTTGTATGGGTGATAAGATAAGACTGCAACAAAATTCAACAACGAACCAATAATCCACAGCACACATGACCCACATTGCCAAAGCCTTTAAATTTATGCTCACACAGACCACCCAAACACACACACACACACACACACACACACACACACACACACACACACACACACACACACACACACACACACACACACACACACACAGTCTAAAAGAGCAATAAATACTTATCAGAGAGAATCCTCCCTATGTGTTTCATCCTCTTTATCTCACTACAAACACATACTATAGTACTATGAACAAAGCCAACAGTTTATTAGATACACCTGTATAATCTAATGCAGTGCAACACAACAAGTCCAACAATAAACCCCATCCTTGTTAAGCTTAAATTGTTCCGTTTTGGTGAAACTGTTTTAGGGAAGTATTGATTAATTTGTAATTTCCTTGCATTAATATTAAAAGCTAATATTTAGTTCAACACTATTTACACACACACAACAGGAACATTACAGGTGTACCTAATAAACTGGTCAGTGTGTAAGTGCACATTCCTAGCTATGATGACTAGAAATTATTTCTCCAGTAAATACAATAAGTATCAACAGACATTTAAGATAAACAGATCATGAAAATCAAATCAAATTCTTGAGTGTGCGTGGTGTGTTTGCCAAGGTGTTCCCAAAACGGTTTTATAAAGAGGATTATTACACAGCAACTCAGGCACGACTGTCTCCCCGCCATAAATTCAAGCCGCTTGTCAGGCAGTCGCAGCAGGAACGTGACAGACTGAGCGCTGCACACCGGCGTGTCTGCGGCAAAGTGATCATTACCACTTTAATAACTATCAAGAAGATTTGTACTTGTCACAGGCTCCTTAGAGATAACATCCCATTCTCAGCGCTCAGAAGCTGGGAAATAAATCTTTCACTACCCGGCCTACCACAAACAGCAATATATCAAAACAGAAACGACCCGTAGAACTGAAATTGATTTTTTTTTTCTGTCTAGTGCCGTTTAGGTTAAATCAATCTTAGATATCAAAATTAAATATGAAAGCTTGTCAACCACGAATTATTAAAATCCACTATAGGTAGGGCTGGGTATCGTTCAAAAACTTTAGATACCGGTACCGATACCAATACTGTGACTTCGATACCGGTTTCAAACGGATACTTTTTTCAATATTAATTTTATAGAACAAAAATAAATTACAACATTACACATTATGGCACAAATCTTTTTATTCATTTTTCAGCTCCTACTATGCGAGCCCTGTTCACTGCGTGTCTCTACGACGTGTAACATTAGACAGCCAATCACAAACGTTATTAGATCTTGGTAGAAGCATGCTGCATGCTTATTGGCTCACTGACGCTGATGAGATTTACTCAAGGGGGTAAGCTTCGCTTCAGAACTCGAACCTCCGATGGCGCCATTTTGTTGCTACAAAGCAATCACCTCCTGTTAGCATTCCACTGACCGCCAATTTTTTTTTACGTCACTTGACAGCGAATAACTTTACATCTGAAGCGTTTAAAGACTCTATTTGTCCGTTGTTTATTTCTAAAGAAACACAACAATGTATAAAAGGCTCCATTACCTTGTACCTCACGTTATGGCTCCGTATCAGACGTTTTTGTAAAAATAGGCTAACGATTGTGTCATAACCAAGTGACTTACTGTCGCACTGTAGAGGAATTACCGTATAGTACAGGAGAAGCTCGCAGGCAGTTTCGACTTACATTAGCGGTTTAGTTTTAATTACTAATGTTAACTAGCATGTTAGTTAGCAATAATTAGCCTGTGCTTATGTTATCTCCTTACATATACCTACAATCTCCGTCTCTGTAAGACTGGGAAACATTGAGATTTCTCTTGGCACAGCTACCAGAAGACTTACAACTTTCAGACACGTTGCTCACGTCACATTTACCTTGTCTCTGTCAGTTGGAGGCTGCGCAGTAAAGCAAGAGATCACCGGAAAAGTGCTTCTAATAGCCTTCACTGGTCTCCGTCCAGAGCAACGGGGTCTATTGGTCCATTATATATATATGTCAATGGATTTACTCTGTAAGATAAGCGATTTGCTCTCTGCGCACCGCTAGGTAGGGCGCAGAGCAAAGCGCAGAGTGCAAAGCACAGAGAGCAAAGCGCAGCGCAGGTATTCGTTGCTAGGTAACGATAGCTGTTATCTCATTGGTTGCACTTCCGAAAGGTCAGCGGCAACTAGGTCAAAGTTGAAATAATTTGAACTTTGAGCACAGTGCAAAGCGGCAAATTCCCCATAGGAAATCATTGGAACAGCCAGCGCAAAGCAGTTTTGCTGCCTATCATGTGCTGGCAGCTTTCGGTATTGAAATTGGGTATTGAATGACGAGGCATTTTTCGATACTCGATTCTTTAGAGGCAATTCGGTCGGTGCCTAAAAAGTATTGAATTTGGTACCCAGCCCTAATTATAGGGCAAGAAAGTGCTCTGGATTACTTTTGTTAAAGTCAAACTAAAATAAAAATAATTTTTGGTCTTTGTAATTATCAAAATCAAGAAATTTAAAAAGTTATATTTTTTTCTGCCATGATAGCTCCACCCTTGGATTCTCCAAGGTGGTTGAAATTTGGTACTGATAATTTGTTCAATATCTTTGCAAGCCTAGCTTGCTGGCTCCTAACTTTCTGAATGGAATTGAAAACCTCACAGCACACAGGGACGCATGTTGACTGTTGTAAAGGGTTAGATTTTAAAACTTTCTAACAGTACATAATTAACACTATGTGAGTTTGTTGAAAAAGGGGGTCTTGTTAGCTTAGAAATCTAGACGCACCCTAGCGGCAGCAACTTTTTCGTTGCTCTGCCTGGTTGTCAGGGTTGTCAATGGTGAGTTCCCAGATCCAACATCTTGATGTGGGTCTGGCTTGTCAGGCTAGGGTCTTGTATCAATGGACTTACATAGCTATGACGTCATGTTCCAGTCAGACCCATAGAAATAGAATAAGAATAAAACAGACATTCTCATTTAAATCAACATAGCAGGATGGTTAGAGCAACAACAATTTGTATGTGTACAGTTCTCATCGCAAAGAACTGTAACCGTTATACTTTTGTATATCATCACCATAACAATGAACAACATCTGCTTTTTTCTCTTGAACTAGTCAAATGACCATGGCAAAGAGTTCCATGTCCGCTCTACTCTTATTTTATTTCTATGAGCGCACCACATAAGTTGACAGCATGTTTCCTAGCAACACCGGCACTCAGATGTCAGTCAACTGCTGTCATGGAAACCCCCTACCAAAGGCTTGAACATAGACACTGTTAGAACAAATATGTTCGAAAACAGTTTTATCCTCTTTAGAAAAATGTAATATTAAGCACAATAGATTAAGCATCATTGTAGTTCCTCACACAAAAAGTGAGAAGAGGTTAAATTTCCAAATCAACTTTATAACAACAACAACAACAACAACTCGATTGGGATTTTTCTGTGTAGATTTACCATTAACTGTAAACTGATACTATTCCACCTCAACCAGACTGCATACAACAATGTGAAAACAGTACATGTATTTAGCTCGGGCCATGTTTCCCAAGTGTAAATTATTAATTAAACATTATAATGTAAATCCAAGCTGTTTTTAACCAAGCCAAATGTGAGGCATCTGGGTGTAGAGTGGGAGGGAATGTGCTGGAATATGCTTACACTGACTGAATTTTTCTGAAATTTACAATTGGCTGAACCAATCCAACTTCATTACAGCTGTCAACAGAGATAAGCAGTTCTTTCATGTCCGCTCAAATGTACATGTTTTTCCACCGCGAACACACGTAAATCCAATTATGTTCTAATTGAGTGTTGCAAGGCTCATTGATTATGACAGAGGCAGTGCAGCAGACTGAGCCGGGGAAAAATATCCCCAGTAATTAGCCCCCCTGCACCCAGGAGGCCTTTAGGAGGAATGATTTAATACTGGGGCAATATTTCTCAATATTACTCAATTAGAATTGACTTCACAAACAATGAAATGTTGGAATTTTAAAGCAGATACAATTTAATTTGTTTTATTCATCTGAGGCATCTTAAATCAAAACTAGACTAGGTCGAAAAACTGTTACCATCTCCAAAGTATAATAGTGTCTATAATAAAATCTAATTCATTCTCTGTATAAGGACATGTGTGATGGCAGATCGTTAACTCAACTGCATGTTTTTCAAAAGAAAAACCAGAGTCAGCTAGTTTATAATTATGATGTGTGCTTCTCCTCGTGGTATGATTACTTTGCTTCCTCAAACGTTATTTTGAGGCTGTAGACTGAATTACTGGGAAACAGTAATGAGGGGAAGATGTACTTACTTGTTTTATGGGAAGGTCATAAGAAGGTCATCTTTTGAGGAACAAGTCAAGACTCTTTAGGATGTATAAAAACCTTGCAGTTGAGATTTCCACTTCAGTGTTGGTGGCAGGAAGCTAGACAGGCGAAGAATAACAAACAGGTCTTAAATTCAAACTAATGGACACACATTTACCAGCTGTGTGAGCCCTGAATGTAAATTCCTAAAATACAAATGATGTTGTTCATATGAACATGAACAGAATCTAATTTCTGAGGTCTATAAAGACAATCTGTGTTCCTGCAATACTGCCACTAATGAGGCAGTAAAGGGGAGTCTTGTGGCTAAATACATGTGTGAAGGGCATCTTTGTGCACAAAATCCTGATACAATGATGCCAAAACCAAAAGAAGCTTATTTTAGTGGTGACATTTTGTATCATAACTACCTCTAGGTATATTTGGGGCTGGATTTGAGAGGATGACATTTGATTATTGTTCTGTTAAACTCCAGAGAAATTAGGTATGAATGTCTCTGGTGTTGTTGTTATCTCAGAACTGGTCTAGGTACTTCTATCGAGGATAGAACTTAACCCACCTCTCTTAGGAGTCAATGAGCACTCTCCTCCACAAAAAATGAGTTAATGATGTTATTCACAAAAGGGTCTGACTTCATGAAAGAACAGAGTGAACACCAGCTGCCCTACACCAGTGCATCAACAGAAAGTTGCAGTGACGCCACAATGGGACTGTTGATAGAAATTATGAAGTAGGCCTATGGCAAAGAATCTCTCACCAGCTTTGACATAAACCTCTTGATCGGAACGTCTCACAAGCAGAGCCTCTGTGTTCAGGTCAACATCATGGTTCTTGTTCTCACAGAAACAAGAGAAACACAACAAAACGTGATTAAATTAATCTTGAAATAACAAACGTGCAAACCTTATCCATGCTGGTCTGCACAATGGTATTCAGTACATCAAGAACTGGTTGCACAGTGCGTACCAGAAATGAATGTCCTTGCTAAATGAACTTCACAGTCACCACCTCGGCCTCCTTCCCCTCCACTGAGATGGGACTCCTCTGCATTGTGACATTGGAAATTTGTGTCAAGATATACAGCAACTGTTTGTAATGTTGATTCAACTATGGCAAAAACAATCCCCTCTTTGGCCTGAAATGTCAAAAGAGCAGATCACTGAGTGAACATACCATTACAGTAAGACACAGCTAAAATACAAACTTATACTTTTAGTTCATAAGCCTAAAATATTCATTTCATCCAAAAAAAGTCCACCGCAAGGCTTTCTTATTGTTTGCTTGTAATTTCATTAATCAATATATTGCTAAATGCCAGCATTCTTAGTCTTGACCACATTAGTCACCTCTGCATGTTTCACAACAACTTTTCCTCAGTTTGCATGCAGCAGCAAGTTTATGATGTTCTTACCACAACAAGGTAAAGACCCGGGTCAAAGTCCCAACCACACAATGCACGGGAGGTGTCCAGAGGAAAGAAAAATTGTTCTTGAGATAGTTGTTTTGTTTATGTAATGATTAAACTCCTCTGAGGTAGGTGTATGGTGGAAAGCAGCCTCGTATTGCCAGACCTATCTTCACAGCAGTGTGGAGCAAGTGGAAAGTGATGAAAACTCAAATAATTTGAAGTTCTCCAAACCAAGAGAGGCTACCCGAGGTAAGATTCTAATTTCAAAGTGTAGTGCATGGTGTAAGCTAGGCTGCACTGTGGAAATGTTTGGGGAAAATTAAAGTCCTAAAAATATGGTCTGGTAGTGTAGAAAATGCAGCCTATTTAAAGTGTACACTCTTTTTTTTTTTTGGCGCTTGGTAAAACTAGCTTTTGGTGCCAGCAGTCCTGCTTTGACATTAATCCACGCCCACCTGCACCTGCAGGCGGTCGGTAAATAGCCTAGCATCTCAACCGATTAGCCTGTGTAGCTGATATTAAATAAACTCAAAATAAAACAGCCAGTCAATGTGTTTCCCTTTGAGAAGCGCACGCAGGTCGAATATATGCGTTTTAAGTCCTCGTGTAAGTCGCAGATAGTGCAGTATAGGCACGTGAAACAGAGGCACAGGTGACTAACGTTACCTGCCTTGACTCTCAGACGGAAAGTCTCTTTGTTGTCAGTAGATCAAGCTCAGCTTCAAAGGCATGAAATGTGTCCGTGATGTCTGTGTGAAACAAAATCCAGGGGACCCGGCTGCAGACACACACACACACACACACACACACACACACACACACACACACACACACACACAGAGAAAACAGAGAGGCGCATGTGGGAAGCAGGACAACAGCCATCTGTCTGCTTCATTGCTGTAATGTTGTTAAGCAAAATAAAATGGGGGTGGGCTATAAGAACTTTTCAAGGTAGAGTCAGCATTTTTTAAATCCATGCATTTATTTTTGTATTGTATTAACGTATTTTTTAAAGCCCTGGAGGTGTTTGTTAACGGAGTCTTTTTCACATTAAAATATTTTGTCGATGCTTGACTTGTCACCATTGATGATGTTGCTGTTCAGATTGTTAAAAATGGATTAGTAAATCAGTAGTTCAATTATGTTTGATTTTACAAGGCTCATGCTTAATATATTTCCAACCAAATGGCTTTTGGGCCGACTTGCTAAACCTGATACAAAGTGAACTGTCTGACTCAATCAAACTGTGCCTCTCTGTGATGTAATTATAACTGTTCAAAGCATTCTTTGTTCAGTGACCCCTTTATTTGCTGGGCTGCTGTTTCTTCAGGAGCACATTTGATTTGGTGGCTTTACAATGCTTGAGAAACTCTGTTTTCTCAGGAGTATCTGAGGGAAGTTTTGTTGCTTTTTAAAGTTGTGTGACTGTAATCCCGGCATAATGAGTGTATGCTGACATGGACGCAGTGTTGCAAAACTGACTTAGTCTCAGCCGGCTGCAGCTGAATGCAGGAATAGATCTCTGCAGTCTGCAGATATATTGCACAAGATATGTACAACCTTAAACCGTAAACATAGAAATGTGAGTGGATTTACTAATGCTATATTCAACTTGTTGAAAGAAAATAATTTGAGCTAGGGTGTTGCCATGACCCTTGACCTCACTTTTTTTTATAGTACTCACATGCTTGTGCTTCACTTACATTGGAGGTTCTTTGTGATCATTTTGCCTCTCTTTATACTGTTGCTGCTGTCATTCATTCTCTTGAATTCATAGGAAACACCTGCTGCCCAAATCGGCAGAAATGTAACAGAAAATAACCCAGGAAAAAGAAAAGTATTTTGTTTGTGAACCCCCTGTGCTGCTAGGATTTAATATGTAACAGAGATTTGTCATGACTCAGGAGTCAGGCCACTACTGAGGAGGCCAAGATCCAACCTGGTGGCATGAGATGAGCCAGGTCACACTGTCATATGAACTATAAGACATGGAAACAAACTTATATAATGTTCTTTAGTTTTGCAACCAGATTGTATTAAGCAATAAATCTGTAAATATCTTTAAATTACTCAATCAATTGGTCTATGAAATGGCAGAAAATAGTATAAAAAAAAGAAATGCTCATTGCTATTTCTCAAAACCCAAAGTGGTGCAAAACATAAAAAAGCTGCAAATCCTCACATTTGAGAAGATGGATCATAGAACATTTGGCCATGTTGCTTTGTAAATGACTTAATGATGAAGAAATGATAAAAAATCACAACTCAATCACAACTAATCACTGGCACAAATGTTGGTTTACGGGAAAGTAAAAGAAACACAAGTTTCCTGTAACATCCAGTAGTGCAATACATTTTGCTATCTTTGTTTTAAATGAGAAAGTGATGATTTAAAAAAAATGTACCGTGGTAAGTTGGTTGATATTCTGAAGTATACTCTACTTTGTAAGTCCAGACAAAGGAGAGCTATCCACATATATTGTTGGATATTATTTGTGCCGAAAGACACTTTTGGTCTGGGAAAAAAAAAAGCCTCTATGAAATTCTTTCCACATGGCAGTGTGACTGTACCTATTGTTAAATCCATTTCATTCACATATCATCTACCCATATCATGTTGAAAACATTGATTTACTGCTCTATTATTGTGATCTTTATCAGTCGTTTACAGGATGACTTTCGTTACTATTTGGAAATCACCTGTTGTCACATTTCCAATAAACCACGTTCATCTTTTAAACAACATATTAAAATAACTTGATACCAGTAGAGAAAATTAAAGATGTAGGTATCTGGTTTCCACATGAATATGCCTTCGTTAGACATCTTTTATCTTAATTTATCTGCTGAAGACACAGTACTGGGTTGAATGAACCCTTCCTTGATCCTTATCAAGCTGAAGGTGCAGAGTTATGAAGGGAGGGGAGGTGTAGTCTGACAGGCTGTCCTGAAAACATGCAATCTTTCCATCCGGCTTTATTTGGTTCCATTTGGTAACCTTCCTCAAATGTAACTGATCCGTGACTGAGGGAAACAACATGAGAATTCCCCAGTTATCAATGTGGAAATCGGCTCTGATAGGAAAGGCTCATCGCTCCCAGCTACCCACACAGTCCTATCTGGAGTTTTATAACTCCGCACATCTGACCCCTTCAACCATCAGCCACAGGTCCTATAACATAACCCCAAAAGTAGATGTAATCCCAGTAAGCCGCAGGTGGCCTTCCAGATTGGCTGCCCAGATCTCCACATTTTCCCTCCTTTCACACACCCCTCTGACTCTCTCCCCAGGATCCCAGTGTGGTGGTAGCCTTCAGCTGAAATAGGGCCTTTGTAGGGTGGAGGCAGCACGCTGCAGCAAGGACTTGTCACATTACTCTCAGCTCCACTGGGACGCGGGCACCTGAATACAGGCTGTGAGGGAGAGTAACAAGAGTGAGAGTAAAACTAGACCAAACACAGGGAAGCAAGGACGCCTCTGCAGCAGCAACAGAATCCAACTTTGGGAACTTGGGAAATACTTGTATCTCTTGAGTCAAGGGGATCCCAGCTGTGTGTTGCCAAAGATTGTTGTTAAAAGTACTCCAGCCTCTTTTGTAAGACTTTGGACCTGTTTAAAAAAAGTAGACCGCACGATGGATAAGGATGCTCTACTGGACTATGAGTACCCAGACCTGGATCCTTTGCCATCCAAAATTGAAGCAGAGTAAGTACATTTTTACTGTCTTCCTAAAGATTAAGATGAATACGCTTAGGCCTAAAAGTCCACTTATTTTGGTTTTGTATGCTTTTATTGTTTGTCTAAAACTCATGACAGTAAAAAGAAATTCAGTCTGTCCATTATTTAACATTTATTAGTAGTTCTTCAAACTTAACAATTTTGCAGTGAGATACAGCTCATGGATATATTAGGTGACACTTGGCACACTACAGTGCCAGTGTGTGGGCTTGTTTCTGTTCAGTACACTTGTCACATTACAGTGGAGGCCGTCTCATTTTTATGCCTTGAGAATGCAGGTTGTGTAGGTTTTTTTCCCAAGGAAAAGTATGACAGTATGAACGAAACGTAAGTGCATTCTACCCAAAATAACTAATTATTTTAAGCCACAAAAAGTAAAGCTGTTATACATGGTACCATGCAAAGTTGGACGTAAGACCCAAAGCTGATAATGACATCTTATCATTCTTTGCTCCTGGACGATCTCACGATGCAATAGGGCACATGCCGTATTTCCAGTTCTTTTTTGGAAGTTTCTTACACTTAAATTGCATTTCCATCTATACATTGGCACATAGTGATTAATAGAAAGAATATTGATATTTAATATTGGCTTCAGATGAACATGACAGAAATACGATTGAAAAAGTGTCATTTATCACCAGCCACCGTGTTAAGATAATAAACCATCTGGCTGTCATGTAAATGTGTTGAGTTGTGGTCTGAAAAGCTTTTGTAGCTCATTATATTATAGCTAGCTGATTTATAAACCCTAAAATGTCCTTCTGCACCTCCTCGGCTCTGTCTCTGGAAATGTGACTTTTAACATTGCCTTAATTTTAGAAATGGTCTGCTCTCTGATTGCCAAGTTACAAATCCACACATTGTTTGGACAGGTAAGAGACTGTTGTGAAAAATGTCAAAACATCCATTCTGGAAGCTGCCATCTCTATGCTCACATACCACACAGTATGTGTAGTATTTTCTGAAATAAGTCTCCCAAACTAGAATAGCCTTCTCTGAATATCAGAGTTGTAATAACTACCCCATGACCAGGCATTCCTGCTATTCCAGTGTACAGGAACATGAGCATTGGCATTTGTTTTTTTTTTCCTGTCACGCTGATACCAATCCGTTTAAATGCAAATCTCTGCTGCAGGATTTCAGCTACAAAGTTTCCAGCCACAAATGGTCCTGACCGTGACGTCTGAAAGGTTTAGTGAGGTGTGGGTCTGCTCAGTGACTCAAATCCTGTTTCTTAAGTTTGATTGTTTTGCTTATGTGTGAATGTTTTGTTCCCTTTTTTAGAACAATCCCTCCATGTGACCCTACTGCTGATGACAGGCTCTACCACATATGCATCACTGCGATATCTGTAAGTCTGCTTTCCTGTTGGATTAATGTGACGCAACATTACGCTATACTTTCATTCACTGTCATTCATTCACAGGGTTTATGATATCACACCTCAGACATAAAGCATGTTTTATGTTGTGCCACAGAGATATGATGGTTTACTTTCCTTTGATAAAGTTATGCAAGGTTTGGTTGTCAAAGTCTGTTTGACTGGCTGTTAGTTAGCAGGATATCTCAAAAAGTTGTGAACATTTTTTCATGAAACTTGGTGAACAAAGGGCCCTAGTTCAAGAGCAAAATGAAATTTGATCCAGATCCAGGTGTGGATCAGAGGCACACTGAACAATTCAAATTCCAAAATATGTCTCTTTGCCAATCATTATGATTGATTTCATTACTTCTTGATTGAGATACTGACCCAAAAATTATGACTTAATATATCTAATATAAAATATATTTGCTCTCAAGTTACATCACACAAATCAAGTACCGGTAATACAAATGAAAAATGAATGATAATATTTGAGTGCAGAAGATTTACCAATTTAGCCCTAAGGCCATATTGGTAAATACTATCACTCAACAAATATGAGATCCAGTAATGTTCACTACCATTACCATTTTGCTAATTAAAGCTATAGTGTGTAGTTTCTGTCACCCCCATGAGGAATTCTAAGTAATGACAACAAAACTGTCGGCGCGTCCACATGATACAAGCCTTCCGTGATCGCGTACCGCCCCCACGCCTCCTCCACGTAGTTGCTAGTAGCCAAGGAGGACACGGAGGATTAAAAAAACATGATGGACTCTTCAGAAGAGGTAATTACCTTCACTCGAGTTTCTGCGCGCAAAAGTGACTGGACGACACAATCTTCTGAACATAGCCATACTGAGAAATACAGAGAGAGTTTTGTGGAGCTGATAGTCTTAATTAGCTTTGTAGCAACTCATTTGGCAATGGCTTGAATGTAACAGACGTTAATTAATATCAAAGAGTTACGCATTAAAGCTTTAATACACATACTATTGCCATGTTTTCCTAATGATGTTCCTTGGTATTCACTTTCTCTAATTCTGGTGTTTGATGATGGTGAATAATGATGGTAGTTGGTCCAGACTGTCCCAATTTAGAGCAAGGCAGTCTTCCCATCCCTGTGTTTCATAAACGTGTCACAGGTCATGACAGGTCATTGAACTCTCACTGGTCAATGATCCTGATTGATGACAATTCATTCAGACCACTTCCATGGTGAGCACTAATGAGACACCGGGGTTTGGCCTTTTGTGGCATCAACTCATTTTTAGTGTGAAGCAGGGTGAGGTCTGAACCCTGGGGGAACCCACAGCTGCATGCTAGTCTGCAGATAAGGCTAACTGATGTATCTTCTCCCCGTAGCTTGTTGTCATGCTGATTCTCGCAATCTTAGCCAGACGCACGAAGGTGGGTGACAGACAGACAGGACTCCCAGGTTTACTCAGGTGAGGCTGTATCTTATCTTTTATCTCTCCCTTATTGAATGCCAGTAAACACCATGCTTAAATGTGAAATCAGTTAGCTACTTGCTTTTAGGACCATACTAGTAGCTTTGC